>NC_092809.1:136552065-136868905 GCF_040954645.1 Diabrotica undecimpunctata | reverse complement strand
CGCAAAAATATACAGCAATTTACGCCACCAGAAATTTTCAATTAAAAACACCAGCTTACAAACGCTCCTCCCCAATATTTCTCCTGAATAAGAAATAATGCAGGCAAGAATGTACAATAACCCATAAACGTATTTTACGACCGAAATGCGGTCCACCCGGTAGTGTCTATTAGTTTCCATTACATCCTAATGCCAGCTTTCTAAGGAAAACTAAATGTTTACCTCCTTCTAAGAGGCTTAACCTTACCGCACATAAATTCCCTTCTACCTCCGTTGCATAATATCACAAGATTACAGAATGAATGTGCATCTTACCAAGAGAATATAGACCCGTCGGAGGTAGGTTCAATAACGGGAATGGGGTGGATCAGCGAAACAAATTCGTTCAAAATAATTCCAACAATAAATCCATGCTTTTAAGCCCTAAAATATAATACGCTTTCTTGTAGGTAATTAAAAGCTTTGATAAATAACAGACTTATATCGAATTGTATACTTTTTAGGTATTCATAAACAAAATAACTCGAAGAAGAGCTACAAGCAGAAATGTATTTATTTGGGAATAAATTCACTTAAAAGTAGAATGGAATCAACATCTACAGGGAGAATCATGGATATGACATTTAAAATGATAAAAATCTTCTCCTAGCCTACTGCCTTATCCTAAAGTTGGATGACTTTACCTTGTAAAATTTCAAGATAAATATTCATCTCTTTATTTGAAACTGAGGCACAAGCATCAGATGATGGCTCAGTTATTGCAACAGACAAATTTACTGATAATTTCAACAATTGTATGGTAAAATAATTGGTTAAATATTCTTCTTTATCTTCTTCCTTTGTATAGACATGACTCTGTCTCTTTTTCAATGTGCCCACAGTAAGTTTTTCCATCATTTTCGTGGTCTTTCCACTGATTGTCTTCCTGTTGGTCTATACGTCTTTTTGTTGTTATTCTGCTTATATGATCGTTATGTTCTACTGTTCTCTACCTTAGCCAGTCTTTGATGTTCTTCACTTTGCATCTCCGTCGTATATATGTACTTCTTGCTCTGTCCCATAGTGCCTTACCATCGATTTTTCTATGGGTTTTCATCTCTGCTTTTTCTAGCATTATTTTTGTTCTCTCGTGTCGGTCGTCGTTTCTGCCGCGTATGTCATTATTGGTTGATGATTGTTTTCTAAATTCTGTCTTTCATTTCTTTCCCGATATTTTTATTTCTCCTTATTGCTTCATTCATGCAACCTTCGGCTCTGTTTGCTCTAATTACAGGATCTGCCACTTATGTTTCGAGCTTTCCGTATATAGATATTGTGATGACTAGATATTTAAACTCTACCACTTCATTATATGACGTTCCAATATTTACATCTTAGTAGACTTTCTGTTACAGCCATGCAGTTTGTTTTTTGTCTTTTTTGGGATAATTGTCATGTTAAATTTTTTGCGATTATATTAAATTGGTGCAGAGCAATGTTGTAAATCATCTTCACTAATGGAGATTAGTATTGCTTAGCCTGCATAGCAGATTATTTTAAGTTGATTTTCTCCTATTTGGTATCATTTTTTCATTTTTACTTTTTTTATTACTTTATCCATGATCAGCTTGAATAATGAAGGGCTCAGGAAATCCATCTGTCTTATCCCATTGCCAGCTTCTATTGCGTGAGATAGTTCTTTTTCTTTTACTTTTATTGTGTTGTTTTGATAGATATTTTTGATCGTTTTGATTATTCCTAGAGATATCTCTCTTGCGTATAATAAGTGAATAACGTTCTTTAATTTAACCCTGTCAAATGCTTTGTTAAGGTCCACGAAACATAAATATGCCGGATAGTTTTATTCTTTATAGTGATTTCTATTGCACTTGTCTTTTTATAAATATAGCGTCGGTGCTTGATCTTCTCTACCTAAAAAGCCTTGTTGTTCTTCTGCTAATATTGTTATAATTTTATTCTGTTGATTTGTTGTCACTTTGGTTGTTAATTTTAGTGTTGTGTTTAATACGATAAGCGAAAAGAAGAAAGATAGACGCCACTGACATGTTCTGTTGGAGTAGAATGTTACGTCTCCATTCTTGTGGTATTCTGTTTTATTCTATTATTTCTTGAATGAGTTTTAATAGTTATTTAGTTAGATCTGGTCCTCCGTACTTCAGGAATTTGTTCTGTATTCTGTCCTTTCCTGGTGATTTTCTATTTTTTAATTTCCTTATTGCTTCCTTTACCTCTCCCTTCTCAATGTTTATTTCTTAGTTTGTCGTCACTTCTGGTGTTGGTGGTTCATTATCGTCACCTTTGGCAAATGGACATCGAAACTAGTCTGCCTACATTTCCTTCTGAATATGTCTCGTTTGTATTAGTTCGTTCCTCTTGTCTTTGTCCTCTGATCATTCCCCATATTTCTCTTTGTGTTCTGTAGAAGTCGTTTAACATCTATTTTGAGATGATCTCCCAGTGTTCCCTTTTTATTTTTCTGACTTAAGTATTTTGTGCTTAAGAGTATCTAAAAAACGCCTCAATTCTGTCCAAATTTTTATTGCCTGACAGAGCTAATTTATACTGAAGGCTCTGAAGTCTACTCGGTAACAGGTTGGAATTGCAACAGTCCCTTGAACAATTGGCAGGTCACAACAAAATAATTCTGCTTGTGGGTACCGGGGCATAAAACAATTGTTAGCTTAGCCTCTCTCTCTCTCTCCAATGGCGCTACAGCTCAAATCGAACCTTTGCATCCTCCAAACTATGCCTTCAACTTTGGCGGTTTCGCTCCGATCTTCTTTACTTCTCAGTTTAGCAAATTTGGTGCGCCCACTGCCACTTAATTCTCCCATCTTTTCCATAGCCTTGCTTTTGCTCTTGCGCCTTGCTAAGTGTAGCCTACTGTGAAAATATTTCAGGCGAAAGGCAACAAAAAAAAGCTGCTTACTACAAATAACTCTTAAAGCTTCATGAAAGTAAACTAAATAAACAAAAGTAAATCATTTGTGCTTACTGGATATTAGTTTCAGATATCATCTCTGTATAATGGGTACAATAGATAGAGCAACATGTATATTCCGTCAAAATGTAGAGGAAGAAGCTCTAGGAGTATTTCAGAATATCTGAAATAGCTCCTTTAACAACCTCACCAGGTATGAACATAATATTCGAAACGGAACACAGTTTTAAAAGCCTATATAATTTTTTAAATCTAAATCTAAATCTAGATCTTTAATCTTTGAAGTCAATAATATATTTGAAAATGCTCTTGAGATGACTAGAACTTGGTTTATAGTCCAACGCCTTAGTTGAACAAAATAGATGTTTTAATAGATTTTGAAAATATGAAGTTGTGAAGCTGTGAAGGCAGACTAATAGAATACATGTAACAATTAAAATCTATTAGATGTGGAGACATCCGATGGGCATAATCCATATTACTTAAGGAACTAATTAAATATCGCTTAATAATGACATTTATACAACCATCGAAGGATGCTTCGAGTGCTTTTAAAAATATCATATGAACTAACAGGAAAATTAGAAATAAAAAGAAATCTATCTCTCTTTTCGTTACCCCATTACTCAGAATTTTGATTTCCATTAATACAACCAACTAGATGTTTCTATTGGTTTCTATCTTTCAAACGAATCAGTTGTTCAACTTATTTTCCTTCCTGTGGGACACATGTTAAAAAACTAAAGAATTCGCTGTAGACAGCTTGTACAGAGTCTTGTTTTAACATTAAGTTGGTTAAAAAGAGAAGCGTTTGTATGATGAGCAGTTCGGAGTATTGGAGTATTCAGAACATTATCCTCCAACACTACTTTTTCGAAGTAGTTTTTTTTTTATTTCTAGTCGCATTTTGATTCCTTGGGAGATAAATCGTATCTTTCGAGGCCATAACAACTCTCCTTGGAAGCTCTGTAGCGCAAGTTCCATTATTAGTTATCATAGGACCTTTGCTGTTAAAACTATATACCATATCATGCTCGTGTGAGTGGTCTGTAAGTTGTACAGTGCGAAATCTGTAGATACTCTTTTAATCTATTTTTAAGATTATAGAAATATTTCACCGTCACGAAATGTAAGCAATAATCTCCAATAGTTTTCTTATCTTATAGTGGCCACTTTTTGGGTAATGAAATATAGATTGAAGTACATCCTCACTTCCTGTATTCCATATAGCGGTACAGATAGGTTAGATGGTCTATAAGTATTCCTTTGTCGCCTAGCGATTTTAGTAGTTTCCCTTGTATAATATCAATAACAGGAGATCTGTTTATCTTCAGCGACTTAATAGCATCTTTTACTTCCGAGAGCAGTACTGTTGGCTTTTGGGTATAATTACTTGTTAATATATTTTTAAATGGAACCTCATCGCTTTTGTATAAACCTTCACAGGAGTTTCGCCACGTTTGTGGTATTTTATCAATGTAGGTTTATAGATTTCTTTGTTCATCTGTCACTGCTCACATTTAAGGTTATAACTCACTGGTCACGTTTTTCGATTTCCGCACATATTTTGGAGTTGTAATTTTTCTTCACATATAATCACATATACTGATATAAGTAATCCCTAAATTATAATTAAGGGACAACAGTATTTAAAATAATAAAAGACGTATAAGAAATGCAGAAGAAAAAAGTATCTCGAATAAAAATTAAAGAAAACCTGTAGAAAATTATATTGCCAATTAACCATTTAACAATTAAATTGCTGTTGAGATATGTTGACAATGATACTGATAAGAAAAATTTGGAAATATACCACCCAAGAAATGCTACAACTTGACAATTAAAAGTTACCTAACAAATAAAAGAAAAAAAAATGAAGGAAACTCGATGTACCAGTTGTATCGACTACGAAACTTCGAGAATTGGAAAAACGAAAACTTGTAGTCTGTATAGCGTAACGAGATACTCAGACGACACATTTTGCCATCATCGTCGCAAAACCAATTCACCACCGGTCTAAGATGCAAGCGTGCCGGAGCTGGATAGTAATAAAAATAAAAAGGATCTATGCACCCGATAGCGTGACATTTTTTATTCGTGTTTGGTAATAGTGTCGCAAATTGCTCCCATAGTGGTTGACAGTGGAGTACGCTTAGATTCTAACTAGTTTTCGAATATTACGGGTTGTTCGTGATATAGGACACTGTAGGGGACTAAAATGCACCTTCTAATCCCAAAAGTAAAGTTTCTTGTTCGAGCAGGCACGATAGGGATTAGGAAGCACTCTCTGCATCGTTCGTTCGCTATACATTATGTAATTTTTTGCGTAATGTAACTGTAGGTTTCATCCGGGAGATTTTTATTATTATCCAGAAGCGTAGATTTATAAGTGTTAAGCAAAAACAGAAAGAAATAAGCTTTGAAACACCATCTATTTTAGGATCCATTTAGAGTGACTGTGTTTTTAATGTACTTTTCAATTTCAAGTTTTAATGTATCTTTTTTATAGCTTCGTATCTTATTCTTTTTTACAAAATGAGACCTGAATACTCTCTATTATCATATTACTTTCTTTCATCTCGAGTTATAAACTTTTGATATATACCAGGCAAATTAGCAACTAAAAAACATTTTTCGTGACACTCTTTGATACAGGTAATAACAACTGCTTGTGATAAATTTGGAGATAAGAATATGTAATAAACAAAATACACAAAAGATTAAACGTCATCTTTTACTATACTAAATTCAAATTATAGATGCACTGGCAACAAACAAAAAAACGCAAAGACACATAAGCAGCCATAGGCGTGCGGTTTTGCTTTCATATTAAATTATTAACAATATGTACAATTACAGATTTATTTACTATGGATAACGAAGATAAAATATGCAATGTTAGTATTATTTTCAAGAAAATTCAATTCAGTAGATGATATTGGATCAGTTAGATTAAAAATAGGCGGGTTCTTTTAAAATTGAGCAATTTAAATAATATTTTATAAATAAAATTATCCTCATTAACGTCCCTTAAAACTTTGTCTACAGTAGGAATGTCGATTCTAAAATAAAATGCATGCACCTTTTTTCTTATGGCATTACGATTAGCTGTCTTAGATTATTTGCAACTCTTATTACCGACTCATCTATTGTTAGAGTAAGATTTTCTTCTATTTCACACTTATAAATATTTAAAATATTTTTTTTTGTTTTGACATCAAAATGGCATTTTTTTGTTCGTTTTCTTGGAGGACTAAGAGCTATTTCGGTAAGCTCGTCATCTGTATCTGTGCTGGACATATTTGTATTTTTTGTATACTTATTATTAATTGAACCTGCCGATATTTAAAAATAATTATATAAACATTAATCTATAAAAAACACTATACTTACTTGACAGAACAAAACAATATATATATATATATATATATATATATATATATATATATATATATAATATATATATATATATATATATATATATATATATATATATATTAAAAAAATAATAAGTGAATTATTTCTTTCAAAATTAAATTAAATTGTTATGATGTATTGTTTGTGAATAGTTTTATGAGTAATGAGTGTTTTTATATAACATATATATATAGGGTATTTTATCGCGGTTCTCAAAGAATTAGTTTGTAAGCACTTTTTGAAATTATCTTTATTATAATTATTATGAAACACACACATATATATATATATATATATATATATATATATATATATATATATATATATATATATATATATATATCTAATATAGACAATGTAAATTTAAAACAAACTATCTTTAAATTGAAATTCTTATGACACTAATTAAATTATATTAACAAAATTTGGTACCTTTCTGTCACTGAATGCCTAAATGAAACTGTTTTCCAAAATAAAGATTTTATTACCACTCAATGTCTTCGTTGTCAACCTCGGTTATCCTTCTTTTTGTAAACTTGCCTTGCCAAATACACCACAATGTTTTAATTATCAGCTTCCACCATTTTAGAATATTTTTCTTCTTAATAGTATTTATAAATCGGTAAAATATTGTTCTTTCTTCTTTTCTATTTATTTTTCTTTCTAATAATCTTTTTTTCTCTTCCAATCACCATATACATTATATAATTTTAATTTTCAATTAATACTCTCTTCCATTCTTCAATCACCATATACATAACATAATTTTTAATCTTCAATTAATACTCTCTTAATTCTGTTTTTAATCTTCATCTAATATACTGAATCACTGATAACTGAGTATCTTGACTGAACCATACTAATTGACTATATTCTGACTTACTGACTAACTGACTGACCATTTTTAATCCAAATCACATCATATTTATATCATTTTTAATGTTCACGAATATTCTTAAAAGAAAATATATTCGAAGATTCTACTGCGAACAAAGGTTAAATTCTTTCTATTGACATCTTGTTTTTATATTTCTAGAAAATTCTTTCCTATTCTATCTAGAAAACTGCTATTTTAACTAAATTTGTATCGAGAATTTTATGGAAATTTAGGCTTTTCAGATCAGAATATAAACTTATATATAAATTACATCTTAAATTAATAAATAACACTTTTTTTAATCCATAATTCTTTATAAAAGTTCCTACAATTAATTTACTTGAGTGTATATTTGGTTGCCTACAAAGATGGTGCACTCAAATATATTTACAATTTCATAATTATTAAAATAACCAAATACATTGCAAATTAAACACTTTTAAACTTATTATTATGTTAATTTATTAAGAATACCCTCATATAAATACTTTTTATAATATTCTCTAGTATATAACTAGACTTCGGCAAATATGCATATTGCATATTTTGCATATTGTGCATATTTTATGCAAATATTTCATATTTTGGCATATTTGTATAAAAGTTTGCATAAAGTGCATAAAAGTTTAGATTTTTATACTGTATTTGAAAATTTTTAAACATACCAATTTATTTCAATTCTTGTATAAAATTTTGTAGTCATTTTAATCAAGAAATGATCTAAGTACGTAATCTCTACAGGTACAAAACATTTACAATTTCAAAGAAGATCAATTTAAGTAGCCCTCAACATTCTTAGAAAGTCTCGGTCACTAAGGCATTCAGGTATTGGATAATCGCTAAGGGTTCGCTCATTTGCATTTTATGATCTAATCCCCAAATCTATCTACAATTTATTGTATCTTAACAGCAGGTAAACGGCTAATAGTTTTGTTCCTAATTTAGGGATTTTCCAAAATCTCCCAGTTTATTGAATTAGGTACCTAAACATTTCTAATTTGATGCTCAGATTTGTAAATCATTTTTGTTTTGATATTCAAAGCGTAAACACTCGTTGTGCGTAACAAAAAGGAAGATTGTGATTTTATAATGCCTAAAACAACCAGTGCTTCAACTTGGATTAAACCTTATAAAGAGCTGTCTATGGATATGGGAAAAATCTACTGTTCAGTCTGTGGCAAAATTGTAAGTATCTAATATTTTCTATTAAATATCTAATATTTACATACATACATACATAATATATAATACATACAGGGTGTTTCCAAATGACACTTACAACGTTTGACTGTAGATACTTCTCGAAAAATGGAACAAAACGATATAGTTAATGAGGGGTCAAACTTATTTACTTTTCGAGATACAGGGTGTTAAAATTAAAAAAAATTAAATTCTTTTAGTTAATAACAACAATAACTTTAAAACCAATAAACGTATTTACTTGAAATTTAGTACTCGTAGGTTGTTTTTAAATGAAAAATAGCTTCCTTTAGTGAGAAAAAATTGTCCATGGTACAATACAATGGTGTGTATTTAGAAAAATTTTTCACCTTTACTTTTTTTTATGAAGTCAGCTATTCTAAAACACAACTATTTTTATTGTAATTAAATTAACAAAAAAAAAACTTTTGTTGAATTTTAAAATAAGTTATATGATGTACTAATGGTTAGTAACAAAAACTAATTTGTGGATTAATACTGCATTTAAAACACTTAGCGAGTGTTTTTTTTTCCAAACCAGTTATTTGATTAACCAAAAACACCTTGTATATTTTTATATTTTAAAGGTTGGGTTAAAATAAAGGTTTTTATTTTTATTTATAGATAGCATGTGAGAAGAAATTTCAGATAGACCAACATGTGAGAACTGCTTCACACATTGCAAATAAAGGAAAAATAGGAGGAAAACATCAAACTTCAATGGCTAAATGTTTCCAATCTACTTCAAAAAAATTAGATGAGCAAGAAACTTTTAATGAAGACTTGTGTCGCGCATTAGTGTCTGCAAACATACCGCTTTCAAAATTAGCAAATGTAAATTTTAGTTCGTTTCTAAAAAAATATTGCAAACTTAATGTTCCAAGTGATCGGTCTCTAAGAAGAAATAATGTGAACGGGCTATACTCGTCGGTGTTAATTAATATTAAGGAAGAAATTGCAGATAATTATTTTTACATATCTGTAGACGAAACCACTGATTCCTCAGGAAAGTATATTGCTCATTTATTGATTGGTGTTCTTAAAGAAGATACCTTACCAAAATCTCATCTTATTTCATGCCAGCAACTTGAGAAAACAAATGCTTTAACAATTTAGCGTTTTATACAAGAAACATTAGCAACTTTTTTTATTCCGACAACTATTCCTTCTAATAAATTACTGCTTATTTTATCGGATGCTGCTCCTTATATGGTGAAAGCAGGACAAAATTTAAAAATATTTTTCCCAGATTTAATACATGTTACTTGTGTAGCGCATGGATTAAACAGAGTTGCAGAGGAAATACGAAAAAAGTTTCCTCTTGTAAATACCATGATATCCAGTGTCAAAAAAGTATTTCTTAAATCTCCTATAAGAATTCAACTTTATAAAGAAATGCTACCTAACATTCCTCTTCCACCACAACCTATTTTAACGCGATGGGGAACATGGTTAGAAGCAGCTAATTTTTATGCAGATCATTTTGTTAAAATAAAGAACATAATTGATACGTTAACAGATGAAAGTTCCCAATCTCTTTTGGATTCTAAACAAACTTTTCAGAGTAACTTGCTTCAACAAGAACTTTCATTTATAAAATAAAATTTTAGTTTTGTTCAAAAAACAATTACTCAGTTAGAATCACCAAAACTGTCATTGTTCGAAAGTACAGCATTAATAAAAGAATTTGCGTCATGTTGTCGGAACGTTAGAGGTAATATTGGAAAAGATATTTTAAAAAAAATTGAAGCTACTATGGAAAAAAATAAAGGTTACCATATTCTTTCTGAAGTAGTCAGTGTTCTAGCTGGAAATATTTCGGAAACAATTAATTTAGAACCAAATGTTTTGGTTAGTTTGAAAAATGCTCCCATTACATCAGTTGATGTTGAACGAAGTTTTTCCATATATAAATATATGTACTCAGACAGAAGCCACAAGTTTTTGTTAGAAAATTTTGAACACCACTTGGTCATTTATTGTTACCATAATTCTAAATAAGTTTATTCATACTTAAAAATGATGTAGTTACTTAAAATAAATGTAAATCTTAATGAATAGTAGGAAATATTTAGTTATGTACACTTTTTTTTTAAATAAAATTGTTACTATTTTACGATTTTTTTATTTATTTGTATGCATATTTTGTAAAATATTTGCATATTTTCGGGTAAACACGTGCATATTTATGCGCATATTTTCTACATTTTTATTTGCATATTTGCCGAAGTCTATATATAACTTATAAATTATTTCTTTAAACACTACCTTTGTTTCTCCTATATTTAATATCATCTCAATATATATATATATATATATATATATATATATATATATATATATATATATATATATATATATACCGGTATTTAGGCGCCACACCCTCCCGGTAGGGATCTATGGAGGAGTATCACCGAGCCGCAAGCCCTTATCTCTTGCCGTACTGCTCCACTATAGGCCGATCAGACACCAGCATATTCTAGTCTAGTGGATGTGGGTTCGAGTCCCAGCTCGGTGTACAGAAAAATAAAAAAGGCTAACGCAGCAGTTTAAAATTCTAGATGAATCTGCAACAAAATTTAAATACAAATATTAATACTAATAGATTAGTTATTTAAAAATTAAGAACCAATTTAGAAAATAAAAGTAAAAAGTAAATAAAATAATTAACAAGCAACGTTCACTAATTGTGACACGCATCAAACTGAAACCCAATCTTGCTGAAACAAGTACAAACTTGTACTTGTAGCAAAGATAAAATTTTGATGAAGAAACAAAATGACTAACTAGTAACTAACATAGGCGTTCTGTTTTACTATTTCAAAAACTGAATTCGGCATCAGGAGAGAGAATGAGAATGGGAATCATTCAATCAGATAATAATGTAACATTACATGCTTTGTTATGGCTGTTAAATGTCTTATTGGAGAAAAGGTTTTATCTTCTTTTTTAGGTGCCGTGTCCGTATTCAGGCGTTCGCCGTCGTCATGTTTACAATTTCCTTTTTCTATCGCTTCTTAAGTTTCTATACTGGCGTTGTATTACTTTTTCTTCATTGTAAAATGCTAAGAACCCAAAATATGTGGTTTATGCAAGATGGTACACCACTACATTCTAGACAGAGGGCAGTGAGAACATACTTAAATACAACGTTTCTGAAATCATGGTACTTATATTCCTTGGCAATGTGGTGAGATATTGATATAATTATTTAATTTATAACAAATCCCAAAAGAATACTTATTATTAGTTATGTAAATTGTTTACCAATTTTTATTAGGCAATTAGAAACTAGATCACAGGTATTGAGTTACACATATGTGTCTTGTTTCATAATACTTTTGTTACAAATCTAACCTTAAAGATTTAGTATTTTTATAATAACATCATCGTTGGCCTAATAACTGATATTGTTATAAATATAGTTAACACACAGGCAATTCAGTTCAGCATAATATTAGTTCGTTAGTAAATCATAACAGTCCATTAGTTCAAAATGTAATTATAGTTAGTCGTAAGCTGTAACGTAGTCATATAAATAAGTAATGTCATCGATACGTTATTCCGTGTGTATATAAGTAACCAATAAACGAGACACATCACAGTTTAATACATTAATCAACCTGCGACAAATAAAATGTAGTTCCATAATATACCATAAGATTTGGATATGTATCCATTATACATTATAGCCACCACGTAGCCCAGAATTTAATCCGCTTGATTTTGGTATATGGGGGGCATTAAAACAACGTGTCTATAAGAAACCCATAATTATTAGCAAGCAACTATGGAAAGTAATAAATACTACAGCAGTGATGAACCAATGATGCTATTTAATATGAGACGATCTTTTCTGGAATATATTTACAAATGAATTAAAGAAAATAGTGAACATATCGAACACTTATTTTGACAAACAATATGTTATTTAGTTTAACTATTTCTTAATTTGTTTTGTAAATAAAATGTTTTGATTATGACTTTAATTTAATATAAAACGTAAAATGTTTGATATAAAAACCTATTATTCTGTTATTTTGTCAAACCCTTTTATTTATTATCCTGCTGATATATTTAATGTGTGTAATATTTCGTTAACTATTAACTTTAGTTAAAGGAATTTTATACCAAAATTCAGAAGTATTGATGTTTTTGTCTATTTTTCCTTCGTTGACTGGAGTAATTGCGTTAAATCTGAATTATGTAGCTGTCATGCCACCTCTTACATACAAAGGTACTCTTTTTTCACAGATCCGCCCGGGTCTATTTGGTTTTTGCCCGGACGTAGAAAAACAAAATGCTTTCTTAATTTTTTTCAATTTGGGCGTCCATACGTCCAATTTCCAATTTTGCTATTTCCATAAAAAATAGTCCTAAACATGTTGAATATTTAACTATTCTAAATGCTTCATTAAAAAAAAAAACGTTGAAGAGTATTTAAAGTTAAACGAAGTTTTTCTTTTCAAGCGGCGACATCTCTAGATTAAAGATGAAGTAGGCGAAGTATTTTTTCGCCGGATGAGTGCTTAAAATTCTTTTTCAACGGCGAACCGTAAAAACCGAAACTCAAAGTAGAGACAATCAAAACAAAATATACAAAAAGTCGTTTACGTAATTAACTAACTGGTATCTCTCTGTGACTCTTTCCATTGTCGCTTAAAATACCATCACATTATTTTAACGGCATGATTAATTTTCATTAGGACCTAGTGCTAATTGTGTTGCCGCCTAAAAAAGGAGCGTAATTTAAAAACTACTACAATATTCAAGGGAAGTGGCTCAGCGGTGGAGAATTATAGTGGATGTAACGATGTCTGTTCTGTACATTATAAGCTTAATTATGCCCTTTTCATATTGCGAAACTTTTATAGAATGGCATTATTTTTGTTAATTTATTATTAGTGGTCGCTTTCAAGTTTCTTTTCCCTTAGTAAGAGCCTTTATTAATTGCATTCCTAAAGAGATCCTTTAAATTGTAACCTGTTTATTTTCTTTGTTTTTACTGTGTATTTAACGTAATCTTTTCGTTATTATTTTATATTTTTTGTTAAATACTAGCTATATATATATATATCTATATAAAAGGCTAGGACGACAAGTCACACTGGGTAGGCTACGTCATCTAGGAAGGAAATCTGAACTACCAATACTGACATTTCAGTCATATTTTGTTCTTAAAACTTCTTCTTCTTCTTCTTTTTTTATGTAGTCATGACTCTGTCTGTTTTTCAATGTGCTTTCAGTAAATTGTCGTTTAATCGTTTTCGTGGTCCTCCTACTGATCGTTTTTCTATTGGAAAACCGTCTCTTGTCATCTTTACTATTCTATTTGTTGTCATTAGGCGTATATGATCGTTTCATTCTAACCTTCTATTTCTTACCCAGTTCTTGATGTTCTCCGCCTTACGTCTACGTCGTATATCTGTACTTTTAGCTCTGTACCAAAGTGTCTGACCATCAATTTTTCTGAGTGTTTTCATCTCTGCTGTTTCTAACATCCTTTTAGTCCTCTGTTTTGTAAATTCTGCGTTTCATTTTTTTTCCCGATATTTTTATTTCCTGATATTCCCGATATTTTTGTTTCGTTCAAGCAACCTGCTCTCTGTTTGCTCTATTCACTTTATCTTCCACTTCAGTTTCGAGGTTTCCAATTTACATCTTAGTAAATTTGCTCTGGACTTTGCTGGGCTGGTCATGTAGTAAGAATGGAGACACAAAGATTGCCGAAAAGAGTAAAATGCAGGGCGCAAGACCAAAAGGAAGGCCATGGAAAAGATGGGAGGATGAAGTGGCAGCGGATGCGCAAAATTTGCTAGACGAGAGAACCTTAAGAAGATCGGCGCGGGACCGACAAGGTTGGAGGCACAGTTTGTAGGTACCCAATGTTTACCAATTCTTTGTAAAACTGGGTAGCTTTGTTTATCATCGGGATTGTATTACTACACATGTAAATCAGTTTTATACATCATTATCCTTTTTTCACTCATAAAGTGCGCATGAGAGGCCATTTTATTTGGCATTCTCTTTTAATTTAAAAGAACTTTTCTCTTCCTTTTAAGAGCAACTTACTCTTACAGATATGGATTGATGATATTTTGTAAATACAAAACGTTTCCGCTAATGTATGGAATAGTTAATATCTAGCTTGTTTTCTTTTCCCTCTTATCTGACCTATATCTTATCTTTAGGAGTAACAGTGTGAAAGGGATTTCATCGATTATTATTGCTTTCGACATCCTCTTTGATGTTTTCTTCAGGGCTTCCGAGATCTTAGTCTACCGAGTCCCAGACATTACTACACTGATCGCTAACCAAATGCATTACTGCTACTGGGAATAGAGGACGCTTCATTTGTACCGTCGATGGTGACGTGGATTGGCGTGAACATTTTTGACACTAGGCATTTTGATTGGCGGGTGGAGCGGACGATGTTTTATATATATGAGTGGTCTCCATGTCGAAGGTAACCGTATGCCGTCATTTTTTTTATTGAGACAATTTGGCCTTTTCTCAATTTCTATGGCTTCTCGGATAATTCTTGGTTTATAGAAGCGGGTGGGGACTATGGTTCAGGAGTTTTTAGAATCAATTTTGTGAACTGTATGAAGATTATGTTAACCTAGAGCTAAAATTGAATCGGAATTGGGAGCAAAAAGGAAATTTTGTCGATTTTGTAAGTGACACCTTTGATGTAAGGAAGAAAAGCTTTCGTATGATGAGGGTCTGAGTCTTTGGGTTGAGATTGAGTGGGAGATTAATGTCTGTGGATTCTCCTATTGATGTGATTTTTTCGGTAACCATTTTGGACGAGGGCTTGTTTTAAACTAGAGAGCTTAGCGGGTCTGCTTGCATCATCGCAAAGGCGTAATGATTTGGAGACAAGGGTAATAATGACTAAACTAATTTGTGAAGGCGAATGATGAGAGTTGGCATGCAAGTAACAATTGGTATGAGTGGGTTTTCGATAAACAGAGTGATAAAAAACTTGGGATTGGTTTTTCTTTATGATATCGACAAGAAACGGTAGTGATGAATCAGTTTCCACCTCCATCGTGAACTGGATACTAGGTTGTATACCATTCAGATAGGTTTGAAAATACACCAAAGCATCCCGGCCATGAGGATCTTGCAGGATACTGTATTTAATTTTTAGAATGTTTAGAGTTTCGACTATAGGAATGTTTGTAAAAAGTGAAACGATATTGAAGGGGTATTGTTTAAGAAGTTGGATGAAATGAAAAGAATTTTTGACGAAGGATGAAGCACTGTCGGCGAGAGGTTGTAGAGTTTTGGCCAAGTACTTGGCCAATTGTTGTATAGGGCAGTTGTATGCACTGACAATGGGACGTAGAGGAATATCGGGTTTGTGAATTTTGTGTAGGCCATATATTCGAGATGTTCTGGAAGACTTTTCACGAGGAACAAGAGATTGTTTTATGTCAATAGGAAGAGAGGTTTAATTGATACAGGCTTTTGTTGTTTTCTCCAGATAGGTTGTTGGATTATTAGGAATTGGGCTATAGTCTGGAGTATTAATGAAATTTGAGAGTTTATTAATGTAAGAAGAAGTGTTTGGGATGATAGTGGTATTGCCTTTATCGGTGGGAAGAAGACTAGATTTGGATTTGACTGAAGTTCTTTCAGGGCTTTTTTCTCGGATTGGCCAATGTTCGGAGTAGGAGACTTTGAGTTTCTAAGAGCTCTAGCGATGTCTTGTCTAGTTATTTCAGCATCTTCGGAAGGTAAACTGGAGATGGCTTATTCAGTTTGACAGATGATTGTTTCAATTGGAATATGACTTGGAGTAACAGAGTAATTGAAACCTTTTGCTAAAGCTTAAGTGGTATTGGTCGAAATAGGGTTATCAGAAAAGTTATGAACCATTGTAGTGGGTATCAACATTGTGGTTTTTGAAATTTGTTCGGCAATTAGATGCGCTAATTTGCTCTTCTTAAGTCCAGTTTTAAATTCGAAAGGGTTTAGGGCTGTCTGTGTGTTGATACGTTCGAAACTGTTCTATAATATAGGATGTACATTAAAAGAATTAATAAATGACCAGATATTGAAAATATTGATATTTGTGACGTCTCGTTTTCGTCTAGTGGAATGAATAACTTCACGGAGAAGCGCAAAACTGGTCTTTGTATGAATTTGGGAGATAGAAGAAGAAGAAGTATGGTATTTGAGTTTTAGAAATTTGGGAATGACTTTATGGTCTCGGCAGGCTTTAAGGAATGTTAAATCACAAAGAAGACGACTCTTATGTATAATGTATAGCAGCAGATTGCTATATGATTTATTGAGCTGGTAAAATTCCTCCCTAGATCTAAGATTAATTATATTACAGGTTACTATATTAAACTCAACAGGCTTCCGGGTTGAACCACTGTCGATTATCACTGCGCCAAGCTTTCGACATTCTCTTTGATGTCTTCTTTAGGGCTTTCGATGTATCACTCTACCGAGCCCCCAGTCACTTGTTATGATTGTACTGTGTTTGTTCCTGATCTCTGTATATGATTTTTTTACAGGAAAGTAAGTTTAGTTTCTAAACCAGAGTGTTGTACAAGAAAACTTTGGTTCTTGTTTATGAAATCTTTTCATAAATAAGCAGAAAATGTTATTCTAGGAATCTTTAAATTTAGACCAGTCAATTGTCAAAATGTTGAACGTTGTGGTGTTTATCTAATAACCGTACTCGTACTCATTCAAAACTTAGTAGGATTTACAAACTGTATTTATAACAATAACTTCAAACAGCACCGATTAAGTTCATTAAAAATTTTATATTCTCTTTATGATATCATAAGCCTAAAAGGTTATCGCCTGTTGCTAATGCTAACAACACAATTGAATAATATGTTATCCCGCCAAAGTTAAACAAACTTTTAGTTTGCCGCCTACCAAAATATCTTCTAATTATGCAATCTTGTGTTTTTTAAAAATAGTGATAATATAATAATTAGTGTTTCGATTACACAATAGTTAAAGAAATAATCGACATTCTTTTTGTATCTTTTGTCTTCTTTTTTATTGCTGGCATTTAAATATTACTACAGTGAAAAAATTTTAAATTTACTAGTCCAGGGAAATAAGTTTTTCTCGAGACATCGCACTAGCCAGGTATTTGTTTGTAAAGACGTTGTTTGTAAAGGATTAGCAATTTAGAGCGAAAAATGCAATTGTTCCTAATTTTTGATTCAGAGTTTTGTGCAATTGAAAGTTCAGAGTTTTGTGCAATTAATGTGCACCTTCAATAAAAACATTATTTTAACTGTATACAGATCAGGTAAGGGTGACCTTGACTTGTTTTTGGTGAATTTTGAGAATGTCATAACGTCCTTGCTTAGTAAAGCAGATAAACTGATCATACTTGGTGATTTTAATATAAAATTTAAAATTGAATCTGATCCTTCTTTTAATATTCAAAATCTATTAACATCTTTTGATCTAAAACTTATTATAAACGATTATACTAGAGTCACATCCCAGTCCAGTAGTTGCATCGACATTATGACAAATTTTTCTGAAAATATCTACAGAGTGGGCGTAATTGAACCTTGTTTTTCTGACCATCGAACTCAATTTTTATTTATTGACTCTGACCATAAAGTTGTTGACACTAATCAAACATTTCAACGGTTTATTACTTGTGGTTTACAAAAGCTTAAACGTGCACTAGATGTTACAAATATGGACTTTTTCTATGATGGTAATAATGATCCTGATCTTTTGACAGTCTTTCTTACCGAAACTTATAACAATTTAATATTCAAGCATTTTCAACTAAAAAAAGTACGACAAACTGCTGTTAAAGCACCAGTGCAATGGTTTACACACATTGCAAATGCCACTAAGAATCCCGATTTGTTCACAGTATATAAACAACAAAAATGTGAATATAATCGGCAATTACAAATTGCTAGAAAGTCAGCTTACTGCAATTTTATTACTAATTCCAGTAATAAACCTAAAGATTGCTGGAAAATAGTAAATTTCGAAAGAAACAACACAAGTGGAATCTAGAAATTCAAGGGTCCAAATAATGAAAAAGAACTAAAAGAAAAGAACCAAAATACTATAAGCTCCGGTATCTCTAGTTCTAGTTGATGGATTTTGATCTTTTTAAATTTGTATGTATGTTTATCGTAAATAGCAAATATGCAATATTTTAATAATATTATTAATAAATAAACAATATAATTTGCTATTTAAATATATTTTTCCCAAAAATTCAAATGTTTTATTGTATTCTAACTGATTTTATATTGTATAAAGCCTTTATCTTTATCAAAAATAACAACCGAACAAAATAAAACAACATATAAACACAAAAAGAAAATCGACTAAATAAATTACAAACCGAAAAGACTTACTCAGAAAAAAATAACAGGAAATAAATTAAGAAGAAGAAAATACTGATATTGAAATTTATTGTTTCCTTGATTTGCACTATTATTTTCGTCAGTGTATAGCTATTTACCAGTAAATTCGTAATGTGCGCCAGCTGCAAAGGTCAATTGCTCTAACAATTTCTGTTTATTCTCTCAAATTTCAGATGATTTCACTCGTTCATAAAATTAATCTGGCTTTTTATTTGATTAATTGTACACTCCACTACGGGTACTGTTTCTTTCATGTGGGTTAGATAGTCAATAGTCAATGACATAATGCGCTGAGTCAGTACTTTAAGTAGCTATTGAAAACAAGCCACAGCGTCAACTCACACGCTCGTAACCAACAATGTGCGACACTTAAGTAATTCTCAGATAGGTATACGGGTGGTTTGTTATTAATGAATTGATGCCAGCAAAAACTCAATACATGTTTTTATTGCTTAAGGTTTCATACATTATAAATGAATCTGTTTTACTGTACTAGTTTTAAAAATTATCAGTTTCTAAAGATTGTTAAATATTTTACGACATAACCGAAGTATTATTGGACCAATGATTAAAAACGAGGAAAGATTTCGTACATTTGATGATAATATTAAACATAATTGAGTTTTCATAAACCTGAGGTCAAAACTTACATTAAATACCAAGGGTAGTCAACTGTTCTCTAGCTCCAACAGAAATGTTCTTTTATTATCAAAACTATTATTTGTCCAATCTGTGTTTTTTTATCCAAAGGTTATAAGCAATGATAATAAGCTTTCCTGATTCTTAATTTTTTTCTCTCTTTCATCATGTATATCTGCTTTTGTAGATTGCTCTTCCAGATAATAATTAAAGTCTGTGGTATACGAATGTACTACATTTTCTTTTTGTATTAAAATCTGCGCTAAAGTAGAAACCCTCAATTTAGAAGAGTGATATCATAGTTTAAACGCGGAATATCCTCAAATTTAAATGTACACAGCGGCCATCGAAAACTGCCTGTTTTCTCGATTGCAATTTGCGTTTCCTCATAAGAAATTACAGAATATATAAAGTAGTATATTTATTTGTGTTTCTCTATAGTAGACTTGACCAGAAGTTGTCGTACAATGTAGCCAATTCTTGTTCACAAGTAGTAATTATGGTCATACAAAACCTGTATTCTTCCATGCAGCGATTATTACCGTCATAAAAATACAAAAAACCTGATTTTTTCAATAGTAAAAATTAAGCACAAAATTGTAATGAAATAAATTTTATTTATATGTTCCGTTTCGTTACATATTTAAATTTATAAAATAAAAATCGATATTTTAAAACAATATTTTTCAATCGTTTGGCAACTTTGGAATTAGCGACGGAATTCCGTTTCAATTCAGATCCACAGAAAGCCGTAAGACTAGTTTTTGTCGAGCGAGTGCCCATCAACAATAGGTTATTTACATTGGCGTTTCTGAGGGTAGGGTATTTTATGCGATAAGTTTGTGTTATTGATAAAACGTGTTATTGATAATACGAGTGTTATAGTTTGTCGTTTTATAGTAAATTTTTAGTTATATTCTGTGATTATTTGGTTTGAGTTTTATTGGAGTTGGACGAAAAACCGAGTTGTTCCAAGAGAAGACAAAAATGTGCAAAATTCTGCTGCAAAATGTTGATTCCAAAAATGAAATGCCGCAAAAGAGACGGAAAATGTTAATGTCCGAAGAGAAGGTAATAATACGAAACGTTTATGAAGGAATTGTCGGCAGAAAAATGGAATTAAATGTTAGCCAAGCGGTCGACATTTGTAGCAGTTTAACAAAAGTATCCGTTAGCTGTATTTATCGTGTACTTAAAAATACATCGGAAAATAAAAAGCAAGAAAAAGGTAAAACTAGAGGTAGGAAAAGCATTGTTTTGGATGACGAGACAAGGAATATTATACGTCGAAAAATTCATTCATTTTATTTTCGGAGTGAAATTCCTCCGAACCCAAGATATCTCGTAGAGTCTTAACCAGGACCATGCGTGAAATGAACTTTCGATATGTAAAACTCAACAGAAAAAGTATGCTATTAGAAAAAAATAAAATTATTGTGCGGAGAAGAAAATATTTAGAAGAAATACGCAAAATTCGCAGCACTGGACGCAAAATATGTTATTTGGATGAAACCTGGATTAACCAAGGTTGGAAAAGGTCATACAGTTGGAAAAGTTTGGCAAGATTTAAATGTCAAAAGTAAACGCGAAGCATTTATAGAAGGCTGATATACAGGATTAAAAGCTCCATCAGGAAAGGGACGGCGTTTAATCGTCACCCATATAGGAAGTGATACAGGGTTTCTTGATGATGGTTTTCTTCAATTTGAGTCGAAAAAAACAGGTGATTATTAAAGAAATTGAAAGGGAGGATTCAACAATGGCTTACAGAAAAGGGGATTGCATACGAAGAATCAATGCTCAAAATTTAGCTCCTTGACATTGCACGGTTAAGGAAAATTGAATATCTTAAATATGCTGTAGATGAAACTGCAAAAGATTATGGTGTCAAAGTTCTGCGTCTACCACCTTATCATTGCTAACTTAATCCCATTGAACTTATCTGGGAGCAAGTGAAAGGAGAAGTAGCACGAAATAACAAAACGTTCAAATTAAACGAAATTAAGAAACTTTTGATTCAAGCAATCCTCCATGTAACTCCAGAGAAATGGGCTAAATGTATAGGCCACATAATTAAAGAAGAACATCGTATGTGGGAACTTGACACTTATATAAAAGTTTTACTAGAGCCAATTATAATTACACCAGGTGGTGAAGATAATGACAGCGATAGCAGCACTGCATCTTCAGGTTTAGACAGCGAATAATATTTTCTAATAGTTTAATAAGAACATCAGCATAAAAAAAACCGAAAACAAAAAAGAAACAAGAAGAACATAGTAAGTGTGTATAGTGTTTGTGTTTAAACACATCAAACATTATTTTTATTTTGTTTTTATAGAATTTTATTTTGTTTTATAGGATTTTATTTTGTTTTGTTTTATACTGTTTAAGTGTTTTGTTCATTTTATTTAATAAGACAATATGGCTCTTGGCGAACACCAATTTAAAAAAAGTATCGCGCCACAAGACATACCTCTGGGGTGGTGTGGAAACTGTCTTAAAATTTGTTTTAAAAAAATTTCATTGTGTAACTCTTTAAGGACGGGTCACGTCAAAAGACGTTTTAGCGTAACTTCCGCGACAGCCGGTTGGTATCAGTAAACTTTCTGCAAAATTACTTCTTTTTTTATAGCTTTTTGTTTGTGGCATTCTGTATTTTTAGGGGAATGTAGGGAATGAGCCACAAAATATTTATTCATATGTTTATTTATTGACGTTTCGATCTCTATATCCAGAGACCGTTTTCAATTATACAAATGATAGTACTATTTATTTTCTATGGCTTTTCGCTTGTCGTTCTGTATTTTTAGAAATTATGTTGGGAATAAGCCACAATATATTTATTCAAATGTTTAATTTACGGACGTTTCGATCTCTATAAAGAGACCGTTTTCAAACATACAAATGACAGATATATTTATTTTTCTATAGCTGCTTGTTTGTGGCATTCTGTATTTTTAGGGAGAAGGTTGGACATAAGCCACAATATATCTATTTACATGTTTAATACATTGACGTTTCGATCTCTATTCCGTTTTTAAAGATAAAAAAAAACAATATAAGATTATAAAAATATATAATAATAAACAAATAAAATAAATATAACTATCATTTATATCTTTGAAAGCGGTCTTTGGATATAGAGATCGAAACGTCAGTAAAAACTTGTAAATAAATATATTGTGGCCTATTTCGAACATTAATATTTGAAAAATAAAATATAATTAACGTTAAAATAAAAGTAAGTGTACGTCACTGGATTTCCAAACAGCTTTCCGCATTTTTGGGCCTTTAAACGATGACTCACTCTCTCAAATAGTGAAATTATACCATATATTAACCCATAACTGGTCCGCCACGAATGTATGACTTAACTTAAATGATCCATCGTCGACTGACAGTCTACCCTTTCTCAGACTAAAAAATGCCAAACAAATGTAAAGTAACTAATATGTTTTAAAAAGGTTCTGAAACTGTTTTCTTGTGGTATGTGTAAAATATGTTCGAATAAGCATCTAGCTATCAATCAGAATATATCCCACGTAACTCTCACGTATATCTCACGCCCCCAGAAGTTATGTCAAGGAAGACAAAACAAAGTTGTTAAATATTTAGAGATATCTATTTTTTCCTTCCGAAAAGAAGTGAAAATCAATTTGAAACGAATTTTTGAGCTCACCCCCTGTACCTATTCTTACTATAATATATGTTCATTTGATTATCAATATTTATATCTCTACCATCATTTAATTCACTGCTTTCCGACTTTAATAACTCCGAACCAGTATTATGGTCTAATTTAATATTAAAACTTTCGGGTACTTTATCTCCATCACTATCACTTCATGTCCCATTTTATAAAATAAAATTAAATAGATAGTTAAGGTTTGATTTCGCTACAGTGTACCACCATTCGATGATACGCATATTTCTGCCTCTTGGCTATAGCGAAATCAAACCTTAACTGTTTATTTAATTATATTTTACATTCCTTTACTCTAGTATGGAGTATAAGGAAATCGTATGAAAAAGACAGTTAAGATTTGATTTCACGTACAAAGCGTCTATGTATCTGTTTATACGTATTTCGCCTTAATAAGGCTCATCAGAACAGCTATTCATAGGCGTTCTCAACGTGAAAAATAAATCTTTCCTGTCCTATCTAAAGAAGCAACACTAAAATGGCTTCGAAACGGACGCAATAGCGATATCTGATAATAAATCCGTAAAATAGTTTCGAAACACAATTCAGATTTCTGCCTTAATCTGAGCCTTCTAAAAGTGAAATCAAATCTTGACTGTCTTTTTCATTTTATTCTGATCTACTCTGTATGAGTACAAGAAACCAATTCGCTAATGATTTCTGCTTAGTTGAGGAGACATGTCGTGGAATGCAAATTTTAGATTCCCCATGTCTCTATTAACATCTTTATCAACGTCTGCTTTGCCTTGCAATTTTGAGAAGGCTCAGATTAAGGCAGAAATCTGAATTGTGTTTCGAAACTATTTTACGGATTTATTATCAGATGTCGCTATCGCGTCCGTTTCGAAGCCATTTTAGTGTTGCTTCTTAAAGACAGGAAAGATTTATTTTTCACGTTGAGAACGCCTATGAATATCTGTTCTGATGAGCCTTATTAAGGCGAAATACGTATAAACAGATACATAGACGCTTTGTACGTGAAATCAAATCTTGACTGTCTTTTTCATTTTATTAGGATCTACTCTGTATGAGTACAAGAAACCAATTCGCTAATGATTTCTGCTTAGTTGAGGAGACATGTCGTGGAATGCAAATTTTAGATTCCCCATGTCTCTATTAACATCTTTATCAACGTCTGCTTTGCCTTGCAATTTTTAGAAGGCTCAGATTAAGGCAGAAATCTGAATTGTGTTTCGAAACTATTTTACGGATTTATAAGGAAATCGTTTTCACGAAGAGATTTCTGTCTAGACGAATTGAAATGTCGTGGATACAGATTATAAATTTCCGTGCCACTGCATTTCGGTTCATTCGTCGTCTCTTTGTTTTGCAACGTTAGAAAACACATATTTGGGCCGAATCCTGAATTCGATGACAAAATTACTGTCACCTAAACGAACTTTTTTCGATAGATCTGCCATAGTTTTAAAATATACAACCTAAAACGTTATACGGACAGTCTGGCATCTACTGAGAGTCTACTTTTATAATTATTCAGCAGATTTCTTAAACTATTGTTGCCAATCATAAAGTCTAAGCAGGATTCACTCAGTATCGTCACAGTCAGGAAATTTCGTTGATCGAAAACTATAATTGTGAGGCGATGCCGGACCTAAAGTTGAAATTCTTCGGCTTTTCCGACAGACTCAGTATTACTTATATAATGGTTAATATTATTTTGGGTTTAGAAAAACGTGCATTTACAATAAGATTTTTATGCCATGAATTGTAAATACATTATAGACAGAGTTTTTAAGGCATAAAATAATTGTTATTTATACTGTTTTGAATTATAAATCATTTGTAGCATATTTTCTTGTTGCGCACTATCATTTTTGTTATTCGAAAAACAAGTTTAAAAAACTATGTTTCAAGCACACGCATTTACATCAACATCATTCCCATTTCTAGTATAAAAGACGAGAGTATATTGTTTTGAATTATGAAGCATTTGTTTGTACTACAAGTCAGTGGCAGGCCCAGCACAAGCTGGATTGCTTACTGGATAGCTAATTGCGCAGAACAATATCCATAATTGTGTCTTTTCATATGGAAACGTTCTATATAGGAAATAGAGCACAAGTAACGATTATAAATTCTCTATCAAGTACACTGGTGCTTTTAGCGATTCCCGTCTTATAAAATAGTTTGAAAGACGATTTGGCTTGTCGGATGATTGAACAGCTTAAATATTAAGTATTCATTTTTTATCACTGTTTTTTTCAACACTTTGTTCTTTGTTGTTGATGTCAGAAGTGGTACACATTCAGTTTTACTCACGAGCTTGTGTCAAAAACAAAGTTTTATGTGAGTAACATCAAACATAATATAATATTTAAATTTCACACATCTTACAAATATTGTACGAAACTGTTTCGGTTAAATAAATCGCGGAATGGTCCTTATCCCTTTGAAGCATCCGTCTCGAATGTAAAATAGCGCCATTTATCAAAATTTAGTCACAACTCCAGAAACAAACGGACTTCCAACAATTCCAAGATTCAGCCAAGAGAGATATAGGTTGCTATGGCTACTATGATCCCTTTAAAGTAGCTATCTGACGAGCACAATGGAAAACCACCGAAAATCATAGCATCTGTCTTTTAGTTGTGGCGCTTATCTTCTTATTGATAACGACAGAGAACTCTCTAGAAATAGTCAGACAGACGTTGCCCGTGGTTGTTGATTTTACATAAAGAGTTTGAGGTGGCTTTGAGCAGCATGAAAGGATTTCTATCATATTTTATTAGAACCGCTTAACATCTTATGATGCGGTTTTGATAGATGGGAAGTGCGGTTTAAATTTGCTGAATATATAACATTACTTGCACTTGATGCAAACAGCTGCAGGGCGAGCTTTATCTATTCTATAAATTTGAAATGTTAGCAACAACGGAAAAATGGATTGAGAATTAGAGGATGCAAACTTTTGTTTGAAAACTTAGTTAAACGGAAATTGGTTTTTCTAAATTTTCATATAATTGTGGCAAATAATATTCTAATATTATGATACAGGGATGGATACAGGGCTTGGTAAAAGTCAAAATCAAAAAAATAAGGTATTGTATTTCTAATACGACAAGTGAAACATTGGTGATCGATCGGTTGCTTTTACTGCATAATGTAATTACCACATTATTATTTTGTTTAGACAATTACAATAGCTATATAAAAAGTCTTTTTAAAGCTATATTAAAAATACCGAATTGCTGTGATGATTTTTTACCTTCTTGTAAGAAATGGCGAAGGAAGATGATATTATGTGATGATAACTATCTGCTGCTTCAACTCCAACAGATGGTCGGGTCTGACACGCTTAGAACAAGCTTAAAGGAAAATTTCTGTATTTTTCTACCAAATGAGATCTCTCCTAGTAGTGATATTTTTAAAAATTTAACTATAGCTCTGGAGATGGCTTTGTAAGCCGAAAGCTGTAAGCTAGGAAATAAATGTTAAACACTTTAAAAATAGCTTTCTTTTCCATTCTTTAATTTAATATAAGACACGACATGGAGCTATACAAACCTCCCAAGAATCTTATTGTTGATGAAGATCATTGTTTTCATTGTAGACATCTTTTCGTTGATCTAAACCGTTTTGTATTAAGGTGTTCAAACATAAAATTGCCTCTCTTGTTCCTAGTCCTCCCTTAAAACCGAATTGTGTTGACCCGCTAAGTTCTTCTAGTATCTTGTACATTCTTGAGTGTAATATCCTAAGGAAGAGTTTCAGCAAGTGACTCATTAAACTGATTAAGCGGTGTTCATTGCATTTTGTGGCATTAGCTGTTTTTGGGAACATCACAAAGGATGACTGCAGCCATTCTCGCGGAATGTAACCAGTATCATAAATTCTATTGAACAGCTTTACCAAGATTTCGATATTCTCCTCGTCTAGTAGTTTTATTGCTTCTATATTAATTTCATCTGGACCTGTTGCTTTATGCATTTTTGTGGTTCTAACTGCATATTCTATTTCACTTCGCATTATTGATGGCCCTGATAAGTTTTCGGAAGGAAGTTTGCGCGTTGGTTGTGTTGGTCTTTCCTCATTAAAAAGTCTTTCTGCGTATTCTTTCCACGCCATTGCTATCTCCTCTTCTGACTCTATGTATTCGTTTCTGTCGTTACGTATTCTTGTTCTGTGGTGGCTTTTGTGTATATTCGATATTTCTTTGATCTTCTTATGTAGTCCAAAACTATCTCCTTTTTCCTGCAATTGTTCTATTTCGTTGCACCTTTCCACCATCCAACGTTCTTTTGCTTTCTTAATTTTCTGGCGAATTTCTTTGTGTATCTGTTTGAATTTGTCTTGATTACGTTGTTGTTTATGTTGCCTTCGCTTTTCCATTAGATCCATAATTTCGTCCGTCATCCATTCGTTATGCTTTCTCTTTCTGATCTGTGTTTTAACTTCCCTGTTTACTGACAGGATATAACAGTATTCCACCTCAATTAATGAAAACTTGCAGTTAAACAATAATCATGAAACAACAGGTAACCATCATGGTGTAAAGATGTGGTTTTATATTAATCAGAAATTAAGTAAGTTATTTGAAGAGGGAGATGTGAACTATTAAACGTATATTGATAGTTGGTTAGTCTTCTTAAGGCGGGTACACATATGCGAGCAGAACTGTTCGCGAATCGTTTGTGAACGCTATGTCGCTATATTCGTTAATTTGTACGACGACGGGACGAACCGCTTGCGAGCTGTTCGTTCGTTGCTCGTCAGGAACCGCGGCCTGTCGGCTGTCGGAACAGCTCACGAGCACGAGCAGTTCGCAAACAGTTCGGCTCGCATATGTGTACTGTACCCACCTATAATTGTCAGACTATCATCACAGACACACTTTATACTTGTCAATATACAAACGTTTAAACACTACTGAACATTTGAATATCCTACACACAATATAAAACATTTACACAGACTGTTTTTGTTTTAATTAAACGGACTACAAATTTATTGAATTAGCGAAATGACATATTTAAATGGGAATAAGCCACAATTAAAGGTTAAAGTAAGTTTATTGACTTTTCAATTTCCACTTAAAAATAATTATAATTACAAAATTCAAACATTCATTACTAATGTTTGTATTTTGAGAACGATTTCCAAAGTGGAAATTGAAACGTCAATAAACTTACTTTAACCTTTAATTGTGGCTTATTCCCATTTAAATAGTAATTACTTTAAAATGCCACAAGAAAATAGCTTCAGAACAATACATGTATAGTTTGTATGTGACGTAAGTCAACATACAGTGTGACGCACCGAAAACGAAACAGAGGCATTTACTGGCAGATGATTCCTTTTTTGAAAAAACGCTCGGACCCGTCGATTTTGTTTTCGAGGGGGACACAAAATTGGCATAAAATCACTTTAACATTTGCAGCCGCTTAAGCGGGGGTGGCATCATCCCTAAAATCTTAAATGAAAAGGGGGGTCGAATGATCCATTATTTGAAAGGTCTTTCAACTCCCTTTATAATGATGTAAAATTCATGTATTCAATTCAGTAGTTTTGGAGATTTATTGATTTAAAGTTTAAAGTAGACTTTAATAGGTACATCAAATTAGTTTGTACTTCTTTCAGAAGAAATTTGAGTAAAAGCATTTTCTTGATACGTAAATGCTTTTATTTACTACGCCCATGGTTTATTAATAATAAAAATAGCAATTGAAGTGTCCTTTGTGACAAAAAAGTTGTTTCTTGAAGAAAGATAAGTAGAGAATGCCACGTACTTATTTTAAATAGGAAATAGTACATTAGTTTGCGATTGATTTGACCAATCTTTGTTGTTAAAATATCATTTATTGCTTTATACATAAATTAACCATGGTATATTCCACGGCAGAAAGGGTTGAAATTATTGAAATATTTTTCGGAAATAATCAGTGCGCTAATAGAACAGCACAAATTTTTAATGAGCGACATGAGAACAATAATGTGCACCGAAAATATGTTCTAGAACTTGTAGCTAAATTTCGGGAAACTGGATCAGTCGCCAATAAAAAACGTAATATTGAAAATCCTATAAGGAACGAAGCAACAGAAGTGGGGGTTTTAGGGCAAGTTATTGTAGATCCTACATTAAGTACCCGCAAATTGCAAACTTCGTGTGGTGTTAGTCGACGTACTATCCAACGGATTCTAAAGGCCCATAATTTTCATCCGTATAAAATTCACCTTGTACAAGAACTTAATGAAGACGATTTTGATAAGCGATTAGAATTTTGTGAAGTTATGAGTGAACGAATTACAAATGATGAACAATTTTTATTTAACATTTGCTTTTCCGACGAATGTTCCTTTTTTTTTAAATGGCGAAGTAAATCGTCATAATTGTCGATATTGGTCGGACTCTAATCCCAGAATTTACCATGAGGTACACACACAGCAGCCACAAAAATTAAATGTTTGGGCTGGCATTTTTGGCGATCATTTGGTTGGTCCTTTTTTCTTACCTGGAAATTTGACTAGTGAAATGTATTTGGAATTACTGCAAAATGCCATAGATCCTGCGCTAACAGATATAATTGAAAATCAGAATGATGGTCGATACGTTGAGAATATGTTGATGTTCCAACAGGATGGTGCCCCACCACATTACGCATTAAGAGTTCGGCATTATTTAAATCAGACCTTTCCAGGTCAATGGATTGGTAGAAGAGGTGCCGTTGAATGGCCCCCAAGATCGCCAGATTTATCACCTTTGGATTTCTTTTTGTGGGGTTACTTAAAAAGCAAAATCTATGCTACTCAGCCAACATCCTTAGAAGATTTACGACAAAGAATTGTGAATGAGTGCCATCAAATTACTCCTCAAATATTGCAAAATGTCCGGCAACGTTTTCAGCAAAATCTTTATTATTGCATGGAAAGTAATGGTGGTCATTTCCAACATTTACTCGGCTGACAGGTCAGTTCATTCTTTATTTTTTAACAACTTTGCTGCTATGTATTGATCTCCTCTTACGATGATGTATTTAAACTTTAAATCAATAAATCTCCAAAACTACTGAATTGAAGTACATGAATTTTACATCATTGTAAAGGGAGTTGAAAGACCTTTTAAATGATGGATCATTCGACCCCCCTTTCCATTTAAGATTTTAGGGATGGTGCCACCCCCGATTAGGGGGCTGCAAATGTTAATGTGATTTTATGCCAATTTTGTTTCCCCCTCGATAACAAAATCGACGGGTCCAAGCGTTTTTTTTAAAAAGGAATCATCTGCCAGTAAATGCATCTGTTTCGTTTTCGGTGCGCCACCCTGTATATACAATAAGACTACAGGTTGTAAATTATTGATTATTCGTTTTTCATCTCATCCTTATCAGTAATTGCACATCTTGTTTTTATGGACACCTTATTTTTTTGTACCACCATATTTTATATTGTGTGTAGGATTATTAAAATATTCTGTAGTTTTTAAACGTTTATTAATAACCCCATGCTTACAAGAATATTGATAGGTATGAATTGTGTGTCTGATGACATTCTGACAGTTATAGAGACTGACATAGTGATAGTTCACAACAATTTTAGTACATACAAGAGAAATTTAATTAATAAAAAAACGTTTTTTCTAAAAAAAATCCTAATACTGCGCTACTGGCAGACATTTATTTTGTTTTCAATTCATACACCTAACGTAACACAATAAAATTGTGTCAACAGTCTCTGTGCACAAGGCGCGAGTTATTGTGTCAAATTAAAATTTAATTTCAGCGAATTCATAGGAAGTTTCGTTTTATTTGCGTGCTTTGCAGCGTTTCAACTAATTGTTTTTTGAAGAAAAGTTAGAGAGCATCCGACATCGTCGGGAAATAATGTTTAGCGCAATAGTTATGATGTGTTTTTCCATAATTCGGAATATTCGCTTCAGAGAGTCAGCTATGTTAGTTTTGATTTAATTGGCGCGAATATCGTCTATATATATGATAAGCATCTCGCCTCCTGTATAAGGTCTGTATAAAGGTTCGTTTTTTTTATGGTACATCCCAGTATTTTCTCTAGAATATTCCCTCCTATGTACCTTCCCGATTGAGTTCTTGGGCTTAATAAATTAAGTTATCTTACATTACGCAGCTATGACTTTTCTTTTTTCCTATTCTTCTCTTTTCTTTGGGCTTACCTTATAAGAATAACTCCTTGTGGTCCATTAGATATCCAACGTCTATATTTCTACACGGACACTTCTGATTGATGTTAAATGTGATCATAATATGTCCTATTTAGAGTAGTTTCTTCTTTCTAATAGTCATTACAACTTCCTTCTCCTTTTTTGTTTGTCTTAACACCGTCGCCATTGGTGATTCTCTGATGTATTTTCTCTGGTTCTTCTTTAGTGTCTATAATTCCTAGTCATGCCGCACTGACAAACCATAACATCTCATAAGCTATACTTTCTCAACTATGGTGATATCTAGACTTGAAGACAAATACTTGTTTCGTTTTCATAAATATATCCCAGATGAAATTCCAGTTGAATTGTTCAAAGCCTTAGATGATTGTATAACGTAACTTGTCCGGAAGGGATATTGTGGGTTAAAAGAGAAATAAGAGTTCCAGATTTAAGTATGTTAACCTTACAAACCGCTTAGGTGTTTTGAAGGACATAACGGTGAACTTTGAGACGTGGGTCTATAGATCTAGAATAGGGTACCTATATTTAGATAAAAAATTGGGAATTGAAATGTACCAATATGAAAATGACTAAATTTTATACTAAAAGAAAGTGCGCCACCTTTTCCTTTTTCGAGAGACGAAAAAAACTCGACACTTGAGACCTATGAGACGATTGGTTTAAGAAAGAGAAAGAAGAGAAATGGAAACACTTGGAAAAATCTATGGTAAGAGACACTATGGGACAGAGCTAGAAGTACAGACATACGACAAGTAGAGGCAAGGTGGAGAACATCAAGAACTGGGTAAGACATAGAAGAGTATGGAACGATCATATAAGCCGAATGACAACAAACAGAGTAGTAAAGACGACAGTAGTAAATATAAGAAGAAGATTTGCTGACGACACGGTAATCATGGCTGATAGTATGGAAGAGCTATAAAATTTACTAGGTGCAGTAAAGATCGAATGCATCCAAATGGAACTTGACATTGATATTGATAAGACCAAGGTCTTACAAATAATCAACAACTAACCCTGTCGGTACAGCAAATAGAGAGAGTAAATAAATATCTAGGAGCCTACATCAGCTCTAAATTGGATCCAGACCAGGAGGTCGGGGTAAGAATAGAAGTGACAACTACTGCGTTGAGACTGAAGTTATGATCAAGCAGCATTGCTAATAGCGATGAAGTACCTGGGCTGTTGGAAACAAGCTAGATCCTGAACAAGAATTAACAGTCAGTATTTCTTAAGTCCAGACAGTTTTATTAATTTGAGCGGTCTATGTTCTATTCACATCTCAGTCTGCAGCTAAGACTAAAATTTATAAGACGTTATATATCCTCAATATTGCTGTATGGAGTCGAGACATGGACGCTAAAGACTGTGAGCTGAAATCAATTAGAAATTTTCGTGATGTGCGTTTATTGACAAGTCTTGAAAATTCCTTGGTAGCAAGAATATCGAATGACGAAATTCTACAACGAAAAAATTTATACAGAGAACTTTTAGCAGTGATAAAAATACAAAAAGCAAATGTACTGTACTGTAAGGGCAATCAAATGGAGCAAATGAGGAAAAGCAACAGGCCCAGACGACATATACATAGAGGTTCTAACAATATAGACGCCTTGGTGGATCTTTTTAATATTTATGAGTCCGGTCAAATGCCACAGGACTGGCTTCAATCAGCCCTTATACCAATCCCAAAAAAGCCAAACGCTAATAGTTGCGACCAATTCCGAATGATCAGCTTATTGAGCCAGGTCCTAAAACTCTTCTTAAAGATAATTCACACAAGAATATACAACAGATATATGAAAGAAACATTAGCCCCACACAGTTCGGATTCAGACAAGGATTTGGCACAAGAGAAGCACTTTATAGCTTAACTGTCCTCCTTCAGAAATGCTTGAAGAATAATATAGACAAGACGATGGTAATAATGGTTAGTAGAACACGAAATATGCAATTAAATATAAGAGTAAAAATAAGAACATGAAAAAGGTCCCCAACTTCAGATATCTCGATAGTTGGATAACTATTGATCTAGATCCAGCCATAGAGATACGTAGCAGGATTGAGCAAGCCAGAACAGCATTTACTAATATGAGAACCTTGCTAAGCAACAGCAGCCTTAACTTAACGCTTCGATATCGCTTTGTAAAATGTTACATTTACTCCATACTGCTATATGATGTAGAAACCTGGACCATAAAGGCCAATGTGATGAACCGATTGGAGGCCTTTGAAATGTGGGTATTTAGAAGACTACTTAAAATTCCCTGGACAGATCACACAACAAATGTCGAAGTATTAAATCGAATGGGCAGAGAACGAGAATTGCTGCCAATAATAAAAAGAAGAAAGATTGCTTATCTGAGTGATATATTTCGAAATTCCAAGTGCCAGTTCTTAAAGCTTATTATGGAAGGGAAGATAGAAGGAAAACGGGGCAAACGGGGAAAGAAATACTCATGGCTTAAAAACATAAGGGATTGAACAAACCTCGATCCCCATGCACTCTTTAGAGCCACACAAGATCGAGAGGAGTATGCCAGAATTGTCGCCAACATCCACTAATTGGATAGGGCACCATAAGAAGATATGTACTGAAACGTGTGTCACATATTATGAGCCACAAGAAATACTGTCTTGTCTAAGTAACTATAAAGGATAACATAGAAGAAAAATGCCGCGTTGGAACAAAAGCTATCCTGGATAAGACACAGTGAACCGTGATACGATTAGAAGACTCATACGAGTATCAGAAAACATGATAATTTTGACAGAGTAACCACTAGGCTCCGTTAATGAACACAGCGGTCGAAAAAGAAAAAGTTACCTGGTTAACACACGAAGAAGCAAACTAAGCAGAATATTTGATCGATTAAATCTAAAAACTTTTTGCTAATTTTAAGCGAGTACAGCTGATTCACTGACCGTTTTATATTCAACTGACGAAGGGAAATATCTAAACTATGCATTTGTTGTGGCTTAAAAATTATCAGTCGGAAAACAAATTTCGTGGCCTGGAATTGGCTCAAACGGCAAATCGAATATTGTTGTGTACTAAACATACAAGAGCCAAGTTGTAAACGTAGTGACCTATGGAAATAATTCGATTGGCAGAAAATTGGATAAACTTGTGCAATCAATTTTGTTGGTTTGCGAGTTATTGTTTGCTTGTAAATCAAGTAGCTTGCAGCATTGTTGATTACAAGTAAACAGTGGAAACAGATTTTCCCTTTCAGTAAATATTATTGGATAGTTCGATAATAAGTTTGATTCTTACAAGGATTTTCCCTTTTGAGATAGAAATTATTTAGTTATTAATAAATTGTCGGCCTTAAGATCTCAAGATTCGGATTTATTACAATAATTGTTCGACAAGCCTTGCAGCTCTCAGTGCATTAAAACTTTTTTTATTTTTAGTAATTATCTTCTTCTGGCTCTTCAAGTTTTGTAACATATAAACACCACTTAATTGTGTACAAACAGCTACCACAGTTGACTGTAGAGATGTGTGCCTAATAAAAGATGGTAAATGCTCTGATCATTGGCAACACTATTACACAAATAACTACTAAGGTCCTGGCTTTAGGCTGGTAGAGGTGTCTTGGTCGGGAGTCGACATAGCTAGAGACTATAAGTGGTGCGCGAGGTAGATAAATAAGAGAACACGAAAGACAAGAACATTTTTGGCAGCACCCTGTTTTGAAAGGATTAGGGAAACCTAATAAATAAAAGAACTGAAAGGAAGTAAGGCAAGAGCGATAACGGGAAAGATACAACATGATTCTACATAGTCATGAAAGAGTAGGGAGAGCGGTAATTATATCTCGCGGAAAACATTAATAATGCAACACATATCAGTATACATAACAAGATAAACTAATGAAGGCAAATAATAAATTGTACGTGAAAGAGATACTATTAAAAATAATATTTAAAAGGAGAAAATAAATACCGTTTTAACATAAAAGAAATAAATGTTGGACCTAGTTAATTCTATGTTTCTATCATAAGCACTTATACCCAATGACTTACAACTGCGGTAGTTCTTTAGGTGGGTACACATATGCGAGCCAAACGGTATACGTACCGTACGCGTACAGATCCTTGAAAAATATTCTACATCGTACTGATCGCATACTTATCTCGATCCATGGAAAGCGACAAACCAACAACGAACACACATGTGCGAAATGATTCATTTTATTTATAATTTGGGTACTGATTTATGTTTCTGTTTTTGCTTGTTTAACAAAAATAAAAATATGTACAATAATCAGTTTACTGTTTTCACACGTCCCTCTATGAAGGAACACGTCATTCACACAATATCGATTTGATGAGACAATAAAAATGTTCGCTGCGTCTAGTAAGCGCCGTCCAAACTGAAAGACGAGCTTCCTTTGAAGTCGTGGAATAAACCGCAACAATTTGGTTCGAGACGAGTCACGATGAAACAGTACGCAAGCGGTTTTTTCTGCCGTACACATTAACGAATATAGCGTTCGCATACCGTATGCATACCGTTTGGCTCGCTATCTAGCTACCTTTAGCTAAACCTTGTCGTTACATAAATCTCACAACTTACAACGTATCACATTCACAAAAATAAATGTAGGTAAAACTAATGTCGCGTGGAGGTCAAACTGCTGATAAATTAATAATTAAAAAGAAATAATTATGCGACAAGCGACCAACCTGTAAAAGAAGCTAAACAACGACTACTTGAGCAGCTTTAGGTTTTTAGTTTTTATCCAGTCACTCCAAAAGTTTCTAACAGGAATTTGGAAATTCCTAGCAGACTCCTTCTGGGAAGCTTAGAAAGTAACCCTTTCGATAGTAAACAAATTTCAATGGAATTTATTGCTTTATTTACAAAATCCGAAGATATAGGTAATGGCTTTGAATCCATACACAGTAGATGAATAGCCAGGGGCGTACTGGTTTTTCACGTTGGAGAAATTAGTAAGTAATATTTTTCCACCTATGTAGGGTTAAACTTTAGCACGTAATATATAACCTACTCATAAAACGCGCTTATTGAAAATTTGATTGGCCAAATATAAAAAAGAAAAATATGGAGCTGCCCCCATTTTGCACGGTAGAGTAAAAAAATGTTAAAGATAAATTTGAAAGCAATTTCTTAAAAAAATGTTACAAGAGTTTGTACATATAAACTATTCGTCTCTAAAACTATCTTCGTTTGGCTGAGTAGATTTTTTTTTGTAATAGATATCTCACAACTCAAAGGAATTTAAAGTCAAAAACTGCAAACACAAAGTCAAGGACAGGAAATAATGGAAACAGATAATCCACCAAGCTATAGACGAACTGGCCTGACGAACTGATTTAAATACTAATTTTAGCATTATGCTTACCCAGTTTATCTACCAGAAACTTCTATTAATCGGTTGAATTAGCTATATCTGAATAAATGCAACGGACGATTTTGATTCTATTGTTGCAATCGCTTTCCAAACTCCATACACCCTATTAACATCTCGTAACCACTGAAATTTATTGGAAAATGCATTTCAAACTAAATCTATAAATTAGTTTATGTCGAATCCGAACACCACCGCCAAGAAACTTCTCTCACGGTCGGCTTGGAGAATCATTACGTTCAATTGTAATTGTAACAAGCGTTTGTTATCGTATTGCACGATTCGGAAATGTAGTGAGCTTCAATAATATCAAAGTTCCTCGCTAACAACAGTGCTCGATATTTCGGAATCGAGGACTTCGAAATGACAACCAATAAAGGAGGCGAAGGTTTTAGTTCGGTGATATTTTTGAGTCCTTCGACGGAATATCAAAATTAGGGCAAACATTTGATTTTGTATTCGAGGGGATTGTCTTCAGTAATGGTTTCTAAGACAAAGGATGTCTTTTAATTGTCGAATAATATTTGGAAACTTATAAAGGCCGATAAATTAAGTACAAGGGATTACCTGTTTGAACAGTATTTTTCTTTCATTTTTACGCAGTTTCTACCAAAAAAATTTCTCACAATTTCAACGTACAAAATGTATATTAAAATGTTTAATGCATAAATAATCCTGATTAATTTGGATGTGCATAAATACGTTTTTATCTGCTAAGCAGTTCATAACCTCTTCTAGACTGGGGGGCTAACAACACAGTATCGTCCGCATATCTTAGGTTATTAATGTAACTCCGATGATAACCACGGCTATGGCTATGGCTATATCTTCCAAAATTTCACTAAAAATAAATTCGAAGTGTATTTTGAACAGTAAGAGCGACAATACTTAACCCTGTCGTACTCCTCTTAAGATATGTTTTTCATCCAATATATTCCATCAATTCGAACTGAAGCGAACTGGTTCCAATAAAAGTTGTAGAAGCTAGCAATTATTCGAGTATCTCTTCCATTTAGAGATAATTTTGTCATGTATTACTGTATCAAAAAATGCTTTTTCATAATCAATGAAACAGATATAGATACAAATTAGTGAATACGATTTTATTAAATTTAAAAGGTTTTTATTCAGTTTCAGTATCGTCGACTTCATCTTCACTTTGCAATTCAGAATCGTCACTTAAATTAATTATGAAATTTTCTTCCAAAGGTTCTGCTTCCAAAAAGTATCATATAACTTGAAAATTTTTAATATTAAAAAATGTGTGTTTTTGTGCCGCATATTGTTTAAGAGATGGCCATACTAACTAAATTGGATTTAAGTCTGGATGATGAGAAGGTAACCGCAAAATTTTTCGTGGATTTTCCATTTTGTCTCTGGGTGGTGTGTGTGCTTAATTAGGGATGTCACGTTTAGGCGACTCTTTTATATCTTCAAGGCACCTTTTTTGCATGGAGGGTGTAGACACTAATGCTAATCTTTGTAGCACTGGTGATAGTTTTTTAGGGTCTTGCGGAGGAAGTAGAAAGACTAGAGAGAGAGGGCATGCTGATATAAAAACGGCTCCTTTCAGATATTTCGTCTTTGATTACATTTATTGTTTGGTTTTGATATATGGAGAGGCGTAACTGTAATGGGCTAGGTGTGTACAAATCTCAAAGTGAGCTATTTAACTAATGATAGTAAAAAACTGTAATTTCCTTTAGAATGTTTTGTGTATTCATCAGGGAGTTCATGGCTAGCAGAAGTCAGCAATTTGGTGTGGAGGTGAGAGTTTCTCTTTGGGACGTCTTACTAATACATTTCTGAAAGATGAGCAGAGAGTTTCTAGGGTGTTTCTTGGTTGTAACTCCTGCTTAAAGGGGAAAGCGTTTCAAGGGATGTGGGGATCTTCACATGGTCGGGATGTTCGATAGTTAATCTATTTGGGCGGGGAGGAAGTCCATTCAAATAAACTGGCTAGATGACTAGACGATGTAAAGCGAATGAAAGCGATTTTCCAAGACACCCACACTTTTTCTACATGATTTTACTTTACGAGTTCCTAACTGGAGGACGAATGAGAACTGATCTTATAATAGCCTAAAATCCACCAAAACTCCGAGTCAAAAAAGCTATTATAGTTTTGAAATGTGTAATAGAATCTTTAGTTTGTCAGTATATACTATATTGTGAGTAGTTCTGGCTAAATCACGATAGAATATAACATAACAGAACATTTTGTTTATTTTATCAAACAATTAACAACAGTTGTATCTATCTTAAAATTATATTTATTATATTTTAATTCTAAAAAAACATTAATAAATATAGCACTGCATAAATAACATCTGAGGATCCGTAATTTTCACAAATCTTAGTATTATAAAGCGTTATCTTTTAGAATAATGTAACACTAAGAGGTAAGTACGCCATATTAAATAAATAAGTAATCCTAAAAGTTGAGCTTTTAAGAGGTTCTCTCCACTGCTATAAATAAATTATTACTCCCTCATTCGCTGTATTACAGTTTTCTTGGTTAAATTTTTAAAACTCTCAAGTCTGCACACTGTTTTGAACAAATCAAAAGTAACTTAAAATCAGTGAAGTAAGCGGTTGTAGCTTGTTGTTTTGATATTAAGCTTTTAGGAATTGCTAATGGACATTGTTGAAATTACCCTTGTTATTATTCTCTTTAGGTTGTAATCAGGGAAATGGCATGCTAAAATTGTACTTACAAATTGTTTATTTTGGTCTTTTTAAAATATAATGGTTTGTTGAGGACGACGTTTTAACAAGGTCTATTAAATTATACGTCTTAAACAAACCACAGAGGAGTCATCAGGAAAAATTACGGTTGGGTTATATTGTTAGAGTAAAAATTTAAAATTGATAAATTGCACAATAAAGACGCAAAAAAATTCATTCAAAATCATAATAAAGATGTCTATAAGACTTCAGAAGTCGATCTCGAAAACAATTGTAATAATTTCTATATTTTCCAAGCTACAGTCTTGTACATAAAAACATTGGATAGCTGGTAAAAAAACTCACATTTAAAAAAAAACCTATGACCAATAGGAACGAAGTTAGGGACTATTTTTTTAAAAATCATATCTCCATTGTTTATAAACATTATGAAGTAAAATTTGCACAAATTTTGAATGAAAATCTAAACTTTATATTAAAACTTATCATCCAATTCATAAATTCATCAAATTTTTCGAAACTTACAGCCCTTCGAAACGAAGGTACTTTCGAAAGATCGACATTGGAAAGTGAAGGGGATAACTGTTTTGGCTCCGTTTTTTTTTTTTCGAGATCGGAACTTCAAATTGAAACACGTAGGAAACATTTACATTATCTCGGCTTCCATTGCAGTTAGAAGCCTCTTTTTTTAATCTGGGGTAGCTCGTCGAAATATGAATAACTACATAGTTTTCACTGGCCGGAAAATATGGGAAACACCGAAAATATCATAATAATTATTATATACACGTTTTTTGAGACGGTGATCGTGAATTAGTATCTGATATATTTGGTCACTGATCACGGTTATCGACGTGAACAAGGAACGGTAGTTCTAAACGGTAGTGACTAAATCACCGGTAGTGAAACCACGTCCCATTACTTGTATTTACATCATGTCCCGTAGAGTGGATGAGGTGAGAGAAACATATTCGCAATTGAAAAGAGCATCCAAGAAGATTGGACTTGAATTAAACATCCAAAAGACAAAAGCACTAACATGGTCATGATCGAAGAAACCAGAAATAAAATTAAATAAGAGGACAATATTGAAGCAACGACGTGCTTTACCTATCTAGGGGTTGAATTAAATACAGGGTAAACAGAAAAGGCAGAATAATGAATAATAACATAGATTTCTCGCTCACTGCAAAAATAAAATTAAAAGTTTTTAAAAAAAATTCTAAGGAAGATTTTTGAATCTTTCTTCGAAAATGATTTATGGAGATTTATATACAGGGGGCGGCATAAGTGCGAGGAAGTCCAGTAATTACTCATTTATTCAGACTCAGACCGACCGAAGAGGGGAACCATATTTATTTTATTTGATTCTATTTATTTTATTTGTTTTATTTTATTTTATTCTATTTCATTTTATTTTATTAAGAAACACGCATGGGACTGCATTTACTATTTTACATAGTGTGGTCGCGCGATCGTTACAGTAGTATTGCGTTATTTTTATTTTATCATACCTCTACACGATCCACCACTCCCTTCGTAGACCGTGGTGAGAAAGCTATGCTTCCAAAAAAATATTTAGGTAAAAATTGCATATATATAATTGAATCGTTTGTTGTTGCAATGGAGTAAGCTCCATTTTCTATTTTTTCTAGTTATAGTAAAAACCCTTTTCTCTTTCTTTATCCGCGTCATTTGGTGTTATTAAGGAAGCAAGCCCTGATACACTGCATTGATATAATGTATATTACGAAACTGAATTTAGTGCAGAAAGGAGGTAAGTGATGTCGCTGGCCGCTTTCAACAATGTACGACGTAAACTTCACGTGGTTTAACAGTTCTTGCTGCATTATCGAGGCAGCCATTTGCATTGTGTACTTTGCCGTGATAAGTTCTGTTGTTGTTTTTAAGACATAAAAATGGAAAAACGTTTTAATAGTGAACAAACCTAAGTTAAACACAGGAGGAGAGGTGTGAGATATGACGATGAAGATAAGAGAAATGTTATAAAGTAGAACAGAATAAAAGTTATTTCATATGTTATTTACAGAGAAAAAATAGTCCCGAATGAGAAAATTGATATGAAATATTTTACAGATTAAACACAAAAAATGAGCAGGATATATATCTACATGGACTTATAGAAACACGTAGTGTTCGTAGGAGAAAAAAGACTACTGAAATGAAATAATGAAAAAATGATGTAGGGGAGCACGGGGTACAATGAAACACAAATTTGTTTTTTATTTTTCCTGTTTTTGCATGTAGGTACATATATAGGTTTGAAATGTTTCTTAAAAGATGCCCTTCGGTACTAGAAACAGACTTAGTAGCATCAAAAACCTTATTATTAACTATTTTGAATAATAATACATTCAAGTTTAAAAAAAAAATCAAGTTGTCCATCTATTTTGACTTCCATTTTGTTGTTTTGGTAGATGTTATCGATAGTTCTCATAATATTTAGGGGAACTTCTCTATTACATAATATATAAAAGCAATTCAGTAAATATAAACGTTTCGAATAATGCTACTCAACTAGATAAAATATTGCAGTTTTTACCTTAAAATCCAACGATGTCCGGACGTAACAATTTAGTTTTGTCACACAGAAACACAATTTCCTCAGCCGCTTCCTAGCTATAACTGAGATTATAACGAAACAAAGATGACTAGTTCTGGTGTCGACCGAAGTGCCACTGACAGTAACAGGTTCTTATTTACCCGCCAGAATTTGAAATACGAACAATGTTTTAAGGTGCCCAGTGTTAGAGATCCGGGTACGAATAGAAATGGCAAGGGCAGCGTTCTTAAAATTCAAACAATTGTTCTGTGACAAAAATCTGAATATTGCGCTGAGACTGAGGTTTGTTGAATGTTACGTCTGGTCGCAACTATTTTACGGGGTAGAAACATGGACACTAAAAGCGCAAATAGTTAAAAAGATTAAAGCCTTTGAACTTTGGATATACCGGAGAATGTTGAGAATCCCATGGACTGCCAGGGTCACCAATGAGGAAGTGCTGAGAAGAATGGGTCGAGACAAAAAATTGTTGAGAACGATAAAAGTACGCAAGACTGCATACCTTGGACACATACTAAGAAATAATAAATATAGCCTTCTGCAGGTCATCATGCAGGGTAGAGTCGATGGCAAAAAGGGAATAGGTAGAAAGAGGAAGTCATGGCTGCGAAATATTCGAGACTGGACAAACATGACTGTAGACGAATTATTCCACGTTGCAAAAGACAGAGAAGCTTTTAAAAATGTGGTCGCCAACCTCCGTTAATGGGGACGGCATAGGAAGAAGAAGAAGAAGTGTTTCAACGTGCCCCGTGCTCCCCTACCTATCTCCATTTTGTTCTTGTTGATAACATTAGGGTACGTGTTTGTAAAAACACATTTCTTAGTTGAAATGATATTTCGAAAAAGAGAGTAGATCGGATCAAAATTTTGTTAACAAACAACCAATCACCATGTGACAAAAGGGGCCACAGTGTGAAGGTTCGTGCAATTCCCGAAGAAGAATAAGTCACCATGTTGAATCATTCCCTCTTAAACAGACACGATACTCTGGTAAACATATGTCACTTATCTATTCTTTTGAATTATCTGGCAACCGTGTTGATATTGCTCTATTTCTAGAATCAGTTATCTTAAATTGTTCAGTGTATTCAGATTTTCTCTTCTTAATTTTGTTAATTTGTTGCACGTAAATAATATAGAATATTTTTCTACTGAAGTAGGTAGATTTTATTAAAATTCTCCCTTTTAAAAAACTACTTTTATATTTTTTGTATTTATATTTTCAGAGTTTAAATTTATAGCAAGTGCCATAGGTAAAGCCATTTAAAATCTTTACTTTAACTAATGGTTTTTCTTTGTTTCAGGCGAAAAACCCTATAAATGCTCGTGGGATGGCTGCGAGTGGAGATTTGCCCGTTCAGACGAACTCACCCGACATTACCGCAAACATACAGGAGCCAAACCCTTCAAATGTCGCCATTGTGACCGATGTTTCAGCCGATCTGATCATTTAGCGTTGCACATGAAGCGGCATACCTAGATAGCTCTACCTCCTACTTTATAAATCACTGCCAGTTAGTTACCTAAAACAGTGAGTATGTATATTTATCAATTATTTCTATATTTGTATCAAAAGTATATTGAAAAATGTTTGATCGAGGGCAATCAATTTGATTGTCTGTAAATGATATTGATTTTGTACAGCATGTTGTTTCATTAATTTATATTGACTGTTCTGCTTAGCTCCGTTGGAGGTTGGAGCTCCTCAATAGAGGTTGGCAAACATAACGTGGTATTACTCTCCTTTGGGCTAATCTAAATAAGCAATTGGACTTTGTAAGTCCTAGATTTTTGAGATACGATTTCACTAATTTTGAGTCATTTTTGCCGAATTTCCGGAACTTTTTAACTGGAAATGACATTAAAACCGGTACTAAATATTCGAGCTCGACTTTTCAATACGCGTCGATTGATAGATCACATGTACCAATTCTGCGACTATAATGTGGCAATCCCGGTTACAACTTTTTACCCGGAAGTAACATTAAGTATACATTTGTTTCCGTCTTGTTAAGATGCATCGAATAATATATCGCTTGTACTATTTTAGCGACTTCAAAATAGTACTTCCGGTTGCAACTTTAAAACCGGAAGTCTAATGTCAAATTTCTCACCTTTAATACCATATTTGAGTGAAAACGTGAATTAAAAATATTATTTGCCTAACATTAGGATTGAATTACAATTGACGCTTAGAACCCTTTGAAATGTGGCTTTTTAGATGACTCAAAAATATTTTGAACGGGTAATGTACACAACGAGGAAGTTCTTCAAAGTTCAATAAAGAAAAGGAGTCAATTTGCAGTACAAAAAAGAAAAAAGCATATCTGAGCCATTGTGTAAAAAGCAGTGGAGCAAAGCTTTTGTGCAAAGTTAATTATCAAATGTAAGAAATTTTACCAGACAGGCCAGTGGGAGGCCAGCATTACATCATTACAATACCAAATTTCCCAAAGAGGAAAGAGTAAAAATCGTATCAATTCTTGTACGCTCATATTGCCTAACACAATAATATTATATTTAAGATGCTGTAACAACTGATTTTATATTAAAAATAGAGAATTTGATAAATCTCAAATAAGTAAATACGCATGGGATAATGAACATGGGATTCAATGGAATGATTCAAATATAGTCCTAAAAGAAACGGATGGTAAAAAGAGAAAAATCAAAGAAGCGGCTCTAATTACGCTAAATGACACCAATTGTGTCGCAAATTCCTCGGCAGAATGTAGTAGGATCTGGTTACCCATATTGAAATAGGAAGTTATTAAAAGGAAAATACCATTATTAGTAAGTCAGTAACATGTAGAGCATATATCATTTATGTTTTTAAATAAGTAACAAACATATAAAATCAGAATTTGGTGTTTATTGAAGGTAAACTAAATGCACGACCAAATACTTACCATGTCGGGATAGTATTATGGGGTTTTTTCTGGTTTTTTCCTCATAATTTACTATGGAATCACTAACAGGAGAATTTTACTGTCATCATGGCATGTTATGATCTTTCCTGATGGATATTCTCAAGTTAAAGTTGATTTCATGTAATCGAATGAACTATCTCATAAGTAAAGTCGTCTCAGGAGCGCAACAATATTAGCAATATCATTTTAAAGTCGTGTACTTTAAAATGTATAATGTATGTTTGAAATGTTAATATAAATGAGTCAGATAAAATTAAATTATTAGAAGAATTTTTCACTAAGAAACAGAAAAACAAAAATTTGTTTAATTTACTAATGTTTGTATTTTGAGAACGATTTCCGAAGTGGAAATTGAAACGTCAATAAACGTACCTTAACCTTTAATTGTGACTTATTCCCATTTAAATAGTAATTACAGAGAAAATGATTTAAACAGAACCTGGCTACTATAATTAAAACTTGTACAAATAGTATATATATATATATATATATATATATATATTATATTATTATATTATATATATATATATATATATATATATATATATATATATATATATACAGGGTGAGTCACGCTCAACGGGACGGAGCCTACCGGGGAAATGGCTAAAGATATTAAAAATTCCTTTTGTAGGAATACGTAGGTCAGTACCGGCTACAAATTAAAATTTGTGAGATATATACAGGGTGTCCCAATTTGGCGTAATGATATAAACTTATACTTTTTTAAATGGAATAACCTATATTTCACTTTAATTTTGAATTCTACTGAACAAAATAATGTTACTTTATTCAACATTCCCTATACCTATTTTTGACCGGTTTCGATTTATTTGGGTTTTTCTGAAAATGTACTATTCGCGAAATTAATTAATTACACAATATCGCATCAATTATAATTAACGCCTTTTTGTCAATTAATTTTCAAGTGTCCATGCTTTACATCAGAATAATTACCAATTGAAATTAATCTACAGAGTGTTCGCAATACGAAGTGTCAATGCTGTATAATAGTTTGTGTAATTACTTTCTTAACTTAAAAGGGACACCCTGTATTTTACTTTAATTTTGAATTCTAATCAAAAAAATAATATTACTTTATTAAACAATCCCTATACCTATCCTTTATAATTTTAGATTAATTTGGGTTTTTTTGAAAATGCACTATTCTTGAAATTAATTAATTACACTTTATTACATAAAGTTAAACAAAACACACTAGAAAAAAATTAATTTACATTAAATGTTCAAAATGGTGTCCATTTTCTTCAATACATAACCTCACTCTGTGTTCAAAATTTTGTTTTACTCTTCTTAGCATTTCTGGAGTAACTGTTGCAAACGCATTACGAATACGCGTTTTCATGTCTTCAGTGGTTGTAGGTGGAGTTTGATAAAACAAACTTTTAATATATCCCCAAAAAAAAAGTCCATTGATGTTAACCCAGGTGATCTAGGGGGACAATTGACAGCACCACCCCTACCTATCCACTTTCCGGGAAATTTTCTGTCTAAATATTCTCTAACGTTACGCGTGTAATGTGCTGGAGCACCGTCTAGCTGCAGAAACATTGTTCTTCTAAAATTTAAAGGGAAATTTTGCAAAAGTATCCAAAAGTCTCTTCGTAGAAATCTTAAAAACTTTTGTCCATTTAAATGGCCATTAAAAAAATACGGTCCTATCACATGTTCTCCTATTATTCCACCATATACATTAAGGGACCATCTGTTTTGTCGATCAGTACATCTATATTCATGTTGATTTTCCGTATTATAATAGTGAAAGTTATGTCGGTTCACGAGTCCATTCATTATTATGGAAAGTAGATTCATCAGTGAACAAAATTTTATCAAAAAAATGTTGATCTGCTCCCGTTTTGTCTAGAAACCATAAACAAAATTCTAACCTACGTTCAAAATCAGTTCCATACAAATGCTGATGCATTTGAATATGGTATGGGTGATATTGATATTTTTTAAGAATTCTGCATATACTAGTTTGGCTTACTTCAATCTCCCTGGCCATCGTCCTTGTACTTGTATTTGGATTTTCAATAACTGATTGAATAACTTCTAATTCGGTATTTTCATCTTCAGTTATCGGATTTATTAATTTTCGTTTAGTATAAACAACACTGCCAGTTTCACGAAACCTTGTTAAGACTCTGTCAAATACTTCTTTACGAGGATGACGTTTTAAGGGAAATCTCTCAGCATAGACTCTTGATGCTAACAAACTGTTTTGATCACATTCACCCAGTATTAAAATCATATTTACTCGGTCTTCAATTGAATAATCTGCCATTTCTATTTAATTGAAAGCAATACAGTTAATAGTTTGACAGCTAGGTACCTTTTGTTTTTTCATGGCATTCTTTATAATAACGAGCTATGTAATTAATGACATTTAATGTTCCAGGTAACATAATGCAAATAGATTTGAAGATACTAGATATTAATATAAAATTTTATAATAGTTTGATTATAATAATTGTTACAACATTCAAATACAGGGTTTTTGTTTAAGTTAGAGTAGAACTTTATATAATAAAGTGATAAAAATTAATTAATTTCAAGAATACATAGTGCATTTTCAAAAAAACGCAAATAAATCGAAAATTCTCAAAGATAGGTATAGGGATTGTTTAATAAAGTAATATTGTTTAATTAGAATTCAAAATTAAAGTAAAATACAGGGTGTCCCATTTAAGTTAAGAAAGTAATTATACAAAATATGGTACAGCATTGACACTTCAGATTGCGAACACTCTGTAGATTAGTTTCAAATGGTAATTATTCTGACGTAAAGCATGGACACTTGACAATTAACTGACAAAAAGGCGTTAATTAAAATTCATGCGATATTGTGTAATTAATTAATTTCGCGAATAGTACATTTTCAGAAAAACCCAAATAAATCGAAACCGGTCAAAAATAGGTATAGGGAATGTTGAATAAAGTAACATTATTTTGTTCAGTAGAATTCAAAATTAAAGTGAAATATATGTTGTTCCATTTAAAAAAAGTATAAGTTTATATCATTACGCCCAATTGGGACACCCTGTATATATCTCACAAATTTTAATTTGTAGCCGGTACTAACCTACGTATTCCTGCAAAAGAAATTTTTAATATCTTTAGCCGTTTCCCCGGTAGGCTCCGTCCCGTTGAGCGTGACTCACCCTGTATATATATATATAAATAACGTTCAAATTTATAAGCAGAAGAGGCCTTATCATCATTATCATGCAACCTCTTCTGTCCACTGCTGGAAATCGGTCTCTCCCATTTTTCGCCACTCTTCACGGTTCTGTGCTTCTTGTTGCGATTTCTTGGATATTCGTCTAATGTCGTCCATTCAGCTTGTTGGTGGTCGTCCTCTGCTGCGTTTGTTTTCTCGTGAGCTCCAGTCAATTAGTTTTCTGGTCCATCTTGTGTCTTTCAGTCTCGCTACGTGACCTGCCCAATTCCATTTCAGCTTGGCTATACGTTCGACGACATCACTGATACCTGTTCTTTTCCTTAAGTTTTGATTCCTTATTTTGTCTTTTTTTGTCACGCCGAGAATTGATCTTTCCATGCGCCTTTGTGCCATTCGCATTTTTAGTGCTTTTGTTTTTGTGAGCGTGAGAGTTTTCACGAAGAGGCCTTATACAGAGTCGTATAAAAGTTACTGCTTTCTGAATTAAATGGAATTGGAAATACGTGAAATTAAACTTAAGTTTTTTTTAATCGTTACAATACATAGCGTTGAACTACAAATTTCATTGACATTTGGTACTAACTTTTTAAATAGCCAACATAACACAAAACAACTTTTTATTCGTGTAACGAGGAAGTAAAGCTGATTTTAAATTTGAAATAAAATACAGAGCGTTTCATTTGAAAGACATATCTTTGATGTAGTACTGCATGGTAAGAAAGATCCTGTACATTCGTAACTAATTTTAAAATTTGAAGCTTAGCTCTACCTCCTATTTTTGTAAATAGCTTTTTCGGTATCTCTTATAATAATAGATACTACGGACAAAGTTGATTACCCTGTATATGCCCTATCATAAGTGATATCGACAGAGTGTTGGAAACATGGAAAAACTATTGTTCAGAGCTCTACAGGGAAGAACACGTAAATCTAGGCCACACTTCAGCCCTCGAAAACATCGCATACAACCCTGAACCTGAAATTCTGCTGTCCGAGATTGAAGAAGCTGTAACTCACCTCAAGAAGAATAAATCCCCTGGCTGCGATGATATCACGGGAGAGCTCCTTCAGAACATGGGAGACAAAGGATGTTACATAATGTGGAAACTTTGTAATAAAATTTGGAGATGCGGAAAGTGGCCCAGAGAATGGCGCACATCATTGTGCGTACCAATCCATAAAAAAGGAACAACTACAAAGTGTAGTAATTATCGTACCATCTCACTGATTTCCCATCCAAGCAAAATATTACTAAGAATCATTAAACGCCGTTTGCAACAATACTTAGACAAACAAATTCCCCAAGAACAAGCAGGCTTTGTCAAAGGGAAGGGTACGAGAGAGCAAATCCTTAATATGCGGCAGCTCATAGAAAAGCCCCGCGAATTTAAAATTCCAATAATAATCTGTTTTCTAGACTACCAAAAGGCATTTTATTGTGTGAAGTGGGAAGTTCTCTGGACAGTTCTTCATGAGATGGGAGTTCCAGATCATTTGGCAATATTAATTAAAAACTTATACGAAGATAACTCAGTTAAAATAAGAATTGAAAACCAGCAATCTGATACCTTCAAAACCAGCAGAGGTGTACGACAAGGGTGCATACTATCTCCAGACCTGTTCAATTTATATGGAGAATACATAATGAGGAACGCACTCGATGGATGGAGAGGCGGCATCTCCATTGCAGGAAAAAAGATCTCAAACTTAAGATTCGCAGACGATACAACACTGATAGCAACATCTGAAGAGGAGATGTCGAGACTGATAAAGAGAGTAGAAACCGAAAGCAACAAGTGTGGGCTCAAGATTAATAATCAGAAAACAAAAATCATGATTGTGGACCACGCGAATATCCTCCAAACAACAGGCGCCCTAAATCAATTCGATAAAGTAGACGAGTTCACGTATCTAGGATCTTCCTTAAGCAATGCAACCTCCTCCCATACGGAAATTCGCAGAAGAACAGGGATGGCCAAGAACGCGATGAGTCGACTGTCAAAAATATGGAAGGACCGCTCTTTATCCAAAAAACTCAAAATGAGACTGGTACGGACACTCGTTTTTTCAATCTTCAGTTACGGTGCCGAAACATGGACAATAAAATCAGAGGATAGGAAAAGGATTGACGCATTCGAAATGTGGTGCTGGAGACGAATGCTACGCGTCTCGTGGACGGAGCACAGATCCAATCAGTCGATTCTCGAAGAGCTAAACATTTAGACCAGACTCTCCTCTCAGTGTCTTGCAAATGTTTTAAAGTTTTTTGGCCCCATTGCGAGAAGAGACAATGACAACTTAGAAAGACTAATTGTGTGCGGAAACGTAGAAGGACGTAGAGGCCGAGGACGCTCACCTATCCGATGGTCAGATCAAATACAGAAAGCCACTGGAGAGACGTTTTCCGAGTCCATGAGAGCAGCCCAAAATCGCAAGAGATGGAGAGAATTGATAGCCCGCATTGTAGGAAATCACGATCCTCAGCAATGAGGAAACGACAAGAGAGAGATATGCCCTATCAACATAAGCCCCAAAAATTTTCCTCTTCGTCATTTTTCGTTTGTTTTAAGCCATCTCTTCTGCAATTCCTTACGAATATTAAATTATTTTTGTCGACGCTATTTTATAGAGACATTGTCGATCCAGATTTTAAAAACATACATTTAGTTGGATTTATTACACACATGCGTGATGCATATACTGGGATGAGAAAAATAACGTGAAATAAAATTTAATTCGAATATCAACATTGATAATTTTTAAAATAAAAGGGAGCACATATTAAAATGTGTTTGATGGCTTTTATCTATTCGATATGGACAATTATAATAGAAATAAAAAAATAAATAACACTGAAATACTCAGTAATATCCATTATTTGTTTTGAAAATATTGTATAAATTTACAAATGCATGCTCGAATAAATAGAATTTCCATTATGGTACAGCAATGAAAAATTAGAACTGGAGAAAATTATTTTAAATTACATTTCAATTTTCATATTTTTTTACATTTATTAGTAATAATAATACTATAATATTCAACATACCCAACTGAATTTTAATAAATAATCGAAGAGGAAACTTTAATTTTTATAATTTTTTATTTAACTCTCATTTTATAGCAAGACAATTTAAACCGACTAAACGTGAGAGAAGAACTAAATAAAGATATTTCAAAAAATATAAAAGATTTAAGAAATTAATCCTCTTAACGTTTTTTTTTCTTAATTGGTTTAAAATATCTGAAAATTTCTGATTAAGAGTAATTTGGGTGATACAAAAATGAATTGCATGTTCATTTTTAATATCTATTATAGTTTGGCCTTCAGAAGAGAAAGAAGGTAAACCGCCTCTAGACAGTTATAATGGTTTAGGTGTAGAAAATTGTTAGAACGGATATAATTTGAATAGGATGACTAAAAAAATGGTTTTTATTGCTAAAACAAAAACAAAAACGTAGCCTGTCATCAGCTTAAACACGTGCGATGACGCTAAAATACTGCCGGCAACATGGTGACCGCTGCTTCAGCGACCCCCGCCCCTACCCGTCTCGCTGAGACCGTTTCCGCGCATTTTGTTCCTGGGCATACTGAGAGTATAAAAGCCGCTACTGTCGTCTCGGGGGAGATAGACTTCTAAAATGATCTACTCGTCCCGTACGCTCTGCAAAGGGGCTTCGTGTGCAGTGTATGAATTATCCCTCGCACTTATCCATGTTAGGTACTACAGGGTAAGACCGGTCGTCACTCGACACTGAGGAGTGGGCAGATTGAGACCTCAGTGCCGTTTGACGGTTCTTGTATAAATACAGAACACGATACTGGTACGTCACTAGTGAGGGGAGTAGACAGATTGAGACCCCTAACTCGAACGGAACCATATCGCTCTTGATAATGGCTCCAAAATAGGTGCCGAAACGTCGAGTTTCAAATTCTCAACGCCGCCGTTCTTCCATATATATATATATATATATATATATATATATATATATATATATATATATATATATATATATATATATATATATATATATATCTGTCGTTCTGTACTAAATCTAATCAATACCTGTTACATCTAATAAATGTTTGGTATCAAATTTTTTTATCAATACAGTAAAACCTCGATATAACGGACTATTTGGGGGGAGGTGGTGTCCGTTAAAGCCGAAAGTCCGTTATATAAAAATATGGTTATTAAAATAAATCAAAATACTTTTTTTTGAAAATATATATGTACACTGTAATTAGATATATATAAAAATACAACATACAAACAAAATTCTATTTAAGTAATTGTCTTCGGACATTCGTCGTGAAGTGACGTTGCTGTGGATATCGACGCGCTTGCTGTTGGTAATCCCGTTTTGAACAAGTTTCGTTTGCACTTTCCATGTTTGCCGTTTTTCTATGATCAACTCCCTAAAAACAGTTTAACTATTGGATGAATAATCAATAAATGTTGTTAGGTCGTCGAGATGCGATCTTACCTCTGATAACTTCATTTTTAACAGTCTTGTTTTGTCGTCTTGTTTGCTATCTTTACTTCCGTCCTCATTTTTAAGGTTTATAACTTCATCTGCTATTTCACTTTCAGTCATGATGTTAGACCCAGGGACCTTTATCTACTTCTAGTGATTGTAAAACATCTTCCTCAGCTACATGTTCTCCGGCATTATTATGTATTGTCCTACAGAAATTAGTAACTTTCAACCCTTCTAAATCTATGTCTGCATCTTGGCCATCAAAGAAATTCTTCCGACCATTTTTTAATGTTGGCTCTTTCACCTCCTCCCATGCTGCAGCCAAATTAAAAATTGTTGATTTTAAATTGTAAGACCCTAAGTTTTGCGCTCTTGTATCTTCTGCATTATCTCCATCGTACAATACAACCACTACTTCGTCTAAAAACTTTCTGCGATATATTCGTTTGGCTGCCAATATGATTCCCTGATCCATGGGTTAAATAAGCGATGTTGTATTTTTTGGCAAAAACATACACCTGAAGTTTCCATCTTCTGAACGTAGAATATTTTCAGAGGGGTGAGCAGGAGCATTGTCTAAAGGCAATAAACATTTCACCTCTTCTGACGGTATTCCCAATTTCTTCTCTTGAAATTTTCTCACTGAAGGTACAATTTCTTTGAAAAACCAATTTCTGAAAATATCTGAGATGAACCATGCCTTCTTAGAGCTATAGTATGAAAGGGGCATATGATGCATTATGTCTTTTAAAACTCTAGGTTTGCGAGATTTGCCAACCACTACAGGTATCAATCTATGCGATCCATCAACGTTAGCACAAAGCAGTGCCAAGATCCTGTCCTTGTTGATTTTTCTTCCAGAATCCGATTTTTCTATTTGGAGGCTTGTGCGCTTTCTGGCAAAGTACGCCATAACAAACCAGTTTCGTCAACATTGTAAATCTGAGATTCTAATAGCATTTCGTTACTTACTTGCTATATTTGCTACTAATTTTTGCCTAAAAGGTTCTGTTTCTTCTTTTGGTGCAGTTGAAACTTCGCCGTAAATTCTTTTATTCATGATTCCGTGCCTTTTACGAAAGCGCCAGAGCCATCCATCACTTGCTCTGAATGGTATGTCCATATGATTTGCTAATTTAATTGCAGCAAATTTCAATTCGACTGCTCGGACCAGGATCCCACTAGAACTTTGTTACCCATACCGTTTTAAGATTGCTTCTTCCAGTGAAGTTTCACGAGCCAATTTCATTCGGTTTCCAACATTGCTATGCTCTCCTACATCACACATGAATGCAAATTTATTTATTTTGTATTTGTTTTTTTATGTCCGAAAGTTTGCTTTTTTATGCCATATTGATTACATATATGAGACGCATGTGTAATATTAACAGTATGTTTTTATTTTTTTTTTACATTTGACCGGATTTTTTGTCCGTTATATCCGAAGTCCGTTAAATAGAGGTCCGTTATATCGAGGTTTTATTGTACTTACTTTGATATTAAAATTACTATGCTTAATTATTTTTTTTTTTACTAAAACAACATTGCCTGTAACAGTATGTTTTTCTAAAAATTGAGGGCACAACTAATGTCTCATAACAGTTCTATAAATTGAAAACCACTCTATCTGTAATTGAATCTAGTTCAAGAAAACGTCCTGTACACGTGGTATACAAATATACCACCGGTCGATATCTTGCAGACAGTGGACTTGGGTTATTATAATGAAGTACGTGACAAGAAGAGCGAGTCGTTTTGTACAGTGAATGTATTGTACTTATGTAGAATAGAAATGTTAAGATATTAATATAGAATAAATATGTATAAACATGTGCATATGTTTCAACTTAAAAATAAAGTAACTAATGAAGGTCGATATAATTATAATATATGTGTCATCTGGAATTTAAGTTTATCTAGTCTTACTCCTCGGGGACTTACGCGAAAATTTTGGTGCCACTGACACAAAAACTCCTTCATGCATACAAAAATTTGTTACTGAAGCAGATAATAATATGTCCTTCATTCGGCTCAAATGTAGACAACTGAACTAAGTCCTGGCCATGTAGAAAAGAATACTATACAAAATATACAGAAAGGTAAACCACTACTTCACATCACTACAAATCGCGAGACGTACACCGAAAAACAAAACTCCGGGTCTATAAAAGAATAATCAGGCCCATAGTAAGTTATGGTTGTGAAACATGGGTGGTGACACAGAAATCTGCCAATGCATTAGATGTGAACGAAAAATATTACGTAGGATACTGGGCCCAATAAGTGAAAACAACAACTGGCGAATTAGGTATAATAGAGAAATATACGAGCAATATAGCGAACCAACTCTAGCACAATACACTAAACTGCAGCGATTACGGTGGGCAGGGCACGTGGTCCGCATGCATGAGAATAGAATCCCCAGAAAATTACTAAATGCAAGAATGCAGGGAAAAAGACCTGTTGGAAGACCTAAAAATAGATGGGAAATACAAGACGAAGTCAATGAGGATGCCAGGAACTGCCTGGGAACGCGTTCATGGAAAAGAACAACGGTAAATCGAAATGATTGCAGAAGCCTGTTGAAGGAGGCCAAGGCCCGATTTGGGCTGTAGTGCCATTGGATGGATGGAAACCACTACTTAACGGAACTTATCCCTCGCAAATATCGCTTTTTTACATATGAAGATATGTTTTGAAGACTATCTGGGCAGTAACACTAGGGCATCCCGAGAAATAGAGGAGTGAGACAAGGTTGAGTTATTTCTCCGTTATTAATTCAGGGAAAAATACTAAATATACAGCGTTTGGTTAACCAATAGCCAATTGAAAGGATCGATAGTTATACGTACCTTGATACCAACATAAACAGACAATGGGAAAACTCCGTCAAAAAAAACGCATCCTGGTCATTAATGTTAAGGTTGTGCATAGAATGAGGAGGAAATGCAAGATTGTTTGTACAGTCACGGAACACAAATTAGAATATCTGGGCCAATGAGAAATGGCCATAGATATGTATTGTTGAAAAAAGAGAACCTGGGAGAAGAAGAATTTCTTGACTTCAGAACCTGAGAAAAAGCTTCGACCCCTCTACAAATGGACTAACCCGAATAGATGCCAGTAAAGTAAGGATAGACATGTTGATCGCCAACATCCCGGACGAACAGGCACCAAAAGACGAAAAAGAACACTAATAATGTGTTCAAAATGTCTCGTCATCTCATAGGCCACACACTCAGAAATCTGTCTGTAGTGTTTTTTACAGACAGAACAGATGGTATTTGTTCTCTCCTACTGTTTCTCAGTCCGTCTCAACAATATGATTGGTTCACTTATAACCACCAAAACAACCATAAATCCTCAACAACTTCACATTAGCCAGTCCGGATCAAGAGCCAAACATCAGCCTAAATCTGTCCGTCGTGAATAAAATTGAATGAACACCTATTCCTTGAAGAGACCAGACAGCCTCAGTAAGATCTCCTAATTATCTATTATATTAATGGAAATAAACACAATTTTAAATAAAAATATAACCTAATAATTTGCTGCTTCTCCCATTGAGATTTGCCCATCTTAATAATTTCAGCGAATAGTACAACCACAGAAGATAATATTGACAATTACATGATTATGTTGAAAATGGTTTCATTGATAAATTTTGCTGTTTTTGTATTCCTGGAAAGTGCCCCTCTTTTATTGGTGGTGAAGTTTCATGACATGATGACATTTTCCTGATACTCTGCCATTAATTGTCTTCGTGAAACATATTTCTTACATAGTTTTATCAGTATCTTCTTTTTTGTCTTGGCCATTAACCACGATCTGCACTATCTATTGTTAGATATATAAAATCGATTTAAAACGGACGGCGACGTTGTCCGATATCTAGACTCCATTTTCTTCGATATTCCTATTGTCCATGCTCCAAGTTTCTCACACTCATGGCTTTACAAATTCCCTCGTTCCAAGTTTTTTTGAGTGTCCCCTTTTTTTCATGATGTGGTATCCAGTTGTTTGTTTAGCTAATCTGTTCTCGGTCATTCTCTGTACACGTCCGTATCAGATGAGTTGTTTCTTTTTAATACCGTAATGAATTTGCCCTGAAATATCACTTGTTTGGTCTGTGATATTTTCATTTCTTTCTTGATATTCTAAGCGATCTTTTAAATACATCCATTTTGGTCGCTTGTATTATTCTTTTATGTTTTTCCGTCAGTCTCCAAGTTGCTGAACCGTATAGGAGACTACTTTTAATTAGAGTGTTATATATTGTATTTCCTAGCTTGGTTACATTTTTGCTTCAGATGATTTCGTTTAGACAGTTATGAGACACATCGAACTTACCGTTCAAAAGTTATGACGAATAGAAATTTCAGTCAAAATTAACAACTTGCCCTGTATATTATGAAGCACTGGGGGCAGACATTTTCTAATAATAATTTCTTATATAGATTATTTCTTAAAATATAGTGTATATTCGTACTTTTAACCTTTATACGGATTCCAAGCTATTCCTGGTGTTGCTTTTATCTTCGTGTCCGCTTTTTAACGGTGTATGTAGAGTTTCCACCATTATCTACACTCAGTAGAAAGAGGAAGCTCAGCCTGACAGCTGGGGAATTTATATTCCTCATCGTCCTCTGAGACTTTTGGCACAGCAAAATGTTCTTAGTTTGGCCTAAATCTGGCAAAGGCCACGTAACGTCTCTATTCGAACCGTAAAAGTTGGAAGAGGATTGATGAAATCTGCGGTTGCCGAAAATTTATTTTATTTCCCGATTTTTGTTCTATTTTGACACAAGATAGAAGAGTGTTTTTGAAAAACTAGTTTTATAAGGTGAATCGGATACACTGCAAAAACAAATATGCATGTATATCAGTTAAATTCTTCTTAAAACGGAGAGTCCTCAGTTGTTGATGATTAAAATTTGATTAATGCATTTTACTATAACACTATAAAATAAGTTATGGTGTAATATGTGCTGTAGTAATTTTTTCTTAGATCCCTAAAGACTAATTTTATTTCGTACATCATTAATTATTGAATACTCAAAACAATATTCTATATCTCGTCTTTTATTCGGTACTTGTTGTTTTTTCTTGCCTTTCACGTGAATTGTGTTCAGTGGATATGCGGTCACCCCTGTCATTTTCTACCGTTGATGTTGATATTGAAGTTGCAGATTCCTGATTCACGTTCTGCAACTATACATAAATTTCTGTTATTCACAAAATATCCAGTAACAATTTGGATAAAGGATTGGTTATTTAAGTTTATTTGTTTAACCAAATACGCATTTTTGGTATATTTTCTATAGATAGATAAATAAAAAATTTTCGACTATGTTAAAAAGTCCATATTCCAAACTACGAAATTTTTCTAGGCATCTACATCTATCTGTTGATCGCTGTTGTTAATTAACTCGCTGTTGACGTCTAAATATAAATGGTTTTCATATTAATGTAAGAATAACGCTGATGAAAAAACGCATTTTGATTTTTTTGTCGATAGGACACTGTGATCAAAAGATATCGACTTTTTACCATTAAGCTGATACAAATTTTATTTAAAATTGATTTCGCGCGCGTAACTGTCATTCAAAATCGCCGGTCGCGTCAATTATTGTTTTAAATTGTCATACATGGCATACATTTTTTTTTAAATTTTCTACTGCATATAAATTCTTGGTAACTCGATTGTTTCCGTTTCATCCCACCCTACGAGAGAGGGTTTTGGCAGGAAGCCTGGGGTAGGAGTGGTAAACTTTTTTGCATATTTTCGGGGTTCCGTTCTTAGCAAAATTCAGCTTGTTTGTATGATGGTGTTGCGTTCTGCACATGAAAAAGAACATGGAAAAAAGGTATCTACTATCAGAGAACCCTAAACAAACAAAAGAACAGAAAAAGAAGAAGAAAATCCGGCTCGAAGGACCATTATGTGCAGAACGCAACAGATGGTTAGAGGGTTAGTGGCATTTTCGCGTCTGATCTGTCGGAGTAATAGGTGACTACCATTTTTTAAAGACATATTTTCTGCTGCACAATATCAAAATAAAATATTTAGTTCATTCATAAATTAACTTCTTGGCCCAAGACAATACCCCAAGATGAAGATCTTGTGCAATGTCCAGTGTGCGAAGACTGGTCCACAGATTTAACATAAGAGCAAAAGAATTTAATATTCATCTCATAAAACTAAAACAATAGTAGTCAGCAAAGAACCAACCAGATGTAAAATAGAAATTGATGGCATCAGTATTGAACATGTAATGGAAATAAAATACCTGGAAATTACACTGTCTAGCTATGGAGACCTGGACAAAGAAGTGAGAGATCAAGTACAAAAAGCAAATAGACTGGCAGGATGCCTTAATAACACTATAATGGCGAAACAGACACATTAACACTGAGATGAAGTCAAGAATTTGTAAAGCCAGTAGAAGACCAATTTTAACATATACCTCAGAAACAAGATCCGACACAGCCACAACGCAAAGGCTACTGGAAACGGCAGGAAGAATTACACAAAGTACGCTGAGAAATCGAAAGAGAAGTGAAGACATTAGAAGAAAATGTAACATACTGTATAAACGAATGGACACAAAATAAAAAAAAGAATAGAATAACTACATAAGCAGAATGGAGGAGACCCATGTCGTCAAGATAGCAAGTGTCAAGTCACCAATCGACACAAGAATTATCGCTTTATAAGCAGAATTGCTTATAAAGAGGAAGAAGAAGATCAATTAACTTGGTTATGAGGAATTGCAAAATGGATATTACTGATGATGGTTCAACAGCATACATTTAGAGAAACGATTTAATATCTTGAGAGTTTTTTGATAATATTTATAAGCAGTAACACTGAAATCCCATCTGTAGCTAGATGTGTAATTAAGATTTAAACATATGTAATGCCTATTTATGCCTCTTTATAAAAAATTTCATTTGAAAACAAAGCACGTGGTGTTCGTGTGTATTAAGGTATAAAAAATGCTTATTGAAAGTTTAAAATTTTTATTTTAAAGAAGATCTTTTGGATATCTCCACTTCATGGTTTTGTTCCAGTTTCACTTTTAATTTTCATTTGCTTCACTCAGAAAATCTTGCATGAATTGTTGTTTTGTTTCAAAATTTTAACTCTTTTTTTATAATATTACGAAATAATTCAAGTAATCAAATAAAAGGTAATGTTAACTTTTACTTTAACTGAGAAAATTGACACAGATCAATAAATGTATGTGACGTGATGGATGTAAGTGACAACGAATTCTCAGAAAATTTTGAATGATTCCTAGTATTAACTCTGTTCTTAATAATAAATCGTGACACTTCACAAACTATAACACATCCGATCTAAACAAAAATAATTCGCTCGTAATTACCTGAAGTGAAAAACTTACTATAACTGTAGTGGTTAATAGGATTCCATATAAACGTAAAGTTATAGAAACGATGATAGAGCGTCTCATCGAAATTTAAGATCCTTCTTCTTCCTCTTCTTGCTCCTCTGCTATCGAATATTGGATATTATCATATATATGCCGCTCTAAACAGTTCGTTCGTGGTGCAACCAAACCTCTCGTTTCTGACACCAAGACTATAGTTTCAACTCTATCTTGCCCTAGCTTAGCATTAAAATCTCCTATCAGAACAGGAAAAAGTGGTCCCGGTAGACGACAAATATCCTGGCTGAAAAAACATTCGCGACTGGATCGGGTTAAACACATGCGCTTTTAAGGAAAGCAGAAGATAGAGACGAATTTGCAATAATTATAACTAACCTTCATTAGTGTCGTTGCCACTAAAATAGAAGAAGATCAGGACAGTGATGTGTTGCTCTCATCGGCATCTAAGGTACCTATTCTAAAATTGATCGATTTTATCTTCGTCTTTGCCTGCTGTTGGGGCGTATACTTGTATAAGGTTTAGGATATTGCATTTAAGTTTTACTTGCATTAACATTACTCGCTCTGAAAGGGAAGTGTAGTTAAGAATGGAATCTTTCAATCTCCTGAATGCAGTAATTCCAAAATAAAATTTTTTGAAAACGATTTCTGGATTTTTTTTTTGTTCTTGGCTTGGACCATTGTCATGGAAATCGATTCGTCAAAACAAAAAAATGTAATTCTCATTACACTAAATTGTGGTTTAATCTCATAAAAAATAATGTTAAACTTTAACTAATGTTTCCAAAAAATATCTACGACACATATTTTTTTTATATATTAAAGTCGTTATTCTATTTTGTATTACAATGTTGTGCTCAAGATTGCTTGGCACACCTGCATTACGGCCAAAGTTTGAAGAGCTTGCAGTTTTTAATTATTTTGCACTCAAACCCGCTGCCTCTGGTATCCTAACTGTTGTTTTAATAACTTCTGCAAATTGTAACAACTCTTTGCAAAATTAATAATTCCTAAATAAATGAACAGCCTGAAAATGACACATCGCCCTCACATACCGAACACGTTGAAGCCCGTTATATAACATTGTTATCACAACTAAAAGGGCTTTAACTAGTTTTGGTTTTCATTTTGTCTCGTTTAGTTTACCTAAAAGAGAAAAGCTTAACGCGATAAAAAACGTTGTAAAAAGTTAGATAACTTATTAGAGTTAAGAGTTGCAGGTTTCGCTGGAGCTTTTTCTTTTTATGTCTGACCTCAATGTTCGAGAGACAAAATAAATCGAGTTTTGTCTTTTAGGAGCTTTGCTGCTGTACAGGTCGACGGAAAAAAGTTTCGAACCACAAGCTCTGCGGTTGCCGGACATTTATTTTTACATCTGGTTTGTGACCCGTCTAATTCCTTTTATATGTATTTATATGCCATTAGAGTTACTAATGGAAAAATACGATGTACACTTACTAAGTACTAGACATTAAAAAACAATTATTGCTGCTCGCTAAGAAAATTGGAAATTATTTTGTCATTAATGACTAAAGAAACACTTATTCAGACGAAACAAAGCTTTTAGACCGATATAAGTGAATATGCTTGTAAAGCGCGATAGGAAAAGTGCAAACGAATAAAGCATATACTATTTATTGATTGATATTTTTAATGATAAATATGTTTATATTTCATTGAAAAAGGGTCAGAATATTCCTATATTACTTCATCTTCATCAATTTTGTCATCATTCTGCATCTTCCCTATCCATCACCTTCCTCCGTCAACTACGTATTTTTTTGTTTCTCATATTTTCTTTGTTTTATATCTTCTATGTTAATAATGCATCATTTTCTTTGTCTTCCTCTTCTTCTTTGCCCAATTGGTCTATTAAGGAGTGTTTTTGTTACTGAGTCGTTTTTCTCCACCCGCATTACATGTCCTATCCACCTCAGACGCCCTATTTAAATCTGCTTCATGATTTCTCGTCGCTGATACTCTGTACAGTTCGGAGAGTTCTCCACATAATATTTTTCTGTATCTCTTCTACTTCTCTGTACTGTATCGTCTTCTCCACGTAGTACTTCTCTCCCAAAATATCCTAAACTGTTTTCATTGCTAATTGCTAACATCCGTCTGGGCCTATTATTATTTTATAAAGTTTTGTCTGTATTGTGTTAGCTACATCTTTGTATTTCTTCATATATTTGAATGAGTCCATTCTTTGATTAATCTCTGCGGTAGTACTATTGTCAATGTTGATCTATGCTACCAGGTATAAAAATTCGTAAACTTCCTGAATGATGTCGTCTTCTATAACCAGTAGCCGCAGGATTCGCGGTTACATGCTCATCTTCATGTATTTTGTTTTGTTGGTGTTTTTTATAAGACCTGTTTTTTAGTGCCTCTCGTACTTCGTTTAATGTTCTTACCACGATAGCGATATCATCCGCGTAGCCAAGGACTTGCACAGAATTGCACAACTTTGTTATATATTGAGCCTATGGTTGTGATTTGTGACGTGCGTATTACTTTGGCTAGATTATACAGTATACAGGACAGAGGGCCACTAAGGCGTAGACCGTTGTTGGTTTTAAACTGTTCAGACAATTCCAATCTATCAGTACCATACACGAAACTTTTTAAATGGTTATTTAGTTAGCATTACCAACTGATTTGGTATTCCCATTGCCCACTTTCCTGTTTATCTAGACGTAGGCCGCCTTGTAGTCGATAAAGATCTGGTGATGATCTATTCCATACTCCAGTGTTTTTTCTAGAATTTGTCTGAGGGTAGAAATCTGATAAATTTGTCGATTTACCACTTGAATGGGGAAGGCAGCGTAAAAGGATGTGGTACAGTCATGTAAGACGAATGGATGAGAATAGACTCCCAAAAATTGCCCTAGAAAACAACCCGCCCGGTTCAAGACCTCCCGGAAGACCACCTACAAGATGGAGGGATCGTTGGCAATCTACCTTCCAGGAAATTAACTAGAGGCAGCTTCAGAATTAAACAGATCGAAAGATCTCCAAGAAATAGAAGAAGAAGAAGACCACTTGAATGTTCTGAATTCTTTATCTCTATCAATTCTTTCTATACACTTCAATTCGTTATTTAAGTGATTTAGTTTTTTTGTGTATTCTCTTTTGTTCTCTTATTTTTATCTGGTAATTCTCTACTGTGGTTCTAGTTCGTCAAGTAAGCATTTTTTAGTACATTGTATTTTTTTCTCTGGTTGAATTCTTGCGTTCATTATCAAACCACTGGTTTTTCCAGACCAGTTTGTATTCCTATCTCATCTTGTGCTGTTGATACAGTAAGTTTTTTTATTCTAGTCTAGTATGTGTCTATTTCTTTTTGGTCTTTTTTGTTTATATTTTGATCCGTTAGTATATTGCTAATGTTTTTTGAGTACCATAAGGCAACCGTTTCATCTCTCAGTTTTTGTACATTTCATTTTTTGTTAGATATCTTTTTTTGTTTATGTTCGTTCTGGGATAGCAGACTAGTCTTTTTTGTCTTACTACTTGTCATCAGTCGGATCATGTGTGTTATTTACACCGTAATTAAAGAATTTATCCTTTAGGTAACAAACTCTTTGGCTGTGACTCAATAATAAGGGGTTTGCTTCTTTGGTTTACAATGAACTCCACTCCATCTATATGTTGACTTATATGTTTGCGGCTATATTACACCGCATGTTCTTTTGTTCAAGATTACCTGTTCCCGTCAATTTTATTTTCCGTAGTGTCAAAACATCTTATGTGTAGGGATTTGTTTATAATATTTCAGCAAGTGATTCAGCTCGGTATAAATAAAGTTCTAGTACTATAGGTCCCCAATTTCAGTTCCAATTTTCGTTTGCATTGGACACTCCATCGTTTCGTCAGTATATCCCTCCACATTAGAAGAAGAATACAGCAGTGGTTTCCAAAGTTGACTGGACCGTGACTCAACTGATATAAACGTCTAAAACTCAGGGCTCACCTATTGCTGCCAGGAGGAAAAAAAGTATAACATTTTTAATGAAGACGTGTTAAAATGATTTATTAATAACTATGACTGAGACCTACGAATATGCCTTCACCTTTCCCTACGTAGCCTCAGTAATAAATGACAGCAACAACGTCAGTCAAGAAATACAAGCACGGATTCTTAGAGGTAATTAGTACTTTTATGTACACAAGGACTTAATGAAAAGTAAGTTACTGAATCGTAAGTCTAAGCTTAGAATCTACATAACAGTAATTAGACCAGTGGTCACATATGGATGTGAAACATGGACCCTTTCAACCACTGATGAAAATAAATCGAGAATATTTAAGCGCAAAATATTAAGAAATATATTTGGACCAACCCATTGTAGGGATGGTTTGTGGACACAAAGACCGACTTGGCCACTTTAAAATAATGCCAGATAATCGAGCTGTTAAAGTAATCCAGAGATGGAAACCTCAAGAAAATAGGACAAGAGGGAGGCCCCGTAAGGGATGGATAGACGATCTAGAGGAAGATCTTAAAACCATGAACATCAGGCAGTTGCGAAGGAATGTACCCGACAGGGCAGAACGGAAGAACGTTGGTAAGCAGGCCAAGATCCACAAGGATTGTAGCGCCATTAGATGAAGAAGAGCACTGAGGCCCGTGCCAGGATGAGGCATAAATTTGAAATTAAGGGTTCACAAAACGAATTCCTAAAATCGAATGATTAACATTTACTTGAAAAAGTTGTAAAAAAAACTAAAAGAAGCTTTCAACAAAACATTTTTACATGTTATAACTTGTGTACTTCTTCATGTATGAACATGGGAGAGAAAATGTACCCGACAGGGCAGAACGGAAGAACGTTGGTAAGCAGGCCAAGATCCACAAGGATTGTAGCGCCATTAGATGAAGAGGAGCACTGAGGCCCGTGCCAGGATGAGGCATAAATTTGAAATTAAGGGTTCACAAAACGAATTCCTAAAATCGAATGATTAACATTTACTTGAAAAAGTTGTAAAAAAAACTAAAAGAAGCTTTCAACAAAACATTTTTACATGTTATAACTTGTGTACTTCTCATGTATGAACATGGGAGAGAAAACTCCACAACGTTTTTTGAATGCGTGAATTCTATCTTGACCTACTTATGTTTCCGAAATTAATATACATGAATATTTTTACCCTAGAATACTTTTTATATCTACTGTAACCAACCACTTAAGTAAATATTTACACTTTTTATGACCCACTACTCATATCGTATCGATTTCCAAAAGGCGGCTTCTTAATTTCTTGGCAGAGCCACTATGTTATCTCAACGAGTGATATGTTGTGTTGTATTACCTAGTAAAAATTAACAACAGACATCTGTTATCTCTGTTTTGCTATAAAAATAGACTACTGTTGGTTCATAACCGTAGTTACAGGGGAAAAGGGCGATCATGAAAATATTAATAGACCTAATCGACAGATTCATAAAAATGGTCGCTGTAAAATGTTGAATAATTTGGATCTTAACCAAATTTTGTATTTATGGCTCAATTTGAATAATGTTTCAGAAAAGTAGAAGCAAAAGATTTACGAATTTACGAATAAGGATTTATACAAATTATACTAGGAAAAACAAAAGTATTCTTCTATTCAGATTTAAGACACACTGTAATGAAATACAGCTACATACAGGGTGTTTCAGAAAAGGTAACGCCATCTTTAGGATAGGTAGAGAACTGAAAAATAGTTGGGGTTTGCTTAGTAAAAAATTTTTGTAACGCCATCCGTTTTCAACATAAACGGCGTTCAAGAAAAACAATGTTGCACATTTTTTACGATTTGCCGAAACTTCTGACAAAATTGTAATGGAATTTTATGCGAAAATGTTTTGGAAGCTGATACATCCCATGAAGTGTTGTTGTAGCTGATACATCCCATGTTTTTATATGTAACTCTCATAGAGGGCGCTTTTTACAAGGTTCGTAGCAAGTATTATTCATCATAACTTTTTGATGGGTAGAATTATTAAACAAAATTCTAAGTGAACGTAAACATTATACAATTTTACAGCAAAAAGGTACTCTTGATAAAATTCGATACTGTGTATTCGTTTTCGGAATATTTTGATTTAAAAATTATTAAGGAATAACCGATGCTGGTACAAAGTAATGATAAAGTTCTAATAAGTATATCTCGATTTTTTCTAAGTTTGCAATGAGAAACTAACATTTATTGATTGTTATGACGATAAGTCAACAATAATTATATTTTTGAAACCTTGTTATTTGTAAAATTAGATATTGTTAATCAAAATGTACTCAAATGTTGAATACACCGACATGTTATATGCAGTATACGCGTTATGCAGAAAAGTTTCCTAGAAGAAACTTACCAAGTAAAAAAATATTTAGACCCGTTGAACGACGTTGTCGAGAAACTGGGAATGTGGTACTAAATAAAATAATTTCTGGCAGGCCAAAAACAATTAATAAAAAAAATATTATTTTAAATTTACTTTATCAAGATCCAACAGTTAGCGTAATGAATATGGCAAGACAAACAAAAACGTCTTCTTTAAGTACCTGGCGGATACTTCAAGAGCAGCAGCTACATCCTTATTATTATATACAAGTCCAAGAGCTCTTGCCAGACCATCTACCGGTTAGAGTGGATTTTTGTGAATCATTGCAAAAAAGGACAGCCCTCAATCCAATTTTTTTAATGCATTCTTTTTACGGACGAGACCACCTTTACTCGACAAGGCATGTTTAACTCCCAATAATGCACACTACTGGTGTGATGAGAAGCCACGAGTCAAAAGGGTATCACATTGCCAACAATTAATTAAAGTTAATGTTTGAGCTGTAACTTTAAGTTACAAATTAATAGGTTATCATATTCTCGCTGGAAATTTAAATGGTGATACGCTAAACGACCGAAGATCTTTATTTTTTATGCACGATAGAGCTCCACCGCACTTTGATAGAAGGTGTCGTAATTGCTCTAACAACTATTTTCCGAGTCGGTGGATTGGTAGAGATATAGAAGCTCCGATTCATTGGCCTCCTCGGTCATATGATTTTAGTCCTTTGGACTACACAGTTTGGTCTTATGTTAAGGAAAAAGTCGTATGCTACAGAGGTAAATTTACGTCAAGAATTGGAAGACATAATTCAACGTCAGTTTAATGACATCATAGCTGATCCCTAAAAGTTTAGAAGAGTAATGGATTCTTTAGAAAAAAGGTAGGCTTGTGGATTCGTGACAACGGAGGACATTTTGAACACAAATTGTAATTTGTACTCTTATTGAATTTTATTTTATGCTCTTAGTCTTTATTTTAATTTTCACTTGGAATTTTAATTAATAATTCTAGCATTAAAAAATTTGTTGAATAATACTTGGTACGAACCTTATGTCCATCGCCCTCTTAAATCGCTTCCAAAATATATCCATATAAAATTTTATTATAATGTTGCCAGTAGTTTCGGCAAAATTGTAAAAAATGTGTAACATTTTTTTTCTTCAACGCTCTTTATACTGAAAACGGATAGCGTTACAAAAATTTTTTACTAAGCAAATGCCAATTATTTTTCAGTTTTTCACCTATTCTAGAGACGGTGTTACCTTTATTTGAAAGACCCTGTATATATATATATATATATATATATATATTAATAAAGGATAAATTCTAAAATCTTATTTAAGCAACCGCGACATATGTACGTACCCTTTGCCGTAGGAAGTTATGTACGGCTATGTTTAATGTAATTCACACATATACATCCTCTCCTTAGCACATACAGGCAGTGTAATAATGTTTTCGTTGCTTGAATACAAAAAAGTTTTATTGAACAACTTCCTATCATAGAATTTCAAATAGGGACTTACACACATAAATATTATTTTAAGAGAAAAAGTTTCAAGCTCTTCCTCTAAGGACGTATACTTTTTTAAAACATGATTGCCTCTTTTATGTTGGGAACAGAAATGATTGGTTTTACAATGAGTGGTGGTTTCGAATAACATATCTTAATGTAAAGACTGCGATAAAGAATTAGATTTAAATAATTATACCACACATTAATGCTCATTTCGATGTTGTGGCATCATGTTTTGGTATATGACAGTCAAATTTACCACATTTCCACGGGGAAACTCATACAATTTCCTTTTTAAACCGTTTATGTAGTTATTTCTATTCGAGACTTTTTCCGAAATTTAATCAAGCTAGAAAAAATGAAATTTTTGAAAGAACAAAATATTTTTAATCTACTAATATGTTTGGTCCCTTATATCATCACATTATCACAATAGGCTATGTAGCATTTGATTAAGTTGTTTTATTTTCATATTACTATAATATTCAAAACAGGTTGTGAAGACACGGCAATAGGTTATCTATTAATTTATGCAATCCTTTTAGGTATAGTTTCATATCACTATAATAGGTATTCAAAACTAGTTATAAAGCAACAGGTTAGCTAATATTTTTTGCACTGCTTTGGTAGTTTCATATTACTATATCATTCAGGACAAGTTGTGGAGATATATCAGCAGTCGATGTAGCATTTGATGCAAGGTGTTTGTAGTTCGATATCTCTAAATTACTCAAAACAGATTGTGAAGACACGACAACAGAAATAGTTTCATATCACGTTATTCTTCAAGAGAGGTTATTAAGATACAGCAACAGCCTATCTATTATTTTTTGCATTGCTTTTATAGTTTTATCTTCTTCTTCAGGTACCATCTCCGCTACAGAGGTTGGCAATCATCATAGCTATTTTAATTTTTGAGGCAGTAGCTCTAACAAGTTGTTTTGAGCTGCATCCAAACCATTCTCTCAAGTTCTTGAGCCATGAAATTCATCTTCTTCCGATGCTTCTTCTGCCATCTATCTTTCCTTGCATTATGAGTCGCAGGATGCTATACTTCTCGCCCCTCATATAGTTTTATATCACTTTATTATTCGGTACAAATTGTGAAGACACATCACCAGCCCATGTAGCATTTCATGCAAGGAAACAGGCTATGAAACATTTTATACTCTACTGTTGTAATTTTATATCACTATATTATTCAAAAAAATTCTGCAGACTCCTTGTTTAACAAGCAACGTAACATTTTGTTTATGTAGCATTTATATAGCAAGTCTTTTCTCGAAAGGCTAAATTCTGGTTGGGATGACCAACATATTTGCATAAATACTTTTGTTCTATAAATTGTGGATTATTAACATAACAATTTGTATGCCATGCCAAACCACTTGCATAAGTTTTGCTTCCATGGGTATATTTATGTCCTTGGACCATTTCTGTCATCCACCTTCCCTTGAAGGATAGAAGTTGCTGTATGCGATATGTTTTATGTCTCATGAATTAACCAAGGTATTCCAGCTTCCAAGGCATCCCTTCTTCACTGTAAACATAATTTATTGTCCTTTGCCGATTTTTCGCAACAATATCTGATTCGTAATGTAATTTGCCCAGGATATTCTGAGAATTCATTGATATAACTACATTTCAAAAGCAGATATCTGTAAATTAAATATAACAAATAATTAACTAGACTTGGAATATCGTGTACATAATAACAAGATTTAATTATAAATTCATTAATTCATAACGAATAAATAAGTAATAAGTTGTTCAATATTAAATTGTTTTAGTCCCATTTGACGATTATTAGCGGTGAATGACTCTTTGTGTAGTAAGTCAAGCCGTGTAGATAACTTTTCTCTGTGTACTCGTAGCTAGACTTCCTCTAGACAAATGTGTTGAAATTGACGAAGTTTAGTGTATCGTAAAGAGATTAAAAGCTAGCTCTAGATTGATTTTCTGACAAATAATAAAAAGCAGAAATCCCTTTTTGTGTGCACTTACAACGGCTTCTATAAAGAATAATAAAACACTTTTATAGTAGATGTTCCATTGAATTTATCGTTTTTGAACAATTCAACTAAATCCCACGGGCAACTAGAATCCACTCTTTCCAACTTACTATCTAACAAGATTACGAAAATAAAACTGTGTGTATTTTCATCTTTTAGAACTGCTTGTATCGGGAGAGGTAACTTTCGTACAAATAAATGCATTTTTGCTTTTCTACCCTATTTAGATATAAACTTTTTTAATGCTTTCTACATTTGCACAATGTTTAAAATGAATAGAACAAAGCGTATGAGATTGCAATACTCAACTAAGGTAATAGTATATTACTTTATGAGGCGGAGAAGCATGACTTTTCTTGACGCACCCGATACTCACTTCGTTCGGCGCGTAATAGAGGGCAAGTCAAGAAAAGTCGCTTCTTTGCCGAATAAAGTATACTATTTTTTCTTCAAACGTAGCAATTTTCAAACATAAATAGTACAATTCATACGCTATTTTTACTCGAAATGAACTGTGACAACTATCAAAGTCGTCTAGATGTCAGAAATTAAAATAATTAAGTCGTCGGTGGGATTTGCGTCTCCATGGTTACAGTTGTTTGACAGTTGTTTGTAATTATTAAAGACAGCTTATTGTTGTTGCAACCGCAAGCGCAAATTTAGTGCGAAAATGGAAAACCTAGACGAAATTGAGTCCGCGGCTAATGATGCAGTAGCACGTTGGAATGATTGCTGAAAGTTGTTCTCGACCATCAGTATCATCAACAATTACCAATGCGTATCAAGAGTCGGGAACATTTTTGCACGGTTTCAATTTTGAAAATGCCTCATTAACTAATTGTACTTTTAATATTACTATAAATAAAAATGATGTTTAATTGTTGTTAATGACATTTGTATTGTTGCTTTGTGACATGTTTCATATTGTTGCCATGACAACATTTTTCCTCCGCCGTAAAGAAATGGGAAAAAAACTGCTGCCGGCGGAGACATCAAACTTTGACAGGATCAAGTTAGATAAGTAATGTCATCATTATTTGACGTTTGAAAAAAAAATATATTATTCATTTCATCGAATCAACGCTAAATGCACGAAATTTCTGAAATTGTAAGAAAGAAGAAGCTATTTTCTCGTTTAAATACTGTTATAAAGTTTCAAAAATTCAAGTAATGATAATATTGACAGAAATAACAAAAAAATTGTAAAATTCAGAATTTTATTCTCCTGTTTAGTAGAGATTTTCTACAGTCAGTCGTTCTGTGCACACTTATTGATAAACAACACAAATATATCCGGAAGTGCAGTAGATTTTACTTAAAGAAGAAAATGGTTTACATAATCTTCTCTTTCTCTGGTGCTTGCCTTATCCAATTTAGTTACGCTTAGTCATTTTGGGCTCATCGTAACTCCTTGTTTATAACAGATATAGTTAAAAGAGCCCTATTCAATATTTAGGAGTAGAAATATCCAGCCATGCTTTAAAGAAACCTGTTTCTATATCACGATGAAATAAATAAATTAATGGTAAATCTCTGTTAAATATAGTAATGGTGGGGCTAATGGATCATACGCAAATAAAGCCTATCATTACAATAAAGAAGTAGTTAATGAGAATATGATTTACTGCACTTTTTGTCAAATAAAGCCAATCAGAGGCTTCCCTAATTCTTTTAAATTCTTCTTCTTTTTATGTAGACATGACTCTGTCTGTTTTTCAATGTGCATCCACTAAGTTGTTTTTCCATCGTTTTCGTAGTCTTCCTAGTGATCGTCTTTCTATTGGATCACTCTCCGTCTTTACTACTATATTTATTGTCATTCGGCTTATCTGACCGTTCCATTCTACTCTTCTATTTCTTACCCAATCCTTGACGTTATCCAACTTGCATCTACGTCGTATATCTGTACTTCTAGCTCTGTCCCATAGTGTCTTACCATCAATTTTTCAATAAGTGTTTTCATCTCTGCTGTTTCTAACCTTCGTTTTCTCATGGTCGGGTTACTACCGCGTATGTCTGATGTCTGTAAATTCTGCCTTTCATTTCTTTTTTTCTTTTTCATTTGCTATATTCACTTGATGTTCCACTTCTGTTTCGAGCTTTCCGTAGCTAGATAGTGTGATGGCTACATTTTTAAACTTCATCATTTGTTCTTATCTGTTATCTGACCGTCCAGCTCCAATTTACATCTTAGTAAATTTGATGTTACAACCATGCATTTTCTCTTTTTTTTTTTCATGGTAAATTTTCTCTCGGTTATATTAAATTGGTGCAACGTACGTTGTAAATCATCTTTACTTTGAGAGAGTATTATTGCGTCGTTCTGCATAAAAGATTATGTTAAGTTATTTTTCTTCCATTTGGTATCCTTTTTTAGTTCTTCTTTTATTTTTTCATCCATGATCAGGTTGAACAATAAAGGAAGAAGGGAATATTCCCGTCTTATCCCATTGCCAGCATTGCTTTAATTGGGTAAGTTAGTTCTTCTACTTTTACTTTTATTGTGTTGTTTTGGTAGATATTTTCGATCGTTTTGATTATTTCTAGAGGTATCTCTCTTGAGTACAATAAGTGGATAACGTCTTTTAATTTGACCATGTCAAATGCCTTCTTAAGGTCCTCGAAACATAGATATGTTTGTTTGTTATATTCTAATGATTTCTCTTGTACTTGCCTCATTATAAATATAGAGTCAGTGTATGATTACCCTACCTAAAACCTTGTTCTTCTGCTAGTGTTATACTCGTATTTTTAGTTTATTTGTTATCACTTTGGTTGTTAATTTTATTATTGTGTTTAATAAATAAATTCCTCTATAATTTTCCTGGTCCGATTTGTCTCCCTTTTTGAGAAATGGTCTTAGGATGCTTGATCTCCATTCTTGTGGTATTCTGTTTTTTTTTTCTATTATTTTTTGGATTAGTTTTACTTGTTATTTGGTCAGATCTGGTTACCTGTACTTTCGGAGTTCGTTCGGTATTCTGTCCTCTCCTGGTGATTTTCTATTTTTCAATTTCTTTAATGCTTCCTTTACCTCTTCCTCCTCAATATTTATTTCTGCGTTTGTCATCACTTCTGGTGTTGGTAGTTCAATAGCGTTACCTTTATCAAATAGGGATCGAAAGTAGTCTGCCCATGTTTCCTTCTGAATCTGTTTCCTTTTTATTAGTTTGTTCATCTCTGTTCTTTGTACGCTGATCATTCTTCATATTTCTTTTTGTGTTCCGTATAAGTCGTGTTCCATCTGTTTTAAGAAGCACTATCAGTGTTCCCTTTTTATTTGTCTATATACAGTATTCGTTTCATTTTTATTCGTTTATAGTGGTTGTATGTCTGTTGTGTTTGTTCTTTTCTGTATTCTTTCCAAGCGATTCTGTTACTGCGTTAATTATGCTATTTTTAAGCTTTTTCTAGCTTTCTTCGATGTTACCGTTTTCTAATATTTCATTTAAACTTTCAAAGTTTAATAAGGAAAGCCCAAAATAGGGAAGACTTTGCAGAGGTCATCGCCAACCTTCGCTAAGAAGACAGCACCTAAACAAGAAGAAGAAGAATATTTCATTTCCAGCAATCTTCTCTGATATTCTTGTTCTGTATAAGTGTTCCGTGGATTCCGTATTTAGTCCTTCGACTTTAATTTTCGTTTGTGTTGGCGCCGCTCTCCTGAGTGTGAAGTATTTCATGATGATTCTTATTTTACATAATACTAGGCTATGGTCGCTAATACCTACATCTGCTGAATTAAAATTAAGACATCTTAAGTTGATTATTTTTGATGGATGTATATGTCTGTTGGTTATAACATAATCTATCATAGATCTTTGTCTGCGTGTGTTAATGAATGTATTTTTTGTTTGGTCTTTCAAAAAGTGTGAGGTCAAAAAATGTGTTCGTTATTCGTGCAGAAGTTTATCACCAGTTCTCCATTTTCGTTTTTAACATTCTCTTTATGTTTTTGCTTAATTCCGGTTATTACTTATTGCCTATTCGAGTGTTAAAGTTTTTCAATATTATCATCTTCCCTCATACTTGATCTACTACTACTGACCTGAGTAGCAGGTCAAGGTCTTTCTTCTCCATTCTTATCTTTATCTACAATCCTTTCGGATATGTATTGACACACCTTGATGTTATTTTAGTACGTATTCACCGAATTTTGATTGTCCTTTTCCTTTTTTTCTACTTTCTGTAGAGCGCAAATGTCTATTTGTTTCTCCTTCAGCACTTGGTCCCTTGAGTTGAGCGACCTGATATTCCATGTAGTAAATCTCATCTGGGTTTTGGATATTTTTCGCTTGTCCTTATTTCTTACCGTAGTCGTCTTCATAGTATCAATCCGGCATAATTGGTTTCTTACGATTGGTAGGTTGCTAACCTTGCTAATCACCCTCCACATTTTATCCGGGCTTGCAACCGGCTGTGGTAACCGCAGAGCTACTTAATTCACCCCGCAATTATCCCAGGCAGTATTATTCTTTGAAATTAAAAACATACATATTTACGTTATTCGAAGAGTTCTTTAATATATTGTTAAAGTTCAAACAAATATATTATTCTTAAGTTTTCTGCAAGATGCGAATTGTTCGTGTAATAAAGGATGGTGCGCCAATGCTAAAATGCTAAAAGCTCAATTGCAATTTGTAACCACGGATTTGAATATATGGTTGTAGTAACGCTTTGTGAACTTCTGTACGTTTGAGCGTAGTTCAGAACTTTGTTAATAACTTGGTAACGTTCTGCCAGTTTGTAAATAAATGTATGTTTGAAAATGAAACCGACTAAAAATGCACACCTCCAAAGTTTAATCCGAGTTTTAATCATGTGTATGCACGATGGCAATTTTAGCCAAAATTAATCATTGTGAATGGATAGATGAAAGAGCTCGGAAAATGTAGGGAATGCGACGTTGTAGACTGTGCACTGTTTACGATCAGCCACAGTGATTTTAGGGAGATGCAAAATTAACATTGTCAGCTGTAATGCTAATAACGTAATGACAACGCGCCTGCCGGTGCAGGTACAAAATCATCGACGTGGTATTTGCGTTATGTCTACTATTTGTTTATTAACTAAAGTGGGTAGTTTGTGTTCATACATTTCAATCAGGGTAAACAATGTGGCTAGATATTCCAATATAAAATGATTGCTTTCTAATTATATCGTTAATGTTGACTGAAGAGAAATACTCAGCGGACACCAGAATCTAGGATATTTAAAAAATAGAACAAATAACAATTTTTGACTACCTTTGATTCTCTGTTCTTTTTCACGCTCAAAAACTTTTGATACTGAATGATTTTTATTTTGTAGCTATTTGTAAGATATTTGGAACTGAATATACCCTAAAGGTCTTCACATATATCCTCACATTTTAAAATATCATTCTTTTATATAATATTTATACATAACTTTCCCTACGCCTAACTGTTTCACTATCTAATACTGTCCGAATAAACGCGACTGTATTCTTTTTATTGATATCGATTCCGGATATACCAGACCGTTGTAGGGTTTAAATGCAAAGATGACAGCGACACTGATAGTTTAGTCATTTGCTGATTTTGATGGAATATGTGTGAGTGTGAAGCTTTTACTTTACTATTAAGCACGTGACCGAATAAGTTCTGGACCTGAAGTATAGATGTTGTCACTAATAACAATTTCAAACAACTGTTACCTGTCAAACAACTGGTCCCAAAGCCATGTAAACATAAAATCTGAACAGTAGCTTTAACAAACAAACATTTTCTCTTATCAGCTCTTCTTTTCGTACTCCGCAGAACACAAGATCATTGAACCACCAATAAAAAATATATCAAGCAGAACGACAACCTGTAGAAACATGCCTAAACGGGGTACCAACAAGAAGAACCTTGTTGGCAAGAAAACAAAACACTTAACACAATATTCTAAACAATGGAAATATCTGAATTTTGTGTGAAACATTGTTTCCTAATGGGAAAAATATCTGTTTAAGCAAAGCAATCGTGTGTAAAGTGTTACTCAGACTCTACTGCATAATGACATGCCATTGAACCAGAAGCTGGACACGGTCACCAAACTGTTTTCACAAAACTGGTGGTACATTGTGCGGAGCCGCACGAAGTCGAGGTTGAGCATGGGGTTCCCTTTACGTTGGATGAACGTTCTTCTTGTCGCGTAGTTGTTTTCGGATCTTTGAAAAGCTACTCCTGCCTAAATTCAAGACGGGAAAATATCGTCCTATTTACCTTCTTCCTCGCATGTGCTTCAGGTGGCACGAGGAATTGGAGCTGATCACCGTCACTGATAGGTGATCATGTTCCTCTTTGACGTTCGAAATGCTTTCAATACATTGCAGTGGTCTCACGTGGGTGACCCGTGGGGAGGATAATGCCCAATATCGGTGGACCCAAATCCGAAAGGAGGAGGGCGCTTCACGGTGTTGTGCAGTCTTTTCTGGAGTGGGACAGTAGAAACACCAACTTACAAGAGGCGCATGGTACTCGTGGACAGTGAACTATTCTGCTGCAGATAGCATGTGCCTACAGCACTATGTCAACTGACGCTTTGTGGGTGGTCACCGGCTGTGTCCACTTATATGTGTTGACAGGTAAAAGGGCTAGGGTTCATAATCGTAGGGGAGGAACATTGGAGAGGAAAAAATAAGTGAGATAAGGCTGGCCGAGAGGTTAGTTTCAGTTGACCAGTGGCAGGAATAGTGGGAGGTAACACATGGTGTGCCTTCACTTTGGTCTTTCGGATACTGTGTCACAGATGATGTTGGAGTGCGACCGTTGGGCGGCTGAAAGAGAGAAGTTTGAAAGAGAGTTTAGCTGTAGAATGTTTGATTTCGTCAGAGAAATGGTGGAAAAATGATGACGAGATGATATCGAGATGAGTGGGGTAGGAAAGGGATCTACAAATTTATCAGGGAGCTTCTTCAAACAAACGAGAGGAGAGGAAACTCGCAACTAAGTTCTAAAACAAGCAAGTGCTACCTCGGTGGAATTTGGACTGTCACAGGCCGAAATAGAAGGGCATAGGAGAGGGATGACGTGAGAAAGATGGCAGTCTCGATAAGGCAAGGGTTTAAAGTCTTTGGAGGTTCGTGTGGCAGTAGTTTTTCCGATGAATGTGTGGGAGGAAGGATGAGAATCAGATGATATCAGGGTATCAGGAGGGATATTATGTCTTAACTGGCGGTTGATGTATGTAGTGACGGAGAAGAGGTTTTTAGTTGGACGCCAACAGTCTCGAAGCGGTGACGGGATGAAGTGTCAAAGGTTTAACCTCCTAGGGAATCTCTTCCTGGCATAACTTCGTTAGGCTATTAGGAACCTAATACTACCTCGGTCTAATTAAGACAAATAGGCTGCGTTTGCATTGTATAAGTAACCACTTACATAAGTATGAAATGGTATATTAATCCCGATATGTGATTACTAACAAATGAACTTGAAAATAAGAGGTATATCTATCTCTCAAGCAACTAAAATGTGACTAATAAGAACATTAGTCTTCTCAATATTTGTGTATGGTAATGAAACTTAACTCTTTAGTCACAAAAACGCCAGGAAGTCGATGCATTTGAGATGTAATGTTCTGTAACGTCTGACTACAGCGGATTCTTCAGTTCTTCAGGCATCTAATCCACAGGATCAAAAAATTTAACAATACTGATTGTCTCCGGGAACATTCCAAGAACTAGAGCAAAGGGATGGTCACCGACTCGGTGAACTTAGGCAGCTGAAGATAGCAACCAGCCAATGCATCTAGTTGACTGTATTCAGGAAAATCAGCATTAGTAATACCATTATTGACCATCGTTAGTAACAGAACCGATTATCAGTAATGATAGAGAGCGAGAGAGAGGGAGAGAGAGAGAGAGAGAAAGCGAGAGAGAGAGAGAGAGAGAGAGTCTTAGAGAAATAAAAATTTTATTTTATTAAGATTATAACAATATTTTTAACACAAACTTGGACATTCAACCTTCTAAAACTATACTACTTTAATTATTCTGGTATAAAATATATATTTTTATTGATACATAAATAAGTTTTATAATATTTTTAGCTTGATTGATTCCACCGATCCTCTAACTATTGAGAAATATTAATCAATGTGATGTTTACAACAAGTCAATCCTGGTTTCTTTTAAATGTTTCACCAGTTAGTCATAAGTGGATATGCTTCCTAAATCTTTTTTTATTTCCAGAACTAATTTTTAAAAGAAATATTCCACTTGAGTACTATCAATATCAAACGTAAGTCGTAAGTCTATTAATTGAGAGCTCTTCTAATTTTAGAGGCTTATGTCTGTACGGTTTTCAAATTCTAAATTCAAATTTTGATTTGTTGATACTATCGAAATTTTATTTAGTCTGTACGCTCTGCCTAAAAATACACTATAATTATGAAAGTTTACGAAATAAATCGGTTTTGAAACTTTAAAACATTTCATTTATATGTTCGGTCGTTGCAGTTCTTTAGTATAAGAAATAAAGAGGGTTAGGGAACAGAACTGGGATAATGTACTTGCCATGTGTATATAAATTAAGTATCACACATAATAATTTGCCACCATTTTATCCCACTTTTGGTTATAGAGATAGACCAGAAAATTTTTTGATTTGGTGAGTGCGTTCTTTATTTATAAACAGGGTTTTTATACCTTTAAGGATTTTCCAAACTTTTTTTTATTAATGAATAAATTATAATTGTAATAATAATTAATGTTATGTCTTGCATCTTTGTGTATTACTGGTACGTGTTGTTTGCTTTATTGCTACAGAACTGTTGTTGGATCTTTTCGTATACGAAATCTTCGATTTCAGTGTTTAATCATGGCTTTGATATTTTTATTTTGTTTTAATGTTAGTTTTTTTTTAGAGAAATAGGGAAATGAGCCTTTAAGGTCAACAAATATAAGACTGGGTACATGGTACTTAACAAAAATCCAAGATTAAGAATTAGACAAAACATTTCGATAAATGAATACACTTTCGAAGTTATCAAAGAATTCAAATACTTGGGAGCAGTGATAACAGACGAAAATAGTTATCAAAAAGATGTAGCAGCTAGAATCATTGCAGGAAATCATCATCATCATCAGTGGCATTACAGCTCGTTATGAACCAAAGCCTTCTTCAGAACAATCTTCCACTCGCCCCTGTCTCTGGCAACTCTTCTCCATGCTTTAACCCCGATGGATTTTAGATCGTCCTCTATGTTATCTTGATACCTAAGTTTTGGTCTTCCTCTGGCTCGTCTTTCCACTGGTCCTCTTCGGTTGAAAATTTTTCTGATCGTTGCATCTTCATCTTGCCTAATTACATGTCCTATCCTTCGAAGGCGTGCTAATTTAATACATTTTACAACGTCAGGTTCTCCAAAACTTCTGTATAACTCTATAGCGCTCTGTAAGTTGTAGCGCCTTCGCCACAAACCCAGTTCTTGGACTTTTCCATATATTTTCCTTAGAATTTTTCTTTCGAAATGTTTAAGCAATTCTTAGTCGTTCTGTGTAAGTGACCACGTTTCTGACCCGTATGTTAACAGTGGCCTTATTAGTATTTTATATATGGTAACTTTAATTTTTCTGGATAGTTTTGGGGCCATCTGTTTCCTCAAGCCATAATAGCGCTTATTGACAAGCACTATTTTTCTTTTAATTTCTTCGCTGACATCTTCGCTCAGTTAGACGAAGGTGTCCACACCTTCCAGTTCCAGATCATCAATTAATAGTCTAGGTATCTGGTTGCCTGATCTAGTACAATACATATACTTGGTTTTCTGTGCGTTTATTTTTAATGCCACTCTCAGTGTAGACGCTCTTAGTGATCGAAAAGCTTTGATCAGAGATTCTGTGGACCTAGCAATAATGTCTATGTCATCTGCATATCCGACCACTTGTACAGATTTATTAAAGATGCTGCCATTCGTATTAATATGGCACTCTCGAATTACTTTTTCTAGTGCAATCATTGCAGAGAGCGTATTATTCCCTAGCGGCGACACTTTCATCAATTGCTGTCAAAGACGAGATCTGGACACTGAACCAGCAGGAAGCAACAAAATTATTAGTTTTAGAACGGAAGATCCGTCGGACGATCTTTGGGCCTTGTAGAGACGAGATAACAGGAGATCGAAGACGAAGGCATAACCAGGAATCCCAAACACTCTATGGAGAAGGAAACATAGTACGATACATTAAGGCAAATCGGATAAGATGGGCAAAACATGTACTGAGATCGAATGAGGAAAGACTTCTGAATATAACCTTCTAAAAAAGGCCCGATGGCAGAAGGTTAGTTGGTCGCCCAAGAAAAAAATGCAAAGATACAATAACGAGTGATTACGTAAGATGGAGGTACTATAATGGGAGACCGCTGCACAAGACAGCCAAGAGTGGAGGAAAATATTGAACGCGGCCAAGACTTACTTAGAGTTGTAGAGTCAAGAAAGAAGAAGTAGAAGAAGTGGAAGAAGTTAGTTTTTGTGACATCTAAACTTTCTTTTGCAGTTTTTATTATTTCACATCGTACTTTTGCCCAAATCTCGTTGATATTTTTCCTCTTTCTACTGGTTTTATCAAAGTTAGTCAAACTTTTCTTCTAAACGTGATTTATCCAACCATTATATATTTTGGTCTTCTATAAACTCCATCTTTATTTTTTAAAGTATTTGGGTGGTTTTTTTGTTGATTAGTGATATTTTTAATAGAAATTTACCCAGTACTGGTTTGTGATTTCACTCTATAAAGTTAGGAGTCCATAATTTGTTTTGACATTATTCTTCTCTTTGTTATTACATAGTCTATCATTGATTCTTGACCTTGTACATTCTGCCAATTGTTCTTAGCCTGTTTGTGGGGGGAAACGCCAACTTTACTCTCAACGTATTATATGTGCAAAGGGTGTTCAATTAGGTGTTTCTCAGTTACGATTTATTGTGTCTTCGTTAAATCACTGTTTATATGTGTATATTATCACCGCGCCATTTCACTGTTAATGATGCCGCAAGTTTTTGCATAGTGTAGATCGTTTTTCTGATTCCGATTCTGTGGCTGCTGTATTCGATATCTTCTATGTCCTGTTAAATTTCTCGTACAGTAATCTCCTTTGTCCTTTTTGTTATAAATGAATAGAACATTTTTGTATTTTGATGTTCCTTTTCCTTTTTTCTTAGTTTTCGATAGTACGGAATTGTGTGCATTTCCTTGCTAAGGTAATTTTCAAATGTTTCTGTCCTGCATCCGAGGCTCTATGATCGTTTCTATGGTGTGTTTCTTTGTTACCTCGGTAGATTTCTGGCCTCTCCTTCGAACTTTATCCTTTTACTACTTGATCCGCCAAAGTTATTCCCATAAACTAAATAAATAACACACCTTGTACACCTAAACTAATTGAAAAGTTTAAATTACCGACAACAGTTCGTTCGTTCGAAAATTTATTTTTCCTAAAAGCTCTGCCGGAAAATCGAATTACTTTTAAACATCCATTTTGCCTAAATATTTTGTTAATATAATTACAAAACTCATGCGACAGCTTTTTGGCCTAAAAACTTTGATAAAATATCGAATTAAATATGTAGAAACGTCGAGGAAGGCCGTTAAAACATACAGGACTGGAGCAAATGCAAAATTTTAAAGTAGTAGTATATTTTATTGGCAATATAGACTGGAATATCGTTCAAAAACTTTAAAACTACCGACGTGTTTTTTGTATTGTATATATAATAATATTGAAGAGTTGATAGGGAGACTGATATATTATTTATTATTTGGTGAAGTTCTTTTGCCAAAAAGGGTAGTGGTATATGCTTTAATATCGTATATATCTTTGCAACATACTTTATATTAACTGAGACAGGTGGAAGACAATTTGAATATTTAATTTAAGCCAAAAACATATTTTAATTAGTCACATAAACATTTTTTTGTTTTCTATCAGTAGTTAAATGTATTTTATATAATTCAAAAATAAAGTATTTTTTTGTATTTTTTGAAGCCACACTGTATAAATAATTATGTTAATTATATTACAGAGCAGTAATTTTTGGACGAACAATTTTTGGCGCCAGTTTTAAAATACACGAACAATAGAAAAAAAAATTGTAATCTTCGAAAGTTGTATAATAAGATGTAAGTGTAATTGCCACATATAATAAATAAAATACAAAATAAATTGTTGAAAATGTGCCATTTTTTAGCATTCTAGACGGAAATAGTACCTTAAAGGAATTTTGACAAATGACATTAAATATTGTTATAGAATAAAAAAAATAACCTATAAGATCCTATTTGTTACCTATGATAAGGTCCTAGATTAAAAATTAAAATAAGATACAGAAAAGACAGTTAAGATTTGACTTCACGTAGAGTGCCTCTATTATTAGCATACACGTATTTCGTCCTAGCAGGATTCATCAGAGCGACTTTCTAGAAGCCCTTCTTTCCAGGGCTTCTGCAAAGTCGCTGTGATGAGTTTTGCTGGGACCGAATTCGTATAAGCGAATAGTAATGGCATTATATGCGAAGTCAAATCTTAACTGTCTTTTCTGTATCTTTATTTATTCGTTTTGAGTACAAGAAACCAGTTCATGAAAGGTTCTTGCTTAGTGGAATCGACATGTCTGGGAATGTAAATTTAGATGCCCCATCTCGGTCCACTCATCGTCTGTTTTGCTTTGTAAATTATAGAAGGCACAAATTTAGGCAATAATCTGAATTTTGGTTTCGAAAACTAAGAAATCTTCAGATTTCTACTTTTTGTTTTTAAAATAAGATCATTGAAATATAACTGAAAAGAATCACTTTGAATTTAATTATTTTGTCATTTAAAAAGTACCATAATCCATAGTACCCACCTACTTATCTTACAATATGGTGTAACCGTTTCAAAAGTTTCAAATTATTTTTCAAAGTTTAAAAATTTATTATTATGATTTCTAGTAAATATTCGAATTAATGTTGCTCACATCATCTATTCGCCGTCTGCGGAAGCAACTAAATTACCTCAAGGATCTAACTGCATTTCTAAATAGTTCCGACTTTGGCTTCAAAATCCGAGCGTTCGTAACTTCCTGGCAATTTATCTCTCTTTTCTGTCTCTGAACGTCCAGCATACAGGACTAAATTTGGTTTGATTGGTCTCGTGACGAGGTAAGCCGAAAAATCATTTTCTCTTTTATATTTCAAATATTTATTTTAGACCCTTACCGGGAGCACTAATAGTTGCCAGAACTATATTTACTGGCCCGAGGTTGTCTAAACAGATATGGATTTATGATACCAGTTCTGAAACCAGAATGTATAGTTGGCCGCGATTACATGACATCCTCAACAATTCGAAGAATTACCGTTGTTTGGTATAAGTTCCTTTTGTGGAATATCCCGTTTGCTTTGACAATCCCATCCTGTAGATTTTTATGGTGGATATTATGTTTCTGCTGCCGATAGATTCAACGTTCTGCAATCCCAGCCTGAGTACTTGAGTTGCTGAGTTGCTAAAAATTATATCCTTTCTACAAGCCATACAAGTATAATTTAGGATGTATCAATTTCATATTTTTTTATTTAACAGTAAAGATTATCTACGAACTAAATAACAGTGATGCGATTTATTCTTGGTCTTTTAATTACATAAATATCTACATAATATATAAATATCTTCTATATAATACAATGTTTAAGTTTAGTTTTGTATTAGCACTTCTCATTTGTAATTTAATACCTAAACAGAGACTGTTTATTTCTTTTCCGGAATGACGTAATTCCGTAAATCCTAGAATCTTTTAATAAGTTTTTGTTCGTTACAAAATAATAAAGGTTATCTTTGTTTTAAATTTTTCATTTTATTTCTTTGTCTGAGCTCGTTTCCTTACGAGGGTAAACTATTAAAGGATGGTGCCTAATTCATTTTAATTTAAAAGATAATACAAACAGCTTGTATATGAATTTTGAAAAAACCACACCCAACCTCTTCAGACACGAGCAAAAGGAGCTAGATTATTTGTGTACATAAGTAAATAGTTTGCTTACGTTACAATGGAAGAGCAATTAGAAATAGTTATTTATCTGGCGCAAATGACGAAGAAATAGAATTGATACTTTTATTTAATATCGGTATAGAGCGAAACAATAATGATGGAAGATTTACTAAATGAGAATAATAATAATAATACTAAAAACAATATTCATTAAATACAACAGAACATACAACAAATTTGATCAAATATCCAAAGATGTGTTTCTACACGTAATTCGACAGGTTTAACATCTTGACATCTTTAAATAAAAGTTCTCTGGTCTATATTCCAATATTCAGGTGGCCTTTATTTTCTTAAAGAACAGTAATAGGTAATGATGCAAAACTGCGCATGCGTTTATGTCAAATTAAAGTTGCTTTTATTACAGGACGACATAAAACACCTCTTCAGTAACTCCCTAATGATCTTATAACGAGCCTACGATAGCCGAAATAGCCAAAACATAAAATCAAAGATAAATTTTATATGGTAAAATATGAGTAAAATTTATTTTAATTAAAGTCATCGAAAAATTAAATTTTCAACTGTTTTAAAACGAGATCCGCCCCTTAACGTCAAAAGCAAACTTTCAGACGAGTACACAGGTGAAATCGTGTTGCTAGAATATTTCAAAATTGGATTAGTTCATTAATAATGAGAGATTAGTTATGTAAATTGAAAATCGAGTTTTTAGTCGGAATTACGAAAAGTTTCCTCGAATCCGCGATTCATCCTGCTCGAGTTCATTAACTATCAGAATGCAATTATTGATTCTTTGGATAGTTTAGAGGGCAAAAAGATATAATCTAATTTAAACAACGAAACTTTTAAACAAATTGGGATTACATGAGTTTGTAAGTTCGACGTGAACCATTTTAAAAGTTTTCCGAGGAAAACTCATTATAGACGACATAATGGTCTCTAATTTAGTTTACTGTTTCTATGCTTAATAAGATTTTAAACAAAGCTTCGACAGGAAACAAATAGGAAGAGCCCATCATGGCAGATGTTTTACTAATTAGATTTTTTATTATAAAACACAATGGTCCTTAAATAGAAACAATTTTTTTAGATGTAGGTACCACGATGATCTAAAATTTAAACGATACCTCATCTCATATCAAGTTATCATTTATTTGCAATAGCCTTATAGAGATTTCCTTAATTATTTAGATAACAAAAAGTTTATGTATAAATAAAGATTTAACTTATAAATTTGAGATTGCGGCCATTAGATTGAAATGGTATGTAAAAAAATTCAAAAAAACAAACATAGCATTATGTTAAGTGGAGTTACAATTTCTTTTTGTTTTTTAAACATTGGTTTAAGGAATGAATAATAATAACATTATCACAGGACACTTTAAAAAAGCTTTATATTATTATATTAGAAACTTTGAAAGCTGCATTGCTAGGTAGAATGTGAAACTTTTTTACAGAAAGTTTTTTTCGGCAAAAGAAAACTTGACAGTGCATTGAATTGGCGGTATTAAGATATGTGTTGTTCATGATACAAGTGAAAGTTGACAATAACTTAGTGTGTCCGTTTGTTTTGTGTTCATTTATAGCTGGACTCTATCTTTATTGTTAATCAGATAAATTTCTATATCAGAAACAATAGAAAACCATAACTTTTAGATTTCTACATTAGAATCTACATTATTTATTGAAATCTACTAACACTATCAAAATAATGTAGATTCTAATATAGAAATCTATAAGTTATGGGTTTTCTGTTGTTTCTGATATAGAAATTCATTGTGGTACACCGCTGAATTTGGTATAAAATACCCTTTCAGCCGACCTAACCTTCACCCCCAGATCCATTTAATTTTTTTCATTGTAATGACGTCACAGCGCCCACGATGACGTCACAGATCTCATGTATACATTAATTAATAGTATTGTAGACCCAATTGACATTTCCCAATTTTCAAATAAAAATATTCATTACTTCTTGAATTATAGGCTGTTAAAAACATCTTGGAACACCCTGTATAGTGACTGTTACTATAATGGCCATATAAAGAGCGTTCCTGACGAGAGGTGAAACCCTGAAATATGTGTAGAATGGTGGAGCTCAAATTGAAAAGACATGCAGTCGTTTACTTTCGTTTCTTTTCTTTCTAAGAGCTTGGGTCACACATCTCACCCATTGCTCTAACTCTTTTTTTTTCATAATCTTATTTGAGATATCCCACCTAGATTATCCCACCAGAATGAATTAAGACTTTCTATAATTTTCTTACATTGTTGAATTCTGTATTTTAATTCGGCTTCGCCTTTTTTTAACATTGCCGTCTCCGTTCGAAGATTGGTGATCCAATTGGCTACAGTTAGGCGCAAAACAGCGGCTCTGTAGATCTCCATCGATCTAACGTTGTAGGTCCGTGAGCCAAGAATTTATCCCCCTATCTGGTTCCTATTGACCTTTCCCATAAATCGTTCCTCCCTATTGAGCTTCTTTAGCAAGATATAGTAGAAGTAATCCTGAATTTGTTGATACGCATCATCATTTTGCGCATATATTTCTGTTTCTATACACAGAAACAAGTAAAGAGTGTATAAATTAAAAAAGAGTAATGAGGGGGATACAGTAGTACCTAAATTATTTACTCTAGCCTTAGAAAAATATCGAGTTGGTCGATGTAATGAATACAGTTTTTACTATTCAGGAAATTGCACAAAGAGCTTCCCAAAGAAGTAGATTAAGAACGTACTACCCCTTTCGGAGAGAATAATAATGGTATAGCTAGAAAGCAAGGTGATCAGTATAGATATAATCCAATGTCTTCTGGAACAATTTTTAAATGTGTTAAAAACTCTTAAAACCCGCTTCCTTGAAACAAACCTCGAAAAATTTTTTTCTACCCTCGTAAAGAGGTAAAATATTGTCCTTTGTTAAAATATTTAAACCTAATTTAAAACCGTAATGAATGTCACCGTCGCTCAAATTTCTCCAATTTCCTCTCCCTCCTGTTACCTGCTTTGAAAACCGTGCAATTTTTTCTTATAAACCGCTTTTTACAGGCCCACTAGCGCCAAAAATCTTCCTCCCTACACCAATTTATTTTCTAACATTGTAATATTCTCGCGAATTATAATTTTTCTTTCCCCTTTTTCAGAAAGTAATCCGTACATTATACCCGTTGAAAAATGAAGACAATAAATTTTATTGCAGCACCCCTTCTCCGATTATTTTTTCTCGTTCGACCAATTAATTGCCACTACGCCAAAACCGTGGTTGCCGAGCTAACGAGGGTAAGGCCACTATGCTGGCTATAATCAGGCCTGTGTTATTTGATTACAGCTTCTAGTTGTTCTTGAATATTGATTCTGGATTTTAATTCTGGTGAGAATTACTTTTTGATGAAAGGTGAATCCACATAATAATGAGAAATAGTTACTTACTTTTCGAAGCAGAGAAGAATACACACATATTTGTGATAAATATTTAATTTTGAGACACGAAAATGAAATGAAATAATTTATTTATGTTTTGATTTTTTTTTGTCTTAAGGTTTTGTATTCTTTTATTATGCACCAGCACTTTCTTTGCTTCACTTTTGGACTGAATTTTTAGTAATCCTGGTAGTTCTTTTACTAATATTTCTTTAGGGACTCTTAAGATGTGGGTTAACAAGTTGAGAATATCGCTAGTGTCGGGCATTTGGGCAATTTGACAGATCGAATTTGTCTAGAAAACTTTCTTACTCGTTTCCGTACAATCTTGAATATCTCGACTTAATTGTGAATGACATTTTTATTGCCAATATATAAAAGACTAAAAAATTACTAGAAATGAAACTATTACATTTTGTGTAAGCATCCTAATCATCATCATAGTCATTAACATCTTAGCAGATGTGTTGTGGTTGATACGTACTTCTTGTTGAAAAGCTTTATCGTAATGTCTGCCTTTCGCTGTGAAGATCTGCCGCGTTGGCGTTGACTCTGAGGCCTTCCTTGAACCCGCAACCGCTCCATTTTGTGATCACTACTATGAATATGACCAAAGAACACTCCACATACCGGAAGATGCCTCAAGGCATCAGCGGTAATAAAATTATAGCCTGCTGCTTTGTTTACCTAAGTCTTTTCAGAGCAAATTCCACCTCGGAAACAAGTATGTCAGGTTTAGATTCAAACACCGTGTGATGAAGGAGAGTGGAAAATGGAGGACTGGCATTCAGGTACATATCGGTATCCGCGGGATCTGATCACGAATTTGCCTTCGTGAGCAGTGTCCAGTGGGAACACCTGCGAGTACTCAGTCTTCTGAAACTTTAAGTATACTTTTGAATAGTGAGCAGAGGGTTGAAATAACCTTTTTGCTTTCCTTAGGCCTGGGAATATTTTCTCAGTAGGCTGCATTAAGCACTTTTTCTTATTTTCTTAGGTAGAACGATAGACAACATATTTTTCCTATTCTTTCAATACAGCTTTCAATACAAACTTCACAAAAGATTTTCAGGATTTATGATACTGTTTTTTTTTAACCTGACCAAGTTTTTCAGTAATTTTTATACTCCAAATCACCCGTCTTTTATTCTGCTGGTTTTATCTCTTGTCTTTTTTTCTTCACTATTTCATTGTCTTGTTTATACTTTTATTTTAGCTCATCATCTACTATTGAAGTAGTGTCCCACACCTTTGTTAATTTTCCATTCGGTTCATTTTGCTCCATTTTCCTCACCATTACTCCATTTAAATCTTGTTCTATTTTAATCGTATTGAAGGGTAGCTTCCATTTGTTTTGGATAGATATCATGCCCACTGCTGATACTGCAGGATTTATTTTTAGTTTCAGTTATTTATTTGTACCGATACTATGGCGCACAGTAAAATCTACGATTCCAGGTTCCATTTTTGTTTATTGGTCCATATGGGACGGTTAATGTGTTTGAATCAACGCATCCTCTATTCATATCATAAAGTTTTTGCGTCTTAGCCTACAATCAGTTGTTGACAAAACTCGCTCCCTTTCTTACTTTCTCCATCTCTATGTGTCATGCTATCTCCTTTTTTTCTTATCTTTTTTTTGCTTTCCACTTTTAATTAGTAGATTTTTTTGTCGATACGATGCTTAAATTCCCTTTTCCAAAACTTAATTTATTTGATGATCAACATTTTATCATTTATTTGTTCTCTACATAATACATTAATTATAAGTATCTTTCCTTTATATATAGACACCATAACACATAATAAATTGAATCCGCAACAGCGTCTTAACCGCTATATTTTCTAACCGCGGAAAACTTCATAAAAAGCCACCAAAAGAAAATCATCCTGTTATTAGCGAGCTTTTGAGATATTCGTTCCGCCATATTGCATTTGAAAATGTATGGCAGTCATTTATTTTCAGTCCCGTTTTTGGTATATTTCATATACGAGCAAGAGTTAAACGAAAATTGAGGAAAACAAGAAAAACCAACATTTACCAAATGGCGAGCGTTTTCCAGTTAAGGCTCAATGCTGCGGACGCTTTCCATGAAAATAGTGAAAATTGCTATTTTTTACATTTTATAATCAACGAAAAATTAGGTTAATAATTTTAATAAGTGATATATAACATAATTTTGAATGAATTCTTAATAATATAAAAAGAAGAATTATTTGACAAATATTTGTTTTTAATATTTGGAAATATTATTCCATTTAATTCTTATTAGGAAATCAGTTTTTCTAGCTTTTTAAGTGAACTGTCATCTTTTTTTGACTTGCAATTCTTTTTTTCGTACCTTTCTTTGATTTCTTGGTTCGTGTTTTTATTTTGGCCTTTATGTTAACCGAAACTCTAGCAGAATATGATGCACGGTTAAGTGCTGATTTCTGTTTAACTGGTCGCTGTCGTTTTCTTTATAGATTTTGCCTTTTTATTTTGTCGGTTTAGGTGCTCGTCCAGCTTTCTTTATTTATCCTGAACTAAGCATTATATATTCACAGGACGCTTGAAAAATCCTGAAGCTTCTTTTCTTTTTGTTTATACCAACAATTCAGTAGCAAAACCGCTTTTAAGTACTTTTAATGAACGGCGCAACCGTCAATTTAAGAGACGCAAAGTACTATTAAGAAATCAGATACTCAAGTTTGTCATGCACGCAAAAAAGCAGCACCATACATTAAATTGTTTATATAATAGCAGCCAATATTCACGAGTATATTAAACATGCTTTAATTTCACAAAAACAAAACTATTTTATGTATATTTCACTGTAATCATTAAATAGCATATTGCGCCAAATATTCAGTTGTCTCTAATGGAAGTCAACACTCGTTGTTCATTTCAAAAACAGTTAACAATAACGTATTTCAATAGTATATGCAATTATGTTATAAGTGTTAAAGTTTCATTATTCAGTTTTTATGTCTTTACATCCTAATTCTGATAAAAGATAATCTGCTAACGCACCACTCGGAACTTACACTTTGATCTTTATGCATATATTTGATCGTTGATTTTTAATACCTATGCATAAACTATCCGAACTAACCGAACTGACTAATTATTACGAACTAATCAGTTCTCTTCCAATATCTAGAAGAAGCAGAACTAACCTGACTTGACAATGGCAAGTGTGACCTTGCCGAAACGTCGTCAAAACAATGGGACAATTTTTCCAAAAGAATTAGGTATATATATATATATATATATATATATATATATATATATATATATATATATATATACAAAGTGTTTCTTGTGACTCTTGAGTCACTCGACACTGAGGAGTTGGCAGATTGAGACCTCAATGCCGAGAGACAGTTCTTGTATTTAGACAGAACACGATACTGGTACGTCTCGAGTGAGGGGAATAGGCAGTTTGAGACCCCGAACTCGAACGGAACCGTATCACTCTTGATAATGGCTCCAAAATGGGTGCCGAAACGTCGAGTAATAAATTCTCAACGCGGTTCTTCCCGAGAACTAAGTAATTTTCATATATATATATATATATATATATATATATATATATATATATATATATATATATATATATATATATATATATATATATTGTTGTGAATTTATTAAAAGGTTCAATATTTATAACACTTACGGATTTAATTTATTTCTTTATTTATATTAACTTATCTGACAATAATTTATTATATCCGTACGTAACAAATTCGCGAGCGCGGGTCTTGAGAATTAACTGTCCCTTCCAAATAAAGTTCCGTTATTATATACCAGTGCCGTTATCTCGAAAAATCTAAAACCTTCGATGGCGAAACGGTAAAGGCAAACTGGATTTCCCTCGCATCGGTTCTGGAAGGTCGCTCAGGTAAATCGAGGCCTCTCGTAAACTCTACAACATATTAGAATAAAAACATGTTTTAAAGGTTAAAACTATGACTCATATTTTTACGTAACATTGCCCCCCTCTCAAAAGATGGTTCCTCCTGGAACCTTGTTGGGACTAGAACTGGAACGGTATGCTGGTATCGGCAACTGGACCCTCTTTTACAACTTCCAGTTGTATAAAAATGACAAGGGACCGTTTTCTCTCCGCACCAGTAACTATGCGGATTGCAACAGACTAACACCTGGACTTCGGTGTCTTTAAAGATCTCCTCCACCATATTTCGGATAACCCTCCAATCTAATTGGCGGCACTCCAACTTTGGCATGGCTAACTTTTGCACGTCGGACTCTAGTACGTGCCCTCTCAATTGAAGTAAGGCTTCCCATACATCTCGGTAGGTAGGTTGGTCACGGGCAGTGTCTTTTGTTACCAGGTAGAAAAGGTAACGTGATGCATCTTGGAGTTTCAAGGTTTTACCGGGAGCTGGCACTTGGCATTGAAGTTCTGCAACTCGACCAAACTTCCTTCGAAAGACGGATGCCAACCCTGGTGCGTCTTTGATACTGGCCGGGATGGTAAGGGCCAGCGAGTAGTCATCGGGGAGCGCGAGTAGATCTTGCTTTTCTTCAGTGGTAACACCATGTCTTGCTTTACCGGTACCTCCATAGGCACCCATGAATTCCTCAAACGTGAGGTCAGACACGTCTTGGACTTGGTTTACTTCCACTTCTTCATCTACGTCGTGGTCACCTTCGAAAGACGCCAGCCGGTTATGGTGTACTATCATCGGCTTTCCCTTCGGAATCTTGCTTATTCGGTAGATGACATCGTTGATCTTCTCCATAATGAGGTATGGACCTTCCCAAAACTGCTGCAATTTGGGAGAACAACCTTTTCGCTTCTTGGGATTATACAGCCATACTTTGTCGTTCTTCTTAAAGCAACCCTTTTCGGCTTGTGTATCGTACCGTTTCTTCATTCGGTCGCTAGCGATCTGAAGGTGGGAACGGACTAACTCATGTACATCGTCCATTCTTCTTCGTAATTCGATCACATAATCTTCACCTGCTACATCTTCTCCAGGTCGACATCCAAACTCGAGATCACAAGGTAGTCGCATTTCGCGTCCGAATAGGACTTTGGCTGGTGTCTGGCCTGTTGATTCGTTAACAGCAGATCTGTAGGCCATTGTGAAGAACGGAAGGTATTGGTCCCAGTCTCGCTGATGATCGGACACCATCTTTGTCAAATACTTGCCAACTGTCCTATTCATTCGTTCTACCATACCATCCGATTGCGGATGATACGCGGTAGTTCTTGTTTTCTTCATGCCTAGTCTATCACATATTCCTTGGAATAGATCACTTTCGAAGTTCCTGCCTTGGTCACTATGTAGCTCCAAAGGCACTCCAAATCGGCTGATATATTCTTGGATCAACTTATCTGCAACGGTGGCGGCCTTCTGGTCGGGAAGTGCGTAAATCTCGACCCACTTAGTAAAGTAATCCATTACTACCAGCATGTACTTGCCTCCATTTTCACTTTCTGGAAATGGCCCAGCGATGTCCAAAGCTATTCTTTCAAACGGGCTTCCAACATTATATTGTCTCATAGGAGCTCTCCTTTTTCGGTGAGGCCCGTTACTCGTAGCACAAATAGTACATTTCTTACACCAGTCTTTTACGTCGTCGGAACTGTTCATCCAATAAAACCGTTCCCGAATTCGCTGAAGGGTTTTCCTTACACCAAAATGCCCTCCCGATGGACTGTCGTGTAACTGACGAAGTACTTCGGCTATTCTGCTCTTTGGGATCACCAACTGTCTTCTCTTCTCTGAACCGTCATCATTTTCCAGGACTCGTTTAAGCAAGCCATCTTCGATGATAAATGAGTCCCACTGGGCCCAGTACGTCTTAACTACTGAGCATAGGTTTGATACTTCCTGCCAAGGTGGTCGACGGTTTTCCTCTTTCCATTTTCGGATTTTTTGTATAACTGGATCTCTCTCTTGTTCTTCCCTGATCTTAGTAGGCGTCCAGTCGTTGTTGACAATCGTCGTTCTTAGCACTGCTGCTTCCTTGGATTCCGTTTTGTTGCAGTGGGAACACTCTGCTGAGCATGGCCTTCTGGAAAGAGAATCAGCGTTTCTGTGGCTAACTCCGGCCCGGTGCTCAATCTTAAAATCGTATTCTTGGAGTCGTTCGATCCACCTGGCTATCTGACCCTCTGGATTCTTAAACTGCATCAACCACTTAAGGGCGGCATGGTCGGTTCGGATTAGAAACTTTCTGCCATAGATGTATTGATAGAAGTGCTCTACTGATTTAACTACTGCTAGAAGTTCTCTTCTCGTGACGCAATAATTCCGCTCAGGTTTTGAAAGAACTTTACTAAAATATCCGAGGACTCGTTCCTGTCCTCCTTGAATCTGAGACAGCACTCCTCCAATTCCCACATTACTTGCATCCGTATCTAAGATGAACTCTCCTTCTGGCAGTGGATACCCCAAAATTGGTGCTGTTATTAAATGCTTTTTCAACGTTTCAAAGGCATTTTGGCAGTCTATATCCCAGCGGTATTCTCTTGCTTCCTCTGTAAGTCGCGTTAATGGCTTAGCGATATCTGCAAACTTCTTAATAAACCTCCGGTAGTAAGTACATAGTCCAAGAAAACTTCTCACTTGATGTTTGTCAGTTGGTTTTGGCCATTCCTTAATGGAATCGATTTTTCCCTTATCCACGGCCACTCCTTCTTTACTGACTATATGACCCAGATAATTGACTTTACCTTGAAATAGCTGGCACTTCTTGGGGTTTAGCATCAATTGGGCAGCTTTAAGTCGATTAAAAACGTTTTCTAAATTCCTCAAATGATCTTCGAATGTCTCCCCCAAGACGATTATGTCATCTAAATAAACCAGGCATGTTTTCCAAGATAACCCTCTCAACACATTTTCCATAAGCCTCTCAAATGTCGCAGGAGCATTACAAAGTCCAAATGGCATAACGTTGAATTGCCACAATCCAGATCCTGTGGTGAAGGCTGTCTTTTCTTTATCGACTGGGTCCATTTCTACCTGCCAGTATCCAGACTTCAAATCTAAAGTAGAAAACAATTTACTTCCAGCCAATGTGTCCAATGTGTCATCGATCCGAGGCAGAGGATAACTATCTTTCTTGGTAACGTTGTTCAGCAAACGGTAATCCACACAGAACCTCGTCGTTCCGTCTTTCTTCTTAACCAGGACCACCGGAGAGACCCATGGACTCGTAGAAGGTTCTATCACCCCGTCTTTCTTCATTTCCTGAACAATCGTTTCAGCTTCCTCTCTCTTCGCCTGTGGTAATCGTCGAGCTGTTTGACGAATTGGCTTAGCATTACCAGTATCAATTTTATGCTTAACAACGGTAGTTCTTCCCGTCTTTCCTCCTTTCGGTACGAAAATATCACGATACTGCCGAAGAAATTCCCTTAATTTCCTTTTCTCCATCTGATTTAGAGACTGTCCTGCAACTGCAACCATTTGGTCGAATTTGTCGTTGGAATTATCAGATGTTGTCGCCTGACGAATTATGGATGTCACAGGTACACAAGTTCCTACTTTTGTCTCTTTCTTTATGGTCACTGGGTAGTCGTTGACATTGATAAGTCTCACAGGAATTTCTTTAGCCGAAGTCACCAATTCCTTTCCAATTATGATTCCACGGCCAACCTCATCGTCGTGGTTCCAAGGCTCCATCATAACAGGTCTCCCTTCGTCTACAATTCCCTGTAGTCGCGCTACTATGATCGTTTCGCTTCTCGCAGGCACGACTGTATCTTCTGTAATGGCTGCTTGCACAGTGTTGTCATTATGTGGATGGAGAAATACCTCCTCGTTGCCAACTTTGATTACCTTATTCTTAAAATCCAATTGGAATCCATGCATATTCATTACGTCCATTCCTAATATAACATCCTCTTCGATGTCAGCAACTATAACAGTATGGACAAACTTTTCTGCCCCAATTCCCAATTGTACCTGGATTTCTCCATGAATGTTGGCATTTTCACCTGTAGCGGTCCGAAGTCGTAACCTCGTTGGTAACAGTTTCTTTCGGCTGTTTATAACTGTCGGGCGTATAATGGTTCTGGTCGCTCCGGTATCCACCAACAACGTATGCTTTTTACCATTTATGTCTCCATCTACATATACACTATCTTCACGACATTTCAAAGAAGCTATTAGTATGAGAGGGTCTTTGGAAAAGTTCTGGGTCGAAGCTGCCCCCCTAAGGCTGACCCGTTCTAGTTTTCCTGATGGTGAGTTTCTTGATTTGCGTCGTACCTAGGGTGCTTACAGGAGCTTCGTACGTGTCCTATTTCGCCACAATTCCAGCATCTGATGGTCTTCGTTTTCTTGTATGTCATGCTTTTCATCATATTAACGAGCTGGTCAAGTTTATCTTCATCTCCTTCCTCTTTTACAGTCCTAACTTTACTGTACCCGCCAGAGGCCTGCGTAGCTGACTCGTATTCGAGGGCGGCGGATAGGACATCAACCAGCGTCTTGTGACGAGCTAATCGCAGTGTTCTCTGCATTTCATGATCACGAAGACCATCAATAAACGTTTGAACGGCCAATTTTTCCATCATGTCTTCGGGAGCTGTTGGATAAGCATATCGAACTAATCTGGCAATATCTACCTCATATTCTTGAAGAGCCTCATCTTTCTTCTGTCTACGATTTTTAAGCTGTGACTGATATACATGCTCCAAATGTTCGTGGCCATATCGCATATTTAACCTCTTCTTCAGTTGTTCGAAATCATCGGTCTCCTCTACGGCTATGGTCTGAAGCACATCTAAGGCATCTCCTCGAAGGGCGATAGTCAGGTTTACAGCCTTTTCTTTTTCAGACCATCCATTTGCTCTTGCGGCTGATTCGAACTGTTTCATGTAGTTGTTCCATGATGATTTTCCGTCGAAAGTTGGGACTTTAACATGAATAGAACCTCCACTTCCTTCAAATTTCGGCCGTGTCTCCAACTTAAATTTCGTCTCGTCTTCTTTTATCTCCACTGTAATCGGATTGTTACCTCTCTCTGCTGTCCCTGTTTCCTCCATCTTCTTTTCCATCTCTTTCCATATCTTTTCTTCGAAGGCTAACATATCGGCAGCAACTTGGTTTTTTAATGAAGATATTCTATCGTCCAGGGCAGACATCTCAGAAGTGACTTTAGAGATTTCCGAAGAGATGTTAGCAGAGACTTTGCTTTCCAGCGAAGAAATCTCGTTAGAAACTTTGTCTTCCAACGAAGCGATGTCGCCGGAAACTTTGGCTACATCACCAGAAACTTTGGCTACATCACCAGAAACTTTGGCTACATCAGAAGAAACTTTCGAAATATCGTCAGAAACTTTGTTCTCTAATGATGCGATGTCACCAGAAATTTTCGAAATCGACGAGAGGACAGCATCATGTTTGTCTTCAAATATATAAGTCTCTGGATCTAGTCCTTCTTCTAGCAAAGCGTTCTTTAGTCGTTGGACTAACTCAGCCTTTTTTCCGGTAGAAGCTAATTCTCTGTCTTCAAGATGTCTTCTTAAATTAGTCACTGTCAGCTCATAAATCGTAGCCATTTTCACAATTTATTTTATATTCACTTGTATTATTATTATAAGTCTAATTTATGTTCGATCTCACTCTGACACCATTTGTTGTGAATTTATTAAAAGGTTCAATATTTATAACACTTACGGATTTAATTTATTTCTTTATTTATATTAACTTATCTGACAATAATTTATTATATCTGTACGTAACAAATTCGCGAGCGCGGGTCTTGAGAATTAACTGTCCCTTCCAAATAAAGTTTCGTTATTATATACCAGTGCCGTTATCTCGAAAAATCTAAAACCTTCGATGGCGAAACGGTAAAGGCAAACTGGATTTCCCTCGCATCGGTTCTGGAAGGTCGCTCAGGTAAATCGAGGCCTCTCGTAAACTCTACAACATATTAGAATAAAAACATGTTTTAAAGGTTAAAACTATGACTCATATTTTTACGTAACATATATATATATATATATATATATATATATATATATATATATATATATTATACTACATATGTACACAAAGTGTTTCAATTTATTTTAAAGGTTCTCGTAGCATCCCTAACCGTCGCTACAGGTGTCGTACAATAATTGCTCTTCAGTCTTCTTATTATTCGTAATCAGTCATTATTTCGTATAAGTGCTCTCAAGGGAATTGTCGTTCGAAAAATGGCGGCGGCATTGCGTGTGCCAGGGACCCTTAAAAAAGAAAAGAGAAACAAGAGAAAGCGACATTGAGAGAATGACAAGCATTATGAGTTAAAAACGAGTCTCTGTTTATTTCGGCTGCATTACAATTTATTCTGGAAAGCCGCTTTTAAAGGGCATTTTTCTCCCTGTTGATCATTTTTCAAGGTTATGAACCATTATGTAGACATAGACGTAGGCCGCGCAATAAAGTAGAAGTTTCCGTATAAGCAGGATAAAGTGGGGACACTAAAACCGAGTAAAATCTCAGAGGCATTTTTTAACCTAAGATTACGATTTTTTATGTCAGACGTATGCGTGTTTAATGCTATAATGTTTAATTTATTTTATAAATTTCCTTTTTTTGTAAAGCTTCGTAAAACCAATCACGGTTAAAAAAAAAGCAATTATAAAATAATATTTGCTCTTAACTTCAACAGTTTTAGAAGTTTTGCGGGTTTTAGAGAGGATTACTGATTACCAGAAATATTAGTAACTAGACTGAAATAAGTCCATTAATTACTACATAGTTGTGCCACAACATTCATTGTTATACAGTGATTAGTGACTTCTGCCACCTTCGATAGAGTGCCAACAATATGCTCCTCTGTTATAAAAACTACTTTTATGAAATAACCTTAATACTTCATTCTTCTTCTTGTAGTGGCTATCCGTTTCGGATGTTGATGATCATGGCAAGTTGTATTTTGCAAACTGTTCCCATTTGCCGGGTGTCTGCTGTAAGCATTGGTAGCTTTTTTGGTAACTTCATTACACATTTTATAATATTACTATAATAAACTCTTAATGTTTTTAATAATGTTACCTAAAGTAAAAATAAAATAAATTAATATCATACTGTTGGAAGTGTGATCTTATGATCTTGTTAGTTCTCGGCAAATACTTATTTTTACATACTTTTTTAAATTACATGTACTATAACATGGTCTTTTGCTGTGCTATGTTTGAATCAAATTGTAAACTGTATTTAGTTTCAATTGATTGTTTATACAACCTAAGTATTTAATGTCTAGTATCTTAAGCTTCTTTACATTTTACACCATTGACTGCTACATGTTTTTTTAAGGTAACACATTTATATTGACTTTTCAATGGATGTTTGGTTTTTCATATTGTGCTTTTTAGATGAACTGATGATGCTTTCTGATTAGAGAGCGAAACGTCTTCAAATAAATAGATGAAGTAGCCAACTTCTTTGTCTTTTTTTTCCACCTTTTGACCGAAAAACCCACCACTCTTCTAGTGATCCTTATTTATATTGGATTAACGGTCGTACTCCTTTTTTCGATATATATATATATATATATATATATATATATATATATTATATATATATATAGGTATATAGATGTCCACTGTTGAACGTAGGCCTCCCGTAAAATTGTCCAGCAATTTGTATCTTGAGCTTCTTGCATCCAATTTGTGGTGATTCGCTTTATATCATCCGTCGATCTAGTCGGTGGTCGTCCTCTGTTTCGATATGCCTCTTGCCTTGGTCGCCGTTCAAGAATCTTTCTCGTCCATCTATCATCCCTCAAGATGGCAACATTTCCGGCCCAAGCCCATTTAGCCATGGCTACTTCTTCAACTGCATCCGTGACTCCTGTTCTTCTTCTTATTTCTAGGCTTGGTACTTTATTTCTAATGGTAATACCTAACATTGATCTTTGCATAGCGTGCTGTGTAACTCTTATTTTATTTATTGTTTCTTTTGTTAGAGTTAGTGTTTCTGCACCATATGTAAGGACCGCTAAACTCATTATCTCGGCTTGAGCGAATCTCATGCCGTAGATATTTCTAAGCTATTACTTGGTCGATGCTATGGCTTTCAATATAAATTTTTTCGCTGACTACAAGGTTGGTCATAAATTTTGTCCCTGAGGTGTTAATTTTAATACTCTCCATTTATATTAATTTAATATCAATTTAAAGATCGATTCAATTATTTTAAAAAGTTTTTTTCAAAAAACCTGAGAGATTCGATTTTAGTGATCATTAAAGTTGACTTAATTATATCGCAATAAAAAATTTCAATGTCCTTCTTACCTAATTATATCTTTATTTTGTCTTGGGACAATTTTTTTATAACTTGTAGTTTTTGAGATATTTGCACAAATCGCTCAAAATATACATTTTTTTGGGCTAAAAATGACCACCTTTAGGCGCCAATATCTAACGTATTAACTGTACGAAAAACTTTTATAGAACATTTTTTGCTTAGAATCTGTGCCTTTATCGACGGGTGTTACCTTTTATATATAAAATAATCCAACCCCCAGAGGGGCTTCAAATTTCACACCAATCCATCCCCTAAGAAAAAATTGTAGGGTAGCTATGATAGTTTTTAACTATTGAAGCTGAAAATGCCACTTTGATAGCATTCAATAAATGAACTTTAAAGTTAATGCAAATTTCTATGGTTAAATTTGTAAAAAATGATTTTGCGAGAAAATAATAACTATTGGACAAAAAAATTTATTTTTAAACTAAGCTTTAGCATCTTTACAAGAAAGCAATTTGAAAAAAACCTGCGGTTGTAATAGTGAGATATTGGGATTAACACAATCTGAAGCTTATTTTTTAAACTAGTTCATAAAATGAAATATCTTTTTAAAGCGTATGAAACTCGAGAGAGCTTGTAATTCAAGATCACTTTATTAAATTCGAGTATCACTTTTCCCTCGACTTGGTTTAACGTACATGTAATCAAGAAATCGTAACACCGTAATTGATATATTGCGAACAATTCATGTACTGATGTAAAAAGTGTAAGAAACTCGGTCGGTGAACTAAAATAGAAGACTTGGATGATTGATTATTTATCACTGAGGTGCATTAAAGTTGAGATTAGACAACAGAGTTTCCAGTTTTTTTTATTTTAATAAATTTTCATTAGTATCTTTTTTGTTTTATCGTTAAATATGCATATATACAGAGTTGTCCACTCAACAGAGTCCATCCTGATATTTGGCAATATTCATTGGATTTTGTGAAAGTTCTAAAATATGTCGATTTTTATTCTAAAGGGCTCATTTTTTAACGAGATAGATATCTGTCAATTGTCAACCCCCTCCCTTCCAGTACTCCAACCCTTAAATTTTAAATAGGGAATATACCGTGTGTGGCATATTGTTAGACAGGCATTTCGCTGGAGAATTTAGACATCCATATTTTTTTCGATATTAAATCTATTCTTATGAAAAAATATCAGTTTATTGAAAGTGTTACACCTCTTAAAAACTAAACGTAGTGCCTTTGTTTTGCTAGTGTCAATTTCTGGTCATGTTAAAAACTACATTAAAACGAAATTTGCAACATTAATAGGAAACTTTAATAAATGTGACGTAAATAAAATGAACTACAAATACAATTCAGCAATAAAGAACTGTTTATTGCTGAATGGATTTTCTTCTATAACATAATGTTGCAGTGAATGTTGTTTCCATATTGTGAGAATAAACTATACATTTTAAAACGAACGCTTTATTTTTAACGTTTTGTCTCGGAAATCTAAAACCATTTTCAAAAAACAATATTTTATAATGTCTTTTCATTCGGAAGTTGAATCGTTCAACATGGAAAAGTTTATTTTGCAATTTATGGCTTCTTTGTTCTACACTGTTCAGGAAAAATCTGCTTGACAATAACCACATATCGGCGATTTTGTTTTCCATACCGCAATTCCCACAACGCTATCGCGCAACGTGCTAGGTGCGAGATTACAATATTCATTAGATTCGAGCTGAATCCTTGTTTTGAATTGCTAAATAAAATATAATTAAAGTTTTAATCCCATGGCCGATATGTCACACGGTGTATGAGTTTGTATTTGTCCGAAATATAAATAACGAATTAGTCAATTACCCAAATTACATAAAAACTAATTAGTTGATCTTTTTATGTAGTGCTTTCAGTTTGTGAAATCAATTTATAACCGGAAATTAATATGATGTGCCAAGAATCATAAATATTTAGAAGACATGTAATATAAACAAAGTAAAAACTTTATATTGTTGTAAACATACAACAAACAGATACTTTATGTTAGATATATGGGACTCAATCAGTAAATACTGCTTCGTTATGCTTTGTTCATGTGCTTTTATCCATTCAATCTGAGAGGCATCACACTTCCTTACTGACCATGCGCCAGTTTGCTTTCCAGGACCCCTGCATACAATGGGGCTATTTCATGGAGACTTAAGATGCGGACTCTGTAACAGACATGCAATATTCCTTACATTGTATTACGCAGATGATCAAATTGTTATTGCACAAGACAAGAAAGATTTAGAATATATGTCAAAGAACTTTGTGGAAGAATACAGAGTGGGGTCTGGAGGTCAACAAGAAAAAAAAACATATGTATAGGAAGGAAAGAAACTACGGACAAACTGGACCTAGACCAGGAAAAAATTGAAATGTGTAAGTAATAGGAGTTAAGCTAACTAGTACAGGCCAAAATGAGGAAAATATGAAAGACCGTATAGTTAAAGGAAGACAAATGGAAGAAGCCCTGAATTCGGTTTTATGGCAAAAAATATAAGTTTAACTTATTTATCTATATCTCAGATAATCAAGTATGATAATGTCGCGCAGTGGATGCTAATATGTTTAGATAGAACCACAGGCGGATCCAAGGGCAGATAAGGCATATTAAACAAATTGCAGAGAATCAAGAATCATAAATATTTAGAAGACATGTAATATAAACAAAGTAAAACCTTTATATTGTTGTAATCATTGTAAAACATACAACAAACAGATACTTTATGTTATATATATATATGGGGCTCAATCAGTAAGTACTGCTTCGTTATGCTTTGTTCATGTGCTTTTATCCATTCAATCTGAGAGGCATAACACACTTTCTTACTGACCATGCGCCAGTTTGCGCTCCAGGATCCCTGCATACAATGGGGCTGTTTCATGGAGACTTAAGATGCGGACTCTGTAACAGACATGCAATATTCCATACATTACATTACACAGATGATCAAATTGTTATTGCACAAGACAAGAAAGATTTAGAATATGTGTCAAAGAACTTTGTAAAAGAATATAAAGTGGGATCTGGAGGTCAACAAGAAAAAAAAAACATATGTATAGGAAGGGAAGAAACTACGGACAAACTGGACCTAGACCAGGAAAAAATTGAAAGGTGTATGTAATAGGAGTTAAGCTAACTAGTACAGGCCAAAATGAGGAGAATATAAAAGACCGTATGGTTAAAGGAAAACAAATGGTAGGAGCCCTGAATTCGGTTTTATGGTAAAAAATATAAGATTAATTTAATTACCTATATCTCAGACAATCAAGTATGAAAATGTGGCGCAGTGGATGCTAATATGTTTAGATAGAACCATAGGCGGATCCAAGAAGGCATATTAAACAAATTCATCATCATCTTTGGCTCGACAATCATCTGTGGATCTTGGCCTGCTCTAAGATTCGTCGACATTCTGTTCGGTTTCTGGCAATCTGATTTTTAATATCCGTAAGTCGGTTTCAACTCCATCTAACCACATAATTCGCGGTCGGCCTTTGCTTCTTCTTCCTACAGATGTTCCTGTGGTTAGCTGTTTAGCAATCGTATTTTCTGGCATTCGTATTATGTGTCCAGCCCATCTAAGTTGCTGTGTTTTAATGAACGTTCTGGCTCATCAAAGAGCTGATACAATTCAAAATTATATCTTCTGCGCCACTGCCCTTGGTCGTTTATAGCTCCAAATATTTTGCGGAGTATTTTACGCTCAAATATTCCCAAAAGTCTTTCATCTTTCTGCGTTAGAGTCCATGTTTCTGCTCCATATGTGAGGACCGGCGTCAGCAATGTTTTGTATATAATAATTTTAGTTCTTCTTTGAATGTTTCTTGAGTGGAAATGCTTTTGGAGTCCATAGTATGCCCTATTTGTAAGATTTATTCGTCTTTTGATTTCTTCGCTTGTTTTATTGGTAGCAGTCAATAGCGACCCAAGGTATGTGAAGTTGTCAACATGTCCAAAGGTATGACTTCCAAAGACTGTTTCTCGTTCCTCATTTGCTATCGGATCCTTTGTAACCAACATGTACTTGGTTTTGTCTTCGTTGATGACTAGACCGACCTGTTTCGCCGCTGTTTCCAATTCTAGGAGATATTGCTCAACATCTCGCTTGCTACGCCCTATTATGTCAATGTCATCAGCATATGCTAAGACTTGTATCGATCTATTGTAAATAGTACCGCCATCCCGCCATATTAAATAAATTGCAGAGAAGAATTTCCATTCGTATGTTTAGGAAATCCGTTAAACAATACTACAAGAAACAACAGAAATGAACATAAAACAGAGAAAAATAATGGAGGAAACTCATTGACATATTAACGGAAGAAACAAGAGTGGTTAGAAGAAGGAAGAACAGGAAGCAATATTTTATTACACAGTCCATTATCATTACTAAGCCAAAACATTTTATTAGAAATCGGATACTAAACACACGTAGATGCACCTTCATTTTATTCGGTATATAAAACATTTTTCCTTCGCATATTTGAGCTGAATTTAACGGGTAAGTTTTCAGCGAATTTTATTTAACTACCCCTCTTAACAGGGTAATTCAATTAGTGCCGCATTTAAAAAAGTTAATGTGTTCATCAAAGTCATCACTAATTACTCATAAATTCATCATATTTTCCCTAAGGACTTCCGAGTGTGGCCTCTTCTAATTTAATTTTTGTTTCAAATTTTGAAGTCTAGAATGCGATAACTTATTTAAAAATGCTTGTTAATTGCTCTTAATGTTTTTTTAGTAATTAATTAAATTACTTCATAGAGTTCTAGACAAACACCAAAATTAGATTTAACTTTTATTTCAGAATAATAGATCAGGCGGTATATATTTTGAGTTGGGTGGGTAGTATACAGGGTGTTTTTTTTGGGAAAGTAACATACTTTAACTGAAAAGAGGGGACACTTAGGCGATTTTAAAAACCCCACACTTAATGGATCTTAGTTTAGTGACCCTGTATGTTTCCTTATCGTATTTACTTCTATTAATTATCTGTTAAATCTGTCTTAAGGATATGATTGTGTATTTGTCTGATTTTAGACACTATTGCAACTGGCTGAATGACTGTCCAATCGATGAATTTCAGTTCCGGATTAAAAAATGTTGGAAAAATAATCCGACCCAAAAAGAACACCTTGTACATTAGATTTTTTTAAAATAAGTTCTGCATTTGAAAAGAGGACGAAAAACTAAATTTTGTGGTATACTTTGAATTTTTAACAAAGTGTTTTTTTCTGGTAAAATTTTCATCATCATAAAAATAAAAAAAAAACAGAAAATTTGCAGAAAAATAACCTTCAAAACTAAAGTAATTATTCCAAATGACCACCATCAAAAACTTTTGAAATATTATGTCTGCATAAGCTACAATAGGAAAAGTAAAATGAATACGCCTCAATATTTTCAAATTTTATTAACTTATGTGTGCGGTGACAATGACAGGATCTCTTTGTTATATAGATACGGTGATTGTCATTTGTCCTAAATAATCTACTACCGTCAAGAATACTAAATTTTCTTTCATTTTTATCGCACTGAATAATTTCTTTCTAATATGTTCAATCATCACTTTGTTATCTAACTCTTGAAAAAAGGTAAAAAAAGTCCAAAACCGAAGTTTCACACGGTTGAAAATTTTATGACATATAAAAAGGCATTCAAAGTTTCAAATCCATTTTAAAAATTCAAATTGTAACGATTATTTTGCCTCTCACGTAGGATATACTATAAGGGGTTGAAAAATTGGGGACAGAAATTATTGGGGTGGAGATAGGGCAAGCAAAATAAAACGAAACTGTTGCGAACGGCTACTCAGGGTTTATTTGAGAGCTGGGTCATGGATAAGTGAATGAAACAATGGGATTGGATTGGGGCAACTACAAAAAGTAAAGCAAAAGAGTACAATGTAATTTGTGAATTGTTAATTTAACCGAGTAATTTGTTGTAAACAATTTAAAATAAATATTTATTTTGCCAAATTTTACTTGTCCATATTATTATAAGCAAAAAAGGTTATGAAATAGTAAGCAACTTAAATAATGGTGGATTTTCGTTATTCATGATCAGCATTATTTCCAGTACGATTTAATTAAGCCGCTTACATTGTTTAGTAACCTATATTGTTTTTTAAACTTCTTCTTCAGGTGCCATCTCCGCTACGGAGGTTGGCAATCATCATAGCTATTTTAATTTTTGAGGCAGTAGCTCTAAATAGTTGTTTTGAGCTGCATCCAAACCATTCTCTCAGGATCTTAAGCCATGAAATTCGTCTTCTTCCGATGCTTCTTCTGCCATCTATCTTTCCTTGCATTACGAGTGGCGGGATGCCATACTTCTCGTCCCGCATCACATGCCCAAGATACTGTAGCTTTCTTTCTTTAATTGTAAGTTCAACTTCCTTCTCTTTACCTATTATTCTCGGCACTTCATTGTTCGTAACCCTATCTACCCAGGACCTTCATACTTCTTCTATAGGTCCACATTTCAAAGGCGTTAAGTCGTCTCATTTTGTCTAGATTTAACGTCCATCATTCCACTCCATAGTATAGTACACTGAATACGTAAAATTTTGTTAGGCGTACTTTAAGAGCTAATGTTAAATCTTTGCCACGTAGGACCTTTTTAATTTTCATAAAATTAGAACGTGCTTTTTCGATTCTGACTTTGATTTCTGCAGTGTAGTCATTATTTTCTGTTATAAGTGTTCCTAGGTAATTGTACTTTTTTACTGCTGGCCTTCTACTATCAAGATTTCGTTGGTATTATGGTTGTTTTTACAAATTTTCATAAACTTCGTCTTTTTGATATTGAGCGAGAGTCTGTACTCCCTACTACACATTACTATTTTACTTAAGAGTCTCTCCAGGTCTTGTAAACTGTCGGCTATTATTACTGTATCATCTGCATATCTGACGTTGTTAACTAAGACTCCATTTACTCTTATGCCGACCGTTTCATCTTCCAGAGTTTCTCGAATTCAGAATAAGCGTTAAATAATAGAGGTGATAGTATGCAGCCTTGCCTGACTCCTCTCTTTATTTCCATTTCTTCAGATGTCTCTTTTTCAATTCTTACCATTGCTCGCTGATTTTGTTATTAGCCTTAAATCTCTTTCATCTAGGTTTTTGTTTTTTAGAATTTTTATGAGTCGGTCATGTTTTACTTTATCAAACGCTTTATTATAGTCTATACAACAGACGTAAAGAGGACGGTTAATATCCAAACATCTCTGCGTCAGCACGTTGAAGGAGAATAGTGCCTGTCTGGTACCCATACCATTGCGGAACCCATTTTGTGTGTCACTAATATCCAGCTCCAGTTTAGAGTGAATTTTGGCGTGGATAATTTTCAACAGAATTTTCAAGGTATGTGACATTAACCTTATGGTTCGATAGTAACTGCACTCTTTGACATTCACTTTCTTTGGCAAACACGCAAATGCTGATGTCAACATTTCTCTAGGGATGATTCCCGTAGTATAGACAGTTCTACTATTATGTCCAGGTTTTTCTAGTTGACTACCTTTAATAGCTCGCTTGGTAATTCATCAGGACCTGCAGATTTATTAATTTTCATTGAGTTTAATGCCTGACTAACCTCTGATTTGGTTATCTCTGGGCCTATATCTCCCGTTTGGCTATCTACAGATAAGTATCTTGGCTATCTACAGAAACTATATGTTAAAAATTAGCAAAGGGTTCAAGGATTACATAGCCCCCACTGTTATTATCGCATATATAACACCCTCTTTCTCTGCGCTTTCAGAAATCGTACTGACGAATATACAAAAACGATATAGATTCAGATAATAAACATTTATTTATATTATATTTACATATAATTACCATTTCTCCATAATACAGTCTCAATTACCACTATAAAGGGACATTTAATGTATTCCATTAAAATTTTGTAAAATTAGTTGAACTCCATAAACAACTCCATTTATTCCACCCCAAATAAATACATTTATAACAATGACAAATTCGGTTCACGTTACAAATCATCTTTTATTTATTGCTGATAATATTCCGCGAGATTAAAACGGAGTTATGAATGTTTGTTTTTATTTTTATCTGGAAATTTTATGCATGTAATTTCGTTGGATTGTTGAATACAGTATTAAGGGATGTTTAAAATATTGATAACATGATAAAATTTAAATAAGTTATCTAAATATCGTAGAACTTTTCCATGACGGTTCGTAAAAATATTAAATTTTAACTGTTAAGGGGACGGCTCCTTTACGGGGATGCAAACTAGTATTAAAAATTGCTCTTCAGATAAAACTATGTACCTTATAACTTTTGAACCAATTTTTAGGAAAAGTGCAAAAACACGTCAATTAATATTTGAAGGGGGAGGCATTATGTCATATTTAAACTTGCTGGAAAAGACGCCCTCACATCCTCCGTTTCATCTCCTTATTTGTTTTTAATTACTTCCCCCTTTTTTTTATTTTATAGTTGGATTCTCCTTTTTGTGCTAATAAGTATGTAATTAAACTAATGCAGAAATTTAGAGCAAGAGGGTCAGTTGGCAATAAAAAACATAACCATTGTATGTGAATTTCACACACAGCATCCTCAAAGGTTAAACGTATGGTGTGGTATCCTAGGTGATCACATTATCGGACCCTTCTTTACCACTTGAAACTTAAATGGTGCATCGTATCTTGAGTTACTTAGGCAAGTGATTGATAGTATTAGAATAAAAGTAGAAAATGATGATAACCTTTCCGAAGATTTGGTTGTAATTCAATTGGTTGTGATTTAACACCTAGACTTTTTCTTATGGTGGTATTTAAAAATGAAAATTTATGCTACCCAATCAGAATCTCTGGATGATTTACGACATAGAATAGGGGATGAAGGTCGTCAATTAAATGCAGACGTCTTAAGCAATGTCAGAGAAGAATTTTAAAATCATCATCAATCAGCCCTGAGTTGTCCATTGTTGAACATAGGTCTCCTCTAGACTTTTCCATCTGCTTCTGTTCTGCGCCTCTGCTATCCAATTGGTCACGATTCTTTTGAGGTCGTCGGTCCATCGCGTTGGGGGTCTTCCTCGGCTTCGCTTGTCAGCCCGTGGTCTCCACCCAAGCAATTTTTTTGTCCAACTGTCGTCTTTCATTCTTGCAACATGTCCTGCCCATCTCCATTTTTACCTTGTAATATGTTCGACAATGTCTTACACTCCGGTTCGTCTACGAACTTCCTCGTTTCTTATTCTATTTCTTAAGCTTATTCCAAGCATTGATCTCTCCATTTTTCGTTATGTCCTTCTCAATTTTTCGGCTGATGTTTTTGTGAGAGTTAAGGTTTCTATTACCCCTTTATTATGTCAGATACGAATACAAAAAATTTTAAAATAGATTGTACTATTTTATGGAAGTGAATGGCATTTTGAACAATTATTGTAAAAATTTTTGGTAGTAAAATGTTCTTATTTTTCTCATAAACTAATCACTTTAAGCATCATGTGTTATACATTTTTGAAATAAGTACAAAGAGGAGAACCAAATATTAAATAAAAAAGGTGGAATACATGTGATATAATGTCTCCCCCTTTAAATATTGGTTTACGTGTTTTTGCACTTTTCCTAAAAATTAGAAACTCAAAAGTTATTTAGGGTGGACAGTTTTATCTGAAAAGCACTGTATATTATTAGTATTAAACAAAGAGGGAGAGAGACAGGGTAATAAATCATTGTAAAATGACCATTCCTTATCCTTATCTATTGTTTAGAGGTATAAAGTTTAGTATATTTATTTTTTTTTACTAATTTTTGAATTTTTTTTTGAGTTTGTTCATTTTTACTGATTTTTCCTCACATACCTATTAGAATCTTCAAATATCTGTGTAAGATTTTTACGGGAAATCAATGATTTTTTTCACAGATAGACTGGTGTAATAGGTCGGTGCTGTGACAAGTATATTCAAAGATTTTATCATAATCCTGTTGTAAAATTGTGGAATATTCATGAAATGAATAAGATTACTTACTTTCGAAGCTTTTTCCAGATGGTGGCACGTAAGGCTTTTATGGTATCTATTATTGGTAGAACTTAATGCTTAAGCTTAAAATTTCTAAAGTAGGGGTATGAAAAATACAATCAATTGGCCAATTTTGTACTAAATAGCATACAATCATCTCTTCGTGAGTAAGATTTCCCCGATATGAATACCGTGCACTTTTAGGGTGAACTGATTTTAAAAATAAAGCCCCTTCGAAGCCTCACGCGCATTTCTCTGACCGTTTTATTGGAAAGCGCTCATGTCAACTTTCTGGGGAATAATCTAACCCGCAATAACACAATTTTGCACGTAATGCTAATAAATGGCCTAACTAGTTTTAATACAAACAAATGGAAGAAGGGGTTTCTCCCTTGTCCTCCCATAACATCACCACTGAACACGGAATGTTCGCAAAACGAAATATATAACGAATAAGGTGGCTCTAGGAAACAAAAGGGAACTTGATTTAAATTTCAAAAACAGGCTAATATGAATTTTCTGAATATAAATTGGGGTTGCTCCCTAGAGATCGCATTACCATATTGTTTTTGATTAAATTTCATTCACTTCAAAGTTATATGCAAAAATCATATTTTAAGAGGGGGTCAATTTGTCATAACTGTGTACAAGGAAAATTTATTTAAACTAACTTTTTGATGGTACTTCAGTGATTAACTATCTTAAAAGACTTCGTGAGCGGGACGTGCAAAAAATGAAATACAAATTATAAATCATGGGCGTTGCTTCTAAACATGGAAAGGTTTTTTTATTTAATTAATTACTTTGGATAACTCGATCAATTCAGCCATGACAATGTGTTTAACTAATTGAATTTGTTAATGATGTATTGACCTATTACATTTGTTAAGAGATCAAACTATGTGACGACTACAAATACCTAGGAGTAAAGATCACTCAGGACTGAAAATTAGATGCAGCCATTAAGGAACGAAATACACAGGGAAGGAAAGGCATAGCCTTACTGAACAGCGTACTATGGGATAAAAACATCTCTAAGGAAAATAAAAGAAGAATATACAACACCATAATAAAAAGTATCACAACATATGGATGCGAAGTGTGGCCCCTAAAAAACAGAACAGAGAAAATGCTTAGAGCAACAGAAATGGACTTCTGGCGCCGCACGGCGGGAATCTCCAGACGCGGCAGAATCACAAACGAGAGAGTCCGAGAAATCATGGGGGTTACACATAATATTGTTGATGACATCAAAACGACACAACTCAGATGGTACGGACACGTAAGGAGAATGCCGGAGAATAGCAAGACAAATTCTTGAATGGCAACCAAAAGGTAGGCGCAGACCAGGAAGGCCTAGAAGACGTTGGAGAGAAGGAGTTGATAAAGAAATCAGGGAAAGAGAACTGGAGGACGATCTATGGAACGATAGAATGAGATGGAGATTGGAAATCGGAAGACGTCGAAGAACGTTGTAAACCGACATTATATATATAACAAAATAGTACTTCGACTACAAGAGAGGCAACGGCTAGGAGGTAAAAATATAACATAAGGATAGACAGAGGGAACAAAGCTAGATTTACACATTCACATTACACATTCCATCCTAAATTTTTCTTTTAGTTCTTTTTAAATATCTCCAAAAAATTTGGTTAAGCCTAATATTACCACGAGAGATATATAAAATAAAACATTGAATCTGAGCAAGAGGTATTTGTTCTTTTATCAGATTTTCCAATAGATACTTAATAGCAGCATCATTATATGTATATGCACCCGAACATTCAATGCTTGATATCGTCAGTGTTACCATTACAATCGCAGAGTTCTGTTTCACTTAAATTAAGTCTATGAAGATAGACTTTCACAGTAGCATGATTAACAAGGCAACTAACAAACATTGAATATACTCTTCTATTGAGATGACTTCTTGCAGCAAAAGGAGCAGTAGGTAAAACAGGGTGAATTTTTGTATAAAGATTGTTACTTCTGTTACAGAAAGCATTCCATTCAATTTCCCAGTTTTCTTTTAATTCTTGTTTACGCAGCGAGACTAAATCATGTCTATCGAGCCAACTAGTTTCTAATCCTTTTGAAGCCGCTTCTTTGGCAAATAATCTGCTTTGGTGGTACCCGAGATACCAGCATGTCCCTTTACCCAAATGAAAGAGACTGAATTATTTCTTTTACGTAGCTTTAGTTGATTTTCTAAAATTTTGATGATAATACTGTTTTTGTATATATGTTTATGCGAATTATTTAAAGCAGACAACGCAGCTTTTGAATCCGACAGGATTACTATTTGTTGATCAGACATTTTCTTCTCAATAGTCCATTCCAGAGCTTGATATATTGCAAACAGTTCTGCGGAATAAATGGAACATTGTTGGTTTAATTTAAACAATGTGTTCTTGATTGTTTTGGTTATATACCGCACAACCAACTCCTAAAATGGATTTTGACCCATCTGTGAAAATCCTATATGGCTTATAAAATTTGGCAAGTTGTTTCTGAATGGCGTTGTTATAATCAAAAGTAGGGAAATAAACTTTGGTTTGGAAATAAAGAATATTGAAATTAGATTGGAAGAAATTGGTTTCAGCTGGGATTTCTAAATAGGAAGAAACAGTAGGAAATGCTATCGCTAAAGTTGGAGAATTTTTGTTATGCCACCATTTGTCAACTAAGTTAGACAGATATGTCGGATATTTTTTGCAATAGGTAGGTTTGGTTATTACCTTAACATTTAAGGATAAACTTTTGATCTTTAAAAAATCATCGAAAGGTTAATCTTATAAATTTGATATTAGTACCAATATATAATGTTGAATCTATATCTAGGGACTTTTGAAATAAATATTTTTGAAATAATTTCCATGTTAACCGTTGCAGATTAATCTGCAAATTAGCAAACTGAACTCTTCTTCGTATTAAATGTTTAATCGAATGCCGTACTTTTTTCTTTAAGCACTCATGTAAATGACTTTTCGAATTGTAGATGCATTGAAATAGCTGTTTTTTTAAGTTTTCATAATATATTTTATGGACTTCCAAGAAGTCTAGATGCTGTTTTAGAGCCCAAAGGGAAATTCGGACTGAGATGGAAGGATCTTAGATTCGATTTTGAATTCTTCCGCTATCTGATGTAACTATTGTGGAAAATTGAACCGTTGATTTCATTTGATGGTATTTGACGAATCAACTGAGGGAGAAAGTTTTTATCGAATTTTATATTTCGTAATGTTTTGGATGTAAGGAAGAAAAACTTTAAGTATGTTAAGTGGATGAGATTTTGGATTAAAAGCAGACTGCTCAAGATGTAGACATCTTTTGTTAATTCTGGTTTTTATTCTGACAGAATTGATTGAATATTGAATAAAAAATATTTAAGAGAAATGTACCGGATTAAGTATTTTGTTTCGAAAATCAGTTAGAAACTATTAGAGGATTTGCAGTAAACCTTCTTCACAAAATTTCTAAGGAACTTCTAAGGAATTTCTTTTAATCATTTGCAGAAGCGTTTTACAGTTCATTTACCTATTGTTTTTTTCTGGTGAATACGGTACATATACTCTTTCAAACCGCGCACATTTTTTTTTAACTCAAAATTAAGTACGTCAAGCATTTTAAGTCCCGTTCGTCATTCAGAAACTCCTATTGCATAAATTCGACATGAATTCCGTCGTCTAAATTTTTTGCAATAAACTCAACTTTTATTCGGGATTCAATTCCTACCATCTCAATTTTTTTCCGGTAGAGTAGTCTTTTCATCATAAGATCCCGAACTGTGTATGCGAGAGCATTGAAAATTTAAGGCCGACTTCGGAGTGTAGTCTCCATCTTGCTGCAATTGTATCAAGTGAACTGAAAGGACGAAGAATACTAACCAAAACAGGAAATGCTAAAATAGTTGTCAGAACGAATTTTTACAGGGTGTATCGATATCTAAAATGGCCTCATTTTTTGTCAAAAAATTAGTTTCTGATTCGTGCGAATATCTTTTTTTATTTTTGTATTTTATGAGTGCTATTTTTCGGTGTAGAATTTAATTTTAGTTTTCACTAGATGCCATTTATTTTTCAAGCTTTTCTGTCCGTTGTCAGCTTTCTCTCTTTTCCTCTCTTTATACTAATTCTTAGTATTCCGTTCTAAGTTTTGCCTCGATTTTCTTGTTTCCCTGTCTCACTTATTCAATTTCTAATATTTTTTATGTTCTATCTTCTACGTTTTCACTATCAATACGTTCTAATTTTATCAAGGGTCGTTTTAACCCTATCTCTGTTTCCTTTATTGTATTTTTCTACATTAAAATGATTGTGAGCACTGTGAGACATTGTGTACTTCCCTACTCTTTGTATATTTTTTTAATCATGCAAAATGTATTGCTCATTCTTCTTTTTACTATTTTTTTTTTCTCTTCGTTAGTTCTGCCTTTATTTTGATATAAGTAGTTGTTATACTACCAAGTTAATTATAGTTCATGGGCAAATAATGTATAATTGACCAAATCTGGAACCCTACAAAGGAAGTGTTTTTGGTCCGTTCTATTTACAATATACTCATACTTTTACCAGTTTGTTGCATCAATTTGTCTAGTATTCTCTTTCAGGCCCTCTTTCTATCTAAGTTTTAGCCTTTCTATGTCTACTTCCCCTACGTTGCGACATAAAGATTTTTTTGAGTAGATTATTATGTTGTGGTCGTGTTAGATATTCTGCCCATCCCAGTATTCCTATTTTTATGAGAGGTTTTACAAATTTTCCACCTGATTTGTGATTGCGCTTACGTCATCTTCTCCTAAAGTTTTAAGGATGTTATCAAATATTTCTCTCACATTCTTCGTTAAAAAAGAATATAAGATTTTGAGCTGTTCTGGAGCTGGTTCATGTTTAAGATATGTTTATCATCACTGATAAAATAAGAGTTTTGTGATTTGTTATTTTTGTTTTTCTGCCTTTTAGTTATCTATACGGCACTATGTATCACTTCCATTTGATGTATTCTGTAATAATAATCATAAAGCTAGTACGTTCGACTGTGAAATTATAGGTAATATTTCTGGTTGTGTTGTTGAATGTTGAGTCCAACAATTTCATTTTTCTCTTTTATGTACGGGTCCATATTTGTTGATACAGTTGAGAAAGCAGCAAACATTTCTTTTAACTTACTCTACATAACAAGTTAAGAATAAAAAATGAGGAAGACTTTCTCCGAAAAGTAGAAAAAACTCTGTCCTTTATTCTTAACAATACATCTCCAGAAATATGGGAGCTGTCAAAAATACTGTGTAATAACGCCAATGAATCTTGAAAAGATAAATAATTTTATAAAGAGAAAACACAAGAGACAGCACATAACAAGCGATTTTAAAGCCACAACTTGGGCTGTCGAATACCACACGGGAGCCCTGAAATAAATAGAGAGTGTATAGCAGATACATGGAGATCATACTACCAGGATGTATATAAAGATGTCCAATGCATGGAACATATCCACTTTGATTTAGAGGAAATGAAAGATTAGGGTATACTTGAAAGTGGTCATATATAATTATTAATCAATAATCTTAAATTAAATAAGGCACCAGGCCCAGATATCATAGCAGAAATGCTCAAGGAACAAAAGAAATCTGAATAAAATTCAAATATGGTATTCCAGACAAGGGCCCACTAATTGAACGCACTCTACAAACACAACAATACACAAAAAAGGCAACTTTCGTAATTGCTACAGTTACAGAACTATTTCTTATATCTTACATGCTAGCAAGATAATGCTACAAATTATTAATGAGGGGCTTAAAACTTTTATCCAAAGAGAAATACCATAAGACCCGACCGGATTTGCCAAAGGTAGAGGTACTTGAGAACACCTTTTGAATACAAGATCGTAAAAGAGAAGTTAAGATAATTCATTATTCTGCTATATATCTGCTTCATAGATTGTAGCAAGGTATTCGACAAAGTCATGCCAAGCGATTAGAAAAATTGCTTAAACAAGGCGTCAGACAAGGATGTCTACTTTCTCCACAACTATTTAATATATACGGAGAACTATATACGGAGTATTATTAGCAGAGCGCTTAAAGGATGGGAAAAAAGCGTGTTAATAAATGGCCTAAAAGAAATCCTATCAAGAATCGAACAAGCAAGGAAAGCATTCACGAGCATGAAAACATTTTTTACAAGATCAGACCTTAGTCTGCAGCTTAGAATTTGAATGATCGGATGTTACGTTTTTTCTGTCTTACTGTATGGCTGTGAAAGTTGGACAATGGACTCTGACTATATATATATATATATATATATATATATATATATATATATATATATATAGACGAATGTTGAGAATTCCATGGGTACAAGGAGTTACTAATGTTAAGGTACTTCGTCGCATGTGTAAACAAAAAGAATTACTAAGAATAATCAAAGAGAGGAAAATGCAATACTTGGGTCCTGTGTTGAGAGGCGAAAGATACAAATTACTTCAAGTTATACTGGAAGGAAAAGCACAGGGCAAAAGATCAGTAGGAACTCAGTTGCCAGCCGTAGTCCGTTTGAAGAGGTTTACTCTCCGGACACTGGAACTCACTTAAGCATGGGTGTATGTTACCTGAAGTAAAATCTAATTAAAATATTAAACATCATATAATATTATCAACATCATGTACAATCTTTGGTAACATTTTTTATTTTAAAGGGTTTTTACTCAAATATTTTGGTGGCTCAGGCATGGTAACCTGTATTTTAACCTGATGATGGAACAGTTGTTCCGAAAACGTTCGTGCTTGTAATGTTGCCCTTTTAAGGGTTTTTATAAAATAAAATATACCCACATACAAAGACTAACCTCTTTTGTTATACGTGGTATACAGCCAGCTACAGGAATTATTTTCCTTGTGGATTTAGACCAAAAAATGACAACTCAATCTAAACATATGTACTTTTATAACCTTTAAAAAAATAACGAGATAGTCGATCTGAGATGAAGATCAGATGATAAACTTTCACTAAATGTTCTATTTAAATCAACACTAACTTAGGAGTGTAAAATATTCTAATTAAATAAGTGTGAACGCGTAAAAAAATCTATTTAATGATTACCTTCACTCGTCATCACTGATTCACCCTCTATGAAAAGTATGCCAATCTGTGTTTATAAAAAACGCAATTTCCACGCTTGAGTGACGGACAGATATAGAAAATAAATGTTCTGAATATTTGATAAATGTTTGTCTCGAGAAGGTGATGCGGGTATACACAAAAACGAAGGAATTTGCTGATGTCGGCTTCGGAACGTCCTAAAAAAGTAACGTAAAAGTAAGAACGTTTTGTTCTTTTACTCTGCTTTGACATGAATTGAAATAAAAAAATATTCTAACGTTTTTATGAGCATTTTTTGAATTAATATTAACGTGAACTAAGTAATTATTTTCAGATAATTAGCACAGTATAGAATATATTGATTTTTGAATAAAAAATTTCACTTTTTTTACCTCTATCATCTATCATAGATTAGTTTAGAACATAAAATAAAGATACTTAATTTAAATTGAAGTAACAATACTGGCTATATCCTGTGGCATTTTTAATTATTATGTTTATATGGGATTGGCCACATTTGATAAGCATTTCGTCAATACAAGCCAAATCATTCAAGCAGTAGTTTTCTTTAGAGTTTTCAACAATTTTACTAAAAATCCATGATATTGCTGCTGTCTTATCTGTCTTCTCTCTTTCTTTTCGACTATCAGCACAGTCGAATCTCAAAGATGCCAACAAAACGTGAACCCTTTTTTGTGCAATTGTACACCGAAGAATGTCCCTCCCAGTTCCGTCTGTGGCATAAAGGCTATCAAGATCTTCGTGGTTCGATTTAAAAATAGATGAAAAAAACAAAATGCCAAAGAACGCTTTTCCTTGTATTTTATTCTTGCAAGAGCCAGTTTTTCATTTGTCATTCTCATTATTTTAAAGAGAACATCGTCTGTAAAGATACACTGTCAAAGAGTTAGTGGTGTTGGATTTTCTAAAGCCCTCGCACTACCTTTGAGACTAGCAAGTTGCCTGAGTAGATTGGCAGCAGGAGTTTTTTTATGAGTTCTCTGAGCAGATTCCCTTGCCCATTTGTATCTGTTCCTCCCATAAAAGGCTCTTCTTTCATTAGTTGCTTGTTCTTCTTCACTACTCTCAGAAGAAGACTGTTCCATCACCGGATTCCTTCGCTTTGCTCTGTGTCGGAATTAGAGTCGTATAATTCTGCTACATTATTTGTTTCCTCTTCTGTATCGCTATCTAAATCGCTAAACCACTTCATAACAGTCTCATCAAAGTTGGGATCGTTGTAGGATATTTTTTTTTGATGACTCACTAGCCATTTTTCTACAAAAAAACAGTAATTACATAATTATCTACAGAACTAAAAAAATTACACTTACGGTGATTTGACAAAAGTAAAATAATAATTCACACGACGCTCTTCTCGCAACAGCTCTCATAAAACTGCTTAAACGAGGCATTTCTAAACGAGTCTGGCGATAGATAACCGTAACCTTGAGATATCACCAATATTTGGTAGAGGTGGGGTCGTGTATGGCACCACCTCGCCAGTTCAGGGTTAAGTATACTAGGTGCGGCAATTAAGTTTCTAGACTGTTGGTTTAACAGATTTTTTTAGCAATTATTTTAAATTTTTCATTTTTCACTTCAAATTGTTCTACAGTCGCATCCCTACACTACTCCGCCCAACAGGCTAAAGTCACAAGGTGCTAAATCTAGCGAATGGGGCGAGTGGCCTGGTTTTTTATCAAATAGTCCTTTACAGAGTGCGCGTTGTGCTCCAGGAGTTGACTGTCCACATTTCGGGCCTCTCTCGAAGTCTTCGTAAAGTCTTTAAAAATATTAATATTAATTAATTGACCTTGTGGTACTCATTCCGTATGAACTACACTCCGTGTATCGAAGAAAACAGTCAACATCGCCTTGAATGTGGACTTGTTTATGATCGCTTTTTTTACTTACGGAGCATTTGGGGTATTACACTTCACGGATTACCGTGTGGTTGCAGGATTCTATGGAAAAATCCATTTTTCAAATCCAAAATGTTATGACCCTTGACATACAAACGCCTTTACAATACATCTTCTATTCCGTCGTTAGGAGTCTAGTTAGAGCACAAGCTTAGCACACACTCCGTCATGTTTAGTTCCTCATGCAAAACGTTCTTACAGATTTTTTATTTTTGTCCATCTATTCAGCAATGACCCTAATACTTAATCAAAGGTCTTTTCGAATCGCTGTAGTCACTTTTTGCACGATCAAGGCACTTTTTTTGAAGTCACAGGCCGTCCGAAACGCTCGTCATCTTCAACATCCTCCCTTCTCTTCTTTAAACGTGTGTAGTCTGTACCACTCAAAAATTCTAGCGTGAGATAAACAGTCATCCCCGTAAATTCCCTGATAAGGTTCATAGCTTTCCAACTTTAACCCAAAACTTAAAATTCACTCTTTGCTTAATTTTTTTTTATTTTTTCGGCGCAAGCACTTGTTTGTCGTCGTTTACAACGAGACTGTTTGTTACAACTGCTTGAAATTTTTACTCAAAGTCAAGGAATATATACCACGCTCTTCCCTTCTCGCTATACAGATGTTCCTTAACAAAAATCAGTCTCAGAACTTTATTGTCATACCTCGTGTATTAAAAAATTATATACAGTATTTAGTAACTTCTAATTTAGTAGAACAAAATAGAATTCCTCAAGAATGGAGATCAAGCATCCTAATACCTCTCTTCAAATAGGAAGACAAATCGGACCCGGAAAATTACAGAGGAGTTAATTTATTAAACACAACACTAAAATTAACAACCAAAGTGATAAATAAACTGAATGAAATTATAACACTAGCGGAAGAACAAGGTTTTAGGTCGGGAAGATCATACACCGACGCTTTATTTATAATGTGGCAAGTGCAAGAGAAATTGTCTGGGCAAGAAATTGGCTAGTTCTCTATTGTTCAACCTGATTATGGATGAAATAATAAAAAAGCAAGAACTAAAAAAAGATACCAAATGGGAGAAAAGGAACTTAAAATAATCTGCTATGCAGACGAGGCAATACTACTCTCTCAAATGAAGATGATTTACAACGTATGTTGCAATAATTTAATAATCTCCAGGAAATTTAAAATGTTAATTTCCACAAAAAAAAGGGAAAATGCATGGTTATAACAGCAAATTTACTAAGATATAAATTGGAGATGGACGGTCGGATATAATATAATAGAAGTTTTAAATATAATTAAAACAAGAAAATTGGAATATCTCGGACATATTACATGTGGAGAGAAGTACACCTTGCTCCAACTGATTATGCAGGGAAAGATCCAAGGAAAGAGAAGCATAAGGAGGCGTAAAATGTCATGGCTGCGCAACCCGAGGGAGTGGTACGGATGTACATCAAATGAACTTTTCAGAGAAGCCTTTGTTCTTTTCAGAACAAATGATGAAGTTTAAAAATGTAGGCATCATACTATCTAGCTACGGAAAGCTCAAAACAGAAGTGGAACATATGGTGAATAGAGCAAGGAGAGCCGCAGATTACCTGAATAAAACAATATGGAGAAATAAGAATATCGGGAAAGAATTGAAAGGCAGAATTTACAAAACAGACATCAGACCAATAATGACATACGCGGCAGAAACACGCCCTGGCACAGAGAGGAGAAAAACACTAGAAGTACAGATAAACGACGTAGATGCAAGGTGGAGAACGTCAAGGATTGGGTAAGAAATAGAAAAGTAGAATGGAATGATCATATAGGCCGAATGACAACAAATAAAGTAGTAAAGACGGCAAGAGACCGTTCTTCAACAGGCAGACGATCAGTAGGAAGACCACGAACATGTTGGAACGACAACTTGCTGGATGCACAAAAACAGAAAGAGTCGTGTTTACATAAAAAGAAGAAGATTTAGTAACTTTTTAATTCTTTAACATTTTGCTCTTTTTTAAGCTAAAGAAGTCAGCTCAGCCAGCTAAGTCGCTAATGCAGTTTTTAGTAAGGAAATATATTCTCTTACTCTTTTTCTCAACGTATAGTAAATTCTCCCATCAATATAGAATCGAAGATTTGCTCTATAAAAATCAAAAGCTGTCCTAAATCGTAACCACATCTTTAGGACAGCGAGTTGAATGTTTGTACATCGCTCATTTTTTATTTATCATTTTAAGTGTATAAAATAGTATTGAGTGTATAAAAACTATAAAACTAAAGTCTTTTTAATGTAATTTGGTAGATATTTTACAAAAAATATGACAAAATCAATTGGGTAAACGAAAAATACCTTAAAATTGTTATAGATAATATATTTTGCAAAATGTTTGTTGTCGTTATTTCCGTTTGGTTACCGCAAAATCTATAATAAATAGTGCTAGAAAGCCAAATCAATTAATATCAATTTTGACTTGCAAATAAATTCATCCGACGCCTCTGATGTTTATGACATCTTCCATTTTCCAACGGTGTATGTTGCTTACCGTTAGGCATCCAATGCATTCCTCTCTTATATGCATTTCTATTTGCTTTATTTCCGCACGAGGAGACTTGAGTAAATAAATATATTACACGGAGGTTCAACATCACTTGTCATACTTTTTAAATAAAAGATGTACTTTTTCAAAGAAACAATTGTATTGGAATGATTTCTCCGTCGTTAAATGTATTTGTGAAGAAAGTTATTTGCTACTAACTTTGTATATCTACTGACATTATAATAATAATAGGTAGAAAAAAGTATTTATACCAAACAGAATATGAAGTAGATTATAAAGATATTCGCTTAACAAAAAACCCATGTATGTAGATTAGTGTGAAAAATTCGAATAGATTTGGAATCGAAAGGAAGTCTGTTATGATGCTGAATTAATTCCTGCTTGTTTTCCCAATAAGCATTCTGAACAAGAACTGTTCATTCATCAATAATTTTGTAACAAAAAATATTTTATATCATATGCATTTTATTGCCAATAATACTTAAATAAACATTGTTAAATGCAAATGTGTGTAATTATTTTTTAATCATTAACTATTCTATCGATCTAAAGTTTTAAATTAACATTTCGCAAATTTAATCATACACATTTGACCTAAAAATGTTAATGCAGTTTTGAAAATCAATTTATTTCTGTATTTACCGAATAAACAAAATGCTTGATTAATCGTTCCAGTTCGTTTCATATACATATGGATGAGTTTTAAATGAAGATGATAAAAGTATAGCTTTAAAAACAATTAATGTACAAATTGGAGCATTTTTTGCGCAATAGACAAAAATACACACTATATTTTTACTTGTGATTAATTTGAGAAAGATTTTATAGAATGTTGAATGTTTAAAAATTACTGGAGGCATTGTAAGACAATTAATATTTGTGTATTTATATAAACTGTAACTATTATAGGCTGTGTTGTCTTTACAAATTATTTTACTATAAAAACTATAAAACTATAGAGACTAAGGAACTATAAAAAAATAGACAGTGGTGGTATGCTGGTATTGTCCCGTATTGCATTGCTTTCCTTGACTGAATCTCTCTTCATTTTGATTTTCTTGGCTGAATCTTAAAATTATTATTGGTAGATTAAAAAACATAATAGAAGCCTTTTTAGGAGAAGAACAATACCGGTTTTAAAAATCCAGGTCCACTATCATCAAATTATTGAAAAACGGGAAGAATTTATCCTAGAGACGCACATTGTTTACAGATATGTAATGAGAAAGTATTCGTAATGAGTTTCATCTCTTTTTATTTCACGAGGTAACTGTGTTTTCTATCTCTTACGTTAAAAAGCCGGGTGGTAAGACACTCATCACTGTATTATAACATAGACATAATTCTTTTCTACCAGAACGAACTTATTTATAACCAGATGCGTAGATAACTCATTTTGGCTAAGTCCTTTTGCCCTAACACTAAAGAATAATATATTCGGAAAGATTTGTGCGGTTAGTACAATTGAACCTAAAGCTAAGATTAATACTATTACAAATTTTAATATTAAACTCACCAGGCTTTCGGCAGACTGAGACCTCGGAAGCTCTGAAGAAGACATTCAAAGACGCGGTTTAACATGGAAGCCTGGTGAGCTTAATATTAATTTTTATAATATATTAATTTTAGCTTTAGGTGAAATATATATATTGACTTCTAATAATTCTAAGAGGCTTTTTTCGAATTAGAGTCATCAGATGCCGTAATATTGGTATAAAAATTTGATTATCTAAATATTAAAAATGTATGTATTCTAATATTTATGTTTAATTTAATTTTTTACTACATCGTAACTCTAATAATACAATTTATGTTTGTGATCCACAGCTTCAGCTATACAAAAACTATTATAAGTAATATATGACAACAATAACTAACAGTAAATGAGGAGCATACATGCAAAAACCGATAAATCCATTTTTTGAATTTTTTAACCTGAATATGGATTAATATCAATTAAGTAGCCCTCTATGTTTCTAGAATATAAAATTCCAACAAAAACCGATATTTTTCCTTTAAAATGATGAACAAATTTCACCAGTTCGAGCAAATGCCGATAAATCCAAATTTCAAGCAAAACCCGATATATCTTTAAATAATTAATTCACCATCTATGATGTAAATCCATAATATAGTGCGTACTTATAGCAGGATTGTTTATGCTGTTTTGGGCTTCGTTTTATAGTAGTAGCATAAACAAAGAAGTATACTTCTTTTCCTATGGTAGTAGTTTGTAAATTAAAAACGAGAGGACTGTGTTACCATAATTACGTTGTCGGAATTAAGGGGGCAAGGATTAAGAGGTTATGTTATGTTGTTTATGAATTACGTATTAAGCAGTTGTTTAACATAATTTTATTTAGTTTTAAAAATGGAAGTAAGTGTGTTGAAAATTAGTATAGGAAATAGGAAAAAACAGAAAAGTGAGACCAAGAGACAGAAATTGCAAAAGCAAAGGTAACAGGTAAAAAATAAATTAAGACGTTCGTTACCTAATCCATTTTTTGTTTTAGATATCGTGATAGCGATCCTTATTTGGAAAACTTTACAATAGTTTGCAAACATAATGGCCCTACTTATCACTGCAATAGCATTGCTGAAAGTGACATTCGAGCCATTCAAAATAAAATTTTTGAAAATAATGTGAAGTCAGAACAGGATATCAAATTGTGTCATTACATGTCAGTAGTTCCAATTGAAAGGAAAAAATCGACAACAGAACGAGCAATCAAGGGGCGTAACTTTTCCGTACACTACTTCTTGTCAAAAAGAGTCAGCAAGAAAAAAGTTCAGGTATGTCAGGCATTTTTCTTGAAATGTGTGAATATTAAAAAAGGTCGCATAAACTACGTTGCTAAAACATTGTCAGACGGAAATATTCCAAAAGAAAATCGGGGTGGAGTCCACAAAATCTGTTGTCAAAAAGAATAAAATAAGAGAGTTTATTGGTAAACTACAAGGAAGAGAAAGTCATTATAATAGAAAGAAAGTAAGACGAATTTATTTGGCCGCTGATCTAAGCATAAATAAATTACATGGCATGTACCTCACTCAATGCGACCCTGAACATAATGTAAACTTTTCGATGTTTAGAAGGATATTCGTTAATGATTTTAACATTGGGTTTTCTACTCCAGCATCAGATGTGTGCGCACAATGTACCAGAATTAAATTCAAAATTAGAACGGAAATTAACGAGGTAAATAAAAGAGAGTTTCGAACTGAGTTAAGTATCCACCAAAAGAGGGCTAATGCATTTTATAGTCTGCTAAAAGAAACTCCTGAAAATTCCATTACATTCTGCTTTGATATGCAGCAGGTGCAGCCTTTGCCCAAAACACCTAATAATGATGCGTTTTATGCACAGCAGATTAGCATGTATGTTTTTTGCTGCGTTGATAGCGAGTCCAAACATCCAACTTTTTTTACGTGGACTGAAGATCAGGCAGGTAGAGGATCAATTGAAATAGGTTCTGCACGTGCAAATTACTTGGATTCTTTAGAGTACGATAATATTACGACACTTCGCCTCTTTTGCGACGGGTGCGGTGGACAAAACAAAAACTCCCATATTATTCATTCGCTGTATTTCTGGCTTAGATATAAAGCTCCAGTTCAAGTAACAGAAATATTACTTGTATTTCCGGTCAGGGGCCATTCGTATTTGCCAGCAGACAGGGTATTTGGGAGAGGAGAAAAGCTTCTAAGAAAAAAAAAAGCCACAATTCTCTCTAGAGAGAAATATGAAGAAATTTACAAACAAATTGGAGTTCTTAAAAAGATAGGCACTGATTGGAGATTGTTTAATATGAAAAAGCTTCAAGTTGGCTTGAAAAAAGTAAAAGCGCTAGCCGATACAAAGAAAATTGTAATAAAAAAATTTAACAATGGCAAGTTCATAAAAATACGTTCATTCCAAAACTATTATTTTACCAGTGGGTTGGAAAATTTTGAAAAAACTTTTGAAACCAAAATTTTCCGATATTGAGTTAACCATCTCAGAAAAAGAATTGGCTCGGGGTATCCCCGAAAAGAAAAAGAAATCCCTTAAACACTTACTAAATCAACAGTTCGATAAAGATTGGGAGAAATTACAAGAACTTGACTGGTACCGGGAATTGCTTAATGGCAAAAGTTCAAATGAAAAGGATGAGGAGAAAGAGGAAGAGGAGACATGTGACTGCCTTGACGAGGATTCAACACTTCAGATTTAACTTGACTTTTTTCAACTTGTTAAATAATAAAAATAATTTTCTACATTCTAGTTCGTTTATTTTCTTTTATTAACAACAAAAATATGGTGCTTTTGCAAATATCTTTCAGGCAAAAACCGATAAATTTCGGTTTTCAAACAAAACCCGATAAATTAAAAAAAAATGACAAATAAAAACAGTAAAAAAAGATAATATATTAAAATTCTAGGATTTTATTACATGACTTACTACTACTATTTAATTACAATATGATGTTTCTTTAAATTATTATGGGATTTTGCTGTATAAGTTTTTGGCATTTATCTCGAAATTGGAAAAAGTGGATTTATCGGTTTTTGCATGTATGCTCCTCAAATATGGATTCTGACAGCATTCTTTTAAACCACTAAATTTTGGCAACACTAAAACTTTTTTATTGCTCCATTCTTCTCTGTAACGTAACGTACGTTTTGTACAATACAATGAAAGTATTATACGGGATTCTTTTTCGTGAACAGTGAGACCACCGCTTAATATTTAGTTCTCCCAGAAAAGATTAATTGACAATTTACAATGTATAATCAAGTGTTATGTTCTATTGTTTGTTAACAGTACATGGTGAAAATTTGCATTGTTTAGCAGTAGCGTACCTGAAGTTTATTTACTACAGGAGTCTACGATAATACGTATAATAAATGAGACCCCACAAAATGAATATAATATTATGATCAATATGGGTGATTTTTGGCTTATGTTGCCGATGGCCTAGTATCAGGAATAAAACAGCGAAATAACAAAAATATAATTTAAAATGGAAATCTTTTGACTTCTGCCACACATTTATTATCTGATGAAACTCTTTATATTTGTTGTCATTTCGCCTTACGTGCGTAAATATTTGAACTATTTAAAAGACTTGTTTTTGCAGCCTTTGTAATATTTTTTCTGCATTTTAAAAGCCCTTAATTTTTTTGTTTTTTAAATTCAATAAAAACAAAAAAATTGGAATATCTCGGACATATTACACGTGGAGAGAAATACAACTTGCTCCAACTGATCATGCAGGGAAAGATCCAAGGAAAGAGAAGCATAGGGAGGCGTAGAATGTCATGGCTGCGCAACCTGAGAGAGTGGTACGGATGTACATCAAATGAACTTTTCAGAGCAGCCGTCTCAAAAGTTCGAATAGCTATGATGATTGCCGACCTCCGCCGCGGAGATGGCACTTGAAGAAGAAGAATTTTTTTGTTAATGCTTCTGTAAGAATTCATGTTTCAGTACCATAAAGAAAGAATCAAAAATATGGCTTTTAAGATAACCTGCGTATCTAATGTATCAAATGCCTAAACTTTTCGCAAACAGGAGAAAATGAACTATCTTAACCATTTTTTGTTCATTATTGAATTCAGATTATTATGGTTAAAACTTTCTTTATTTATTGATATTTCTTCTTGTTTATCTTGGTATTTTTTGTATTACAGGTGAGGTTTCTTCAATCTTTACAGTCTGTATGTTTCAATTTGGGGTCATTCTTTATTAATATGTTTCACAGACGTACCTTGACTGTCTTCGACAATGTATATTTTGTTTTTCTCTCCTGCTTTTGAACTTGACCATCAGCGTTTTTTAGTATTGTGTAATTCTCATTTCTTAATGATATTAAATTATGGTCTGTCACTTGGGCAACGAGTGAATTCCACTCTCTCATGAATTTTATCTCTCTGCCATAAATTACCGTCACTAGTTTTAATGAAATGTGACAAAATCATTATTGAATTAAATAAACTACATCATTTTTGTGTCTGAAATTATTTATTGTTGATGTTTCATCTGTTATGGGAGCCAAACAATGTCAAAAGCAACACTTTTAACAAAAAAAATGGTAATTACCCTATATTGTAACGAATTCCTGTAGACGATTAGTAAAAAGTGTTGACTACTATTTTAAAAGTCATTGTTCCTCCTATCATAAGACTAATAATAAATGATACATTGTTCGCAGAAAAATTCACACCTCATGAATTATTAACATCAATGTGCACTTGGAGACTGTCTCCGCAAAATTAATAGTCATGTCATTAAGATGCATTAATATCCTTGCACTTGCATGTGATATTATAAGTTATCCGAACAGCCTCCAACACAAAGATATGGAAATTTAATGTAAGCTAATATTATATATGATAGGAATGTTAAAAAGGTCAGACAATTTTCGATAGTATTTTACTAGAATTTTCGTAATAATAAAAAAGAACAAATTTGAAAAGCGAATATATATGTTACGAGCAAAGTCCGAAATTGGACAATCCTAGCATTGTAAAGAAATTATTGTCCACTTCTAGCATTGTACCACCAAACTGTACAATGTCCGAAATGATAAAAATTAAAAGTGATTATCGAAACGCTCATCGCATCAAATCGATTATTATTGACAAGCGACACACCAAATCAAAAATCCAACATTTATTGTTAATTATTTGATATTTTTATATTTTCTATGTATATATAGAGTTGTTCTTTTTCGAATCGACAATAATATGATAAAGTGCTGTGTCAAACTAAAATATAAATAATAAGAAGAAATTGTTCTACAATAGAGTGATAATGTTAGTGAAACATTTCAAAGATAAATACACCACTATTGTTGCGTTCTGCACATACGATAACCTCAATATAACAATTGAGGTCATCAGAGAGAGGAGAGAATATATTCTGTTCAATCTAGAACTCTCTGGTTTCTCCCTTTCGAATTGGGTATGTATATTCCTATAGAAATAATAAGACAGACGATCGTATGAAATTCTATTTAAAAATAAGTAAAATCAATAAACAAATTACCTACATTTAATTACAACAAATCCTTTATATCTGCAATTTAAAATATGCGTGACAAATGCTTTAAGAAAGGTGAATGAATTAACGTAAAAACGTAGCTGTTTGGAACTAAATATAATACGATGGATATCTATATATCACACAAACCACTTGTCTCCGGATGAAATTATAACAGGAATATGCTAGAATATGATACGACAGGCAATACCAAACTCAATGCAATAGAATACTTTAGTGTATATATAAAGGTAAACAAACGAAACAATATTATAAGCAATATACATAGTTACACATATTAATTAATAGTAAAATAAAATATACAATTAAACTATACAGTAAATACGCTAAAATGAATGTTTATATATACCTAAAATGTTCTTTTAAAAGTTCAAATCACGACACAATATGAAATAGCTAGTTCAGCACACTTAGCTGCGGTCTTGTGATACAGTCGAGTTTTTTCTTCCAAACGACAGACACGTGGGTTCCTGGTTGAGGATTGTGCATCCTACCACACAAACTTCGCTTGAGATTTGTGAAAAAGGCGAGCTTTTGGATTCCTGAATTTTCACCGAACCAGAGGGTTAGCAATCCCATCGTAGCTGAAATCATTTCATGAAGTAAAGTACACCTTATACTATTTGTTGCCAAAATTACATTGCTGCTTATCGAGTACTGTTTACTGGTATATGCATATTGTTAAGTGACCGAGAGAGTCGTTAAATGCAGTAAGGGTGTGGAGGTTGGTCCATTATCAACTTTTTGAGGTTCATGTACGTCGCTGAAGACATCTTTTGCAATAGCCCTTGGTGCTATCAGTTCATTGGGTAAGGTACAATACACCATTTATCTTGTTGCTGCATATGTCAAGTACGTTTACTTGGTATATAGATTTCATATTTGTTTAGAACTTTATATCAGCTGTGCCGCGATCGCGATTGAACATTGTCAATTGAACGTTTTGCATTTGTTTTGTTTTATTTACTGGTATATGCATATTGTTAAGAAATTCATCTTGTGTGCTAAACTAGCTATTTCATATTGTGTGGTGATTTGAATTTTTAAAAGAACATTTTACTTATATATAAACATTCATTTTAGCGTATTTACTGTATAGACTAATTCTATATTTTATTGTAATTGTTTTAATGTATGTAATTTGTTTATTAATTTTACTTATTTTTAAATAGAATTTATTATTAAAATTCTCTCCCCTTTCTGATGACCTCAATTGTTATATTGAGGTCATAGTACGTGCAGAAATCAACAACTATAATAGAGGAAAGATTTTTGTGAAACATTTCACATTTTCAAGAGCTGTCTATAATAATTTAAAATAATTTCATCATATAATCTAGAAGTCAGAAACCCTGATTAATTATAGCTTTATAACCTTATTAATGTTTGTTTGTATTTAATAAATGGGAATAATCGTAAAAATCGATATGACGCATCGATACTTATTGAAATTCATACATTGTACAGTTATTCTTTTATACAAAGTCCGACGATTATGTGTATTTCAGAGATTATACAGTAAAGGGGTACAATGCTAGAAGTGGACAATATTTTCCGTACCTACAATGCTAGGATTGTTCAATTTTAGGCATTGGTCGTAACATATACAAATAAAAAAGGAAATGGGGTGAGCAATAACGAATATTCCAGAGACAAATTCTAAAGAGATTTATAGAAATAACAAAGGAAAGTATAATACTACAAAAGTATAAAAAATCCAAGAAATATATAAACACTATGATGAGAATTTCTACCAACTGGCACAAAGAAACAGAGACTAGTACATGAGCCCAAGAGAGCGAATAGGAAGAGACGAGAGTTCTAGGTGTGCCTGTGCAGTGGTAAAATTCGGAAAAGTGAGGAAAGCTTCATATAAATTGCTGGTTACTTTTGTGCAATGTATCAAATGCCAGAAGTAATTTATAACGTTTTAAAATTTACAATAAATGAAGCAGAAAATGGACACTTGTTAATATATTTAAGTAAAGTGCAAACATGTTGATTTCATATTTTTCTTCAAGAGCGATATAAAAACATGTAATAGAAAATTTTTTAGGTTCCAGATAAGAGCAATGAGAATGATGTCTTTCCTTCTTTCTCGTTTTTTATGTTCTTCATATTTAGTTGCACAGCATTTTTATGCCCGTCAAATGTACGAGTAGTATTTTTGAATTTTATTCAAAAAATGTCTGTATATAGAGTATAATCTCCTTCTTAGACGCTAAACTATTAAAGGTATCGTGTTATCAAAGGTTACACCAGGTATATCAATTAGTTCACCATGGTTATATTTTCTATTTCTGATATATCATTTTGATCATTAGACCCCATTAAAACCCCGCGAAAAAAACCATCGAATATCTTTTGTATAATAACAATACACTCCCTCCTTAACATTTTTTACTTAACATCACAATAGAAACCGATTTGTCGTCTCTTTATGTTACGTCACTGGAAAGGTCCAGCTTTTCTTATTACAAAAGTAATTCACGAGAAATCGGATCCCGAATAAAAATTTTTCAACTCGTCAAAATATAGGTATAAAAAAGGGGAAAAGGATCCAGACAGACATACATATATGACAAGTCGATGTTCTTTTTTCCATCTCTAAAAATGCTGTGGAAGTTTTAAGTCAGGGGATGACAGAATTTCATATTTTAGTACGGTCCGTTGGTGGTAGAATCTTAAGGAAATGTAAAAGTATGTTCCCTTAAAAATGTTATTCTTTAACATCGACCTAATGTCATAATAATTACAAAATTTATTACTTTAATTATGTAATTTGAGGGTCATCTGACCTGACAAAGACTAGATTCCTTTTCTCATGTTTCTATTATCTGTTCCCCGGCAAAACAAAATTATCCACCCGGAATCTGATTTAATTTCATTTCTCAGCTATTCTTATTCACACAACCTACGCTCTTAAGACGCAATTTGGGCTGAATAAAAGGAACATTTATATTTTTGTTTAGTCTATTCTAAGAGACACTTAAAGTATTTTTATTTTATTTTTTCAACGGAAGTTGAAATACGAGTAAAGAGTTTTTTGAATCGTTACAGCATAAAAATATCAGCAAAATTTAAAACGGTAGGTCTTCGAATAGGGTTGTGTAGAAACCAAGAAATACACAAGAAAACAAAAATAAAATCAAATTGGAAAACTCTCTTCTAAGTTCTATTAGGATCACAAGAAACTGATAAGCCTCTCAAACAGTAGAATATGGGGACAAAAAGATGTGATCCCTGACTCTTCAACATATGGAGCAAACAATAGGGCGCAAAAAACAACAAGGTGTTGGGAGTAAAAGATCTTCACTCTGAAATACTCAAATTGTGAATTGTGAGGTGTTGTGCGACAACCAACCTATAGAACGAAGAGAAAAAGGGGTTTGTAGGCGCAATCACAAAATACAGTAAAATTACAACCGTCGTCAATAAGCGGCTCCAATTTATGTACTTTTTTTGGTTGCAGTTATCACAAAATTTGTTTGGAAAACGTGGAAATTGTGGAACTTTCGTTTAACATATATATTGCGCCTACATTCATTACGGTTTTGATGAAACTTGTTCTACTTGCTACCTCTTACTAATAAACCCGACACATTTGTTTTGCAAATATTAATTATGAGAAATTTTTATTTTTGTGCAACCCACACATAACGTTCGATATTGAGCTTTGAGTCTATTTCTATAGTAAGAACTAAAACATAAGACACTTGGAGCATAGTGGAAAGGGAAAGAGAGAAAGAACAACAGCGAACTGTGTTATCTGAATACTGTACATACTGTTCTAAAGAAAGAGCTAAAACATGATACATAACGATAGAGACTTTCCAGACCGTAGCTCAATACACATCGTTTATAAAGAGTGCAAACACCTGCTTTGTTGATGTATGAGAAGGTTGCTTTTATGTGTACTATTTTACCGTAAACTGATAGATTTTTTGCTCATACAGTCATTACGTTGTTGCTTTTAAAAGTTGCAAAATCGTATTACGACCAATAAGAGAAAATTTAAACGATTATAAATATATTTTAGTCAACAGTTTTAGGTTTATTCTATTATATTTATAGTTAATGAGTAGAATCTGGCAAATATTATAGTTTTTGACAACATCTGACCGTTCTATAAACCAAAAAGTTTCTAGGGTGACAACAATTTTACTTTAGCGAAGATGACCTCAGCCTTACGTGACTTTTTGATCCCCTTATTCTGTGACCATCTGATTCATCGGCGGCCGGTAGCCGTAGCGCCAGCCAGCGGGGGTGAAAATCACCCTCCCCCTTTCTCGTAAACACGAATTTATAACACCCTCATGGATTAATTCTACGAATTCGATTTTCTGGGTAAGTTTACCTGGACAATGGCGATCCCATTCTATAGGGTGACTGAAATGTAAAAAAGTTTTGATTTTATGGTATTTCGCCCCTACATGTAAAAAAAGTAATGGACATTTTATTACTTTTGCACATAAGCAAAGGTGGTAATTTGAAGTGTAAAAAATCTTGGAACTAAAGATAGAAAAACTTACTTATTCACACGATATACACTGGAGGTATGGAAAAAGCTGGAAATAATGTTTTTGATAAAATTAACCAATCCGCCAATATATTTTTGAAAGATTTTATGAATAAATTGCCAAATTGGTAAAGTTAAAGCCACGTACAAAGACCGCTTTGGCATTTAATGCTGATGCTGATTACTTTATTACTAGTTAACCAAGAAAGCGAAGATATCTTTTACAACTCTTTATGTATAACATTTTACTGCTCTGTTGTGTCAATCAGCGCTGACAGTTTTGATTTCTTTTATTAAAATAAGACGTAGGGAATATAATGTATCATATCCAATTCATACAGTGAATTTATTAACAAATATGTTTTAATGATTTTTGTTTAATTTTTTGTGGCGTGTAATGTACGTTTACCGAAGAATCAAAGTTATGTCTTTGAAAGAACGTATTGTTATTAGAAAAATAAGGTTTCAGGTACTGCGGCGGCGATATCTGTGAATATCGTATTACCATCAAATTCATACTTATCATCATCATATTACATTTTTGTTGATGGTTAAAAATTAAATGATCTGGTATTATTTTATATATTTGGTATTACATTTAGGTAACTGGTCAATCGTCAAAAATGTTATTTAACACATGCGAAAGGTTTTTACAATCTCATCGTTTAACTTATCGTTGGTATATGATTATATATATATATATATATATATATATATATATATATATATATATATAAATGAACCGATGACTCTTGGTAGCGTATAGGCTGAATAGCTCAATATTCCTTGAGCTTTTAACTCATTTAACTTGGTGGATTAGTCCGCATGTATTCGTTATACATATATCCTCTAGTAGTTGGTCTGTCCTTCTTATTTTTGGTCTTCCTCATGGTCTATTTATTACTGGTTTTTAGTTTGTTATCTTCCTAATTAGTGCATCTTCTTCTCTTCTTTATATGTGTCCAAACCATCTCAGTCTTTTTGCTTTAATAAATTTTACTATGTCTTCCCCTTCGGTTATATTTCTTATTTTATGATTCATTAGTCTTCTATATTCTCCTTGTTCGGTCTTTATTGGGCAGTGTATTCTTCTCATAATTTTTGTTTTCAATTCTTCCTTTTTCTTCATCTTTTTTCGTAAGACACATTATATTACCGGTCTAATTACCTGGAGTTCACTGGTCTTCTTCTTAGAGTGCCATATCCCTACGGAACGTCGGCGACTACCATGCTTATAATATTTTTATACAGATCTCGGTCTTGCGCTACGTGTAGCAATTGGTCCGCTGTCAAACCTGTCCACTGCCGCAAATTCCTCAACCAAGAGAGTTTCTTCCGTCCTATCCATTTCTTTCCTTCGATTTTACCGTTGAGAATTAGCCGAAGGAACTCATATCTTGGTCCTCTGAGTTCACTGGTGAACGCCGGCAAACCTGAGCAACCTTACCGAAGGTTGGGTAACCAACCCCAGTGGAGGGTAGGGTCAGCGCCGACAAAGAAGGGAGAAATGGTCACTTAAAAAATTGAAGTTTAAAGAAAATGCCAAAGACATTCGTAGGGAAGAGAAGTTCAAAATATATAAAACCGTCATATGGCCAATAGCAACATATGGCGTAGAAACATTAATCATGACACAAAAAGATAATAAACCATGTTAATACTTTTGAAAGAAAGTTATTGAGAAGAATATAATCTAAAACAATGCTATGTGAAGTATAAGGTTCAACCATGAGTTACATCTTACCAAGAATCCTCAATAGCAAATTATATAAAAATATAAAGATAGCAGAAGGCAGGCCACCTTATAAGAATATATATATATATATATATATATATATATATATATATATATATATATATATATATATATATATATATATATATATCAAAATAAACACATCAAATATGTATCTAATATTCTTCGAGTATGTAGTCAGTAAACATCTCCTGGACCTGATAACTTTATTTCTTAATATTTTCCTCTTTTTCAAAGGCTATATCAGAAGAAACAGTTTATGAACTAAGTATATCCTATTATTACATAAAACAATCAACGCTTTGTAACAAACAACATTTATAATTTAGTTTATGGAACAATTTATAAAAACCACCTTTACAATCATCAAGAAAGAAGAAAGTAACTTTGTATTACTTTTGTATAAGAACAATTACCTGTGCCGTAATGTAATGAACCATACATTTTAACAAAGATGCATTACCACTGCCGGTTATCCCAGCGACTTATGATCAATTATTGATTTGTATTGATTTGTTTTGCCTCACTCGTGCTTTTTGATTCCAATAGAGATTCTGGATAACTCTTGTATCTTTCTCATCAATGTTAGCGTTGTGTAGCATTTTTATCATTACATCGTGTTTTACGTGTTAAACGCTTTTTCATAATTGAGGAATGTGATTAATTCGTTGGTCCATGCAGTTTTGTACAAGCGTATTCAAGCAGAAAGCTGCTTCACGTGTACCCAGTCCACTCTTAAACCCAAATTGTGTCTCCCCATTTAGTTTTTTCAGCTTCCTGAACATTCTTGTGTGAGAGATGCGAAGAAATACTTAAGCAAATGGCTCATTTTAAACTGATCTGTCTGTGGTCTTTGCATTTTGCTGCTCTTTGTGATATAGGCGTCATTATAAAGGTTGAATAAAACTAATCGAATGTGCCCGGTATTATAGTAATGATCAAAAATTTGTTGTTAGTTACATTCAGTGATGGAATAAACTCTTCACTTATTTCTATCTGACTTATAATAATTCACAAATTATAAAGCAAGTTTCTTTTTTGAATGTTGTTGATCCAAACTGAGTATAGCACCACACAAAAACTCAGTTTGATATAAAAGAGAGTCAATACGTTCAATAATAAATATTGTTAGTTGTTTTTTCCGGCGGAAAAACAATTTTTTACTGCGCTTATACGGTCGCCTCACCCTGTATTTACAATCGAACATCGAGTGTCACGAAAAACGCGTGTAAATACTACAATATTGTGTTTGCGTGTTGTGGGTGTGAGATCAACCATCCACATGGGTGTGTATGTATGTAGTAATGTCATCGGTCAAAAATTTTTGTATTTATTTTTAGAATTCTTCGGTGTCACAACAATGTTAATTTAATAACGTTTTAATCATCGCAATTTATAAATAATTAAAGAGCTTCGTGTCTGCAACAACAACTGAATGAAATCAATTATCCACGTTATGGCAACAGTCGGTGAGAATGAACTGGAGTTTAGACAATTTCTTTGCCAATTCCTTGATCTCTTATAATATTTGTTATCATTAATAAACAGACAATAATTTTAGAATAGCTTATTTATTATAAGAGATATGTAAACAAACGTAGCTAAACTGTATTATTTGTGTACGACCAAGCAGTCCCTACGTATGATATTGACTATACTATGTGTGGGGTTAAAAAAATTAATGAAACAACAGATAAATGGGACCACAAATTAATTTCCGGATATAAATAGCAAAATTAGATTCAAACCATACATAAAACTACAAAAATTGTTGAAAATTTTGTTCATTCGAGTCTAAACACTCACTAACACTGTAACAAATAATGAATCAAAACTTTGTGAAATATTTTTGTACCTTTACATCATCATGCAACCTCTTCTGTCCACTGCTGGACATAGGTCTCTCCCATTTTTCGCCACTCTTCACGGTTCTGTGCTTCTGTTCCTTGGTGCGTGGTTCTGTCCCTTTACAGATGGATATCTAATCACGAGAAGGATGGGCACGGGAAACGCAGACTTACACCTCGTAGACAATGGTTTTAAAAGTGCAGAAAAATCGGGTAAAGGAACCTTCAGCGGTGGTAAAAAAGAAATTTTTGTTGTATTAGGCGAATATAACTCTGTATTCCAGGCAGAGATTAATGCAATATACAGCCCCGGGAAAAAGGATCAATTGGTGTTTTTAGTCAAAAGTTGATAGCCGAGCATTTATTGATCATCTAAAGTTAAACTGTCAAAAATAGAGATTCATCCGGGACGGGACACGGGACGGTACTTTTGCTGTATTCCGCGGGACGTCTGGCATGTCCTGCAAAAACTGAACTTTTATTATGTTTGCAACGTAAAAAATATTTATAGAAATTAAAAGGTTTTCTATTTTAATAATTCATATTGATCAATCATAATTAATATATTATATGAATGAAACAATATAGAGAAATAAAAATATCGGGAAAGAAATGAAAGGCAGAATTTACAAAACAGTCATCAAACCAATAATCCCATTCGCGGAAGAAACACGACCTGACACAGAAAGGACAAAAAGGATATTAGAAACAGCAGAGATTTCTTTTTATTAACTCCATTGAGTACAACAATCTGCCCATTGGCATTAAGCATTTGGTATTTTGGTATTTGGTATTTATATTAAGCATTTGGTATTTTTGGTAAAAAATGCAGACATGTAGAGAGTTACTTCAGTGAGTAACCTCTTTACAATTCTAAAATTAAAATTTTATTAGTTTGAATACACTTATTATGTTCAGTTGGACAAGTCGGATGGCAATTGCCGTTTTAGTCTACGCACTTCAAAGAGTTCCGCACATTTAGTTGTCGAGCAAACGCATTAGGATGCACTAGCACTTGTTCACAGTATTTAGCACTAAAACGTTGTGTGGCTTTTTTCACGGATTCTAGAGGGATGTCGTGCTGAATCACCTCGTTGAATACATAGTATGGCGCATTGACTATGGCACGCAGCACCTTGTTTTGGAATCTCTGTAAGATATTTGTATTGGAGACGCTAGCAGTGCCCCATAGCTGAATCCCATAAGTCCATATGCGCTTGAGGATGGACTTGTAGAGTAAAATTTTGTTATCCAGAGATAGTTTTGAATTGCGTCCAATGCCAAGTGCATGCCAAGATATTTAGCGTCCTCGGATTGAGGAATTAGACAATTATCAATATATACAGGGGGCATGTTTCTCTACGTAGCGTGAATGTAACATGTATTGACTTAGTTCCATTAGATTTGATGCGCCATACTTTCATCCATTGCTGAATTCTATTTAGGTTTGATTGAAGATTTCTTTATGCTGTTGATGGATCTGTGTGGGATGCCAGGATAGCAGTATCATCTGCATACGTTGCAACATTAGTTGTACTAGATGTTGGAATGTCCGCTGTGTATAAAAGATATAGAATTGGGCCGAGAACGCTGCCTTGTGGGATGCCTGAGTGAATAGGATATATCTTAGTGTGCTCGGTATCGTGCTTCACCAGGAAGTGTCTATTTTCTATGTAGGATTTTAAGAGGTGGAAGTGAGGATAGGGTAGGAGCTTCTTTAATTTTATTTGTAGTCCTATGTGCCATACCTTGTCAAAAGCCTGAGATATGTCAAGGAAAGCAGTAGAACAGTATCTTTTGGCGTTAAAATCCTTGTTTATTTAGTTGACTAGCATATGCACTTATTCTATGGTTCCGTGTTTGTCTCGGAAACCGAATTGATGTTCTGGAACTATTTTATGTTCGTCTATTATCGTTTTTAACCTTTTTACGTATATTTTTTCAAAGACCTTGCTAATCATAGGCAAAAGGCTTATAGGCCGATATGAAGATGCATTTTCCGGTCTTTTTCTGGGTTTAAGGATCATTATGATTTGTGCCACTTTCCATGAACTAGGGACGTAGTTTAGGCGCACGATTGCATTAAATATAAAGGTTATTTGTTTTATCCACTTGTCCGAGACTTCTTTTAGAATCTTGCCAGAGATCAGGGTCAAATCCAGGGACTTTTTTAATGTAGACTTCATTTATTGTTTGTTTTACTTGGTTGACTGTAAATATCGTGTGGGGCAGATCCATTTGAAACGGTGCTGTTAGGAATCTGCTTAGTTCTGTTTCTTCCTCTGTAGGTACTGTAGAAGGGTATGACGTGAATACTTTTTGAAAGTGCTTGCCAAAAAGATTAGCTTTTTCGTTATCGTTCCTAGCCCAGGTATTTGCCTCATTTTTGATTGGTGAGTTATGCTGTTGTGGCCGAGAAACAGCAGAGATGAAAACACTTACAACAAATGACAACAAATAGAGTAATAAAAACGGCAAGAGGCATTTCCCCAATAAGAAGACGATCAGTACGTCGCGTATCGAATGACCTTGAAAGTACAATGTTACAAGTTGCACTTTTTCTTGGATGGTATACAACGTAATAGGCATTTTATTAATTTTATTAATTATTTTTTTATTCTTTCAGAACTTCGTTTGAAATTTTTAATGCCAATGTCACAATTACAACAATTCGTACCTACTAATTTCTAATATTATATTATTTATCTATGGTACTTACTGTGAAACGAATATAGAGGTGGAAACGTGTAACATGTCACAGCGATTGCCATTGTGTTGTATGGTCATGGTCAATAAAACAATGTCGTGATCTGTATAAAATTTCGCGTTTAAAAAATTTTGTTATTTTACTAATTAAGACTGTTAATATTTTTTTCAAATTTCGTGTAGCGTTGTTTTTAATAAAACAACTGTTATTTTATTATGTTGTTATTGTAGTCTTTTATTGTATGCATATTATACATATTAGTATATTCCTGTTTGTCTAACACTAAAATAACCATGGTATAAATGGAAATCGGGTAAAAATTTACTTACAAACTTATTACAATTCGCCTAACCAACATTCAAATATAAATTTTTTGTTTTTCATTTATTCTTCCTATGTAAGATTTAAAATGAAATTCTTTGTATATAATACATGTTATATAAAGAACGATATCTACGTACCAGCATCGAGACTAGCGATACTAACATACTTTTTCTCTTTTTCAGGAATATGATTTAATCTGACTTCTGTATACGGGTATACATGTACAGACTGTACTTTCGAGTGTCTAACATCCCGCAAAGGAATGGTGCAATAATGTAACGATATATGATGTCACAGCCAAATGCAAAGCCTGCTCAAAGTCAACACAATGTGTATTTGAGAGAATGAACTACATAGACTACATACGACGATCGATTGTATATTGTGTTGTGTGTTATGTGACGTCATCTATTTATAATGGAATCCTCGCTAGGTTGATATTGTGCTGTTATTGCTTGAAAAATATGGAGAACGGTTATTTTTCCGCAAACTTGGACTAAGTATTCTTAATTTTCGTACTGGGACGACAGTTGGAACGTAGTCTATAATAAATAATTTAGTCTATACAATGATAGAAAAATATGTGGATCGTAGGAAATTTTTTATGATGTGGCAACGTTACAGTATTATTTATTACTTTTTTAAATCGATTTAGCCACAATTGTTGGTAATTTAAACAAATTAACAACTCACAATTAGGTCTAAAAAAACAATTTTCTTAACTGAGACTGTAAATTTGTTAAATGTTTGAATAGTTAAATATTTAAAGGTTGTGTAATTAAAATTAAAAGAACGAAAATGATTGTATGATCCTAAACTGCAAACTGGATCATGCTATAGGGTTAATATATCTCAATGAGATTGACTCATAAATCTTCTCTAAAGATACCATCTCTGAAGATAATAGAAATTAAGAAAGTTTTGTTGCCGTTTTTAATCGTATTGAGTGTTTTTTTAGTTTTTCTATTGTTTTTGTCGCATATTCCTCCTCCTTCATCTAAGTTGTTACTCTAAAAAGGCAAGTGTTATATATCCAAGTTGCTCATATTTTTATAATCATGGAGTCATTTATTATTGTTCCTTTCCGTTTGACTTCTTTATTTATGACTACAGTTTGTCCTTTTTTAGAGCAAACTTTTCGGCAATGTACATTCTCGTTCGTTTTACATATATTTTGATTTTGTTATCCCTTACCCTATTTCTCATTGTCATCGTATTTAAAATCTTCATATCGACTATTTCTTATTGTCATCGTATTTAAAATCTTTGTCCCGACAGATCTTAATGTGCTTTTGGTTCTATTTGTATTATGTCTTTGTTCCTCTTAGTTTTGTTCCTTTAATAAAAGATATAATAACATAATCGATAAGCACTCTTTCAAATTCATTGTTTCACTATTTATTGATTGAAATCCAGAATTGTTTCTCTTCAATGTTATTGTGTTCTTTTTCCAGTACCAAATTTTGTTTTTAGTATTTTCTTCTAATTTTGCTGGTCTTGTAAATGAATAGTATTTTCCATACACCACTGCATTAGTGGATTGTTTACATGTTGTGTGTTCCAGCTCGCTACTTTTTAAATATTAATAGGTTCTTTTTTGTTTGTTTTTTCATTATTCCTAGCTTATTAATCTAATAGTGCATGTGATAGCATTGTTGAGTACACTTTCAAGTGCATTATTTATCTGTTTTGTGTTTGAAGTCCATAGTGTCTAATTTTATTTATTTCATTTTTTTTAGTAGTTGCTCAAATTAACATTAGTTAACATTCACTAATAAATCTATTTTTCTAGTTCCAAATCCTCGGCATACCGTTAATTGGTTGGATCATTTGAACACGGAGTAGCAAGATTAGTTTACGTAAAATAAAATATCTATACGAATCTATAACTTTAATCACACAACTTAAAAAATCCAACTAATAACAAATACTATTGTTAATGAAAATATACAACTATTAAAAATCACGTGAATTTCTCTTATCTCTAATTCGCCTAGAAAATTAGTAAATGTATTTAAATGAATTATCCACAAGACGTCAAACGTCATCCTCGGTTAATGACCGAGCCTATAGAAGACTGTCAACTGTCGTCCGCATACTTCTACTAAACTCTAAACAAATTTTTTATTGAAAATTTTTAAAGTAATACTTATCAAGGAGGGAAAGACATTTTTTAGATAGGGACTTAAGGAAAAATATAATCTATTATCAATTCAAAACATGCCAAAGTAAAATATAAATATTACGATTAATGTTCTAGCAATTTATTATAACCTATACGGGAGGGAGGCAGAAATACCGAAAGGAAGTGTTCATCAATGTAAAAAAAACCGAAAATATTCTAAAGAAAGCTATTTAGACTACCCCACAATACCCAGACATTACAAATGTCGGTCTTAAATCCTGTTTGCCTCTGTTTTCTTTATTACTTCATTATGACTAACTATCTCCATTCTACAGACATTCTAGCAACAGATGATAGTTTCTTTATATCAGGCTTTTTTAGATACGTATGGTACTTTATATAAATAAATTATTTTGTTCTTTCTTGTTTATTATTAAATCCAGTCTCAGAAGTGAGTGACTTTATGTATGTATAATTTTTGCTAGATTTTATTATAATATTGTTTATTGTGAAAATAATTTCTGCCCAAATTATTATTACTATAAATATTTAACTACAATGAAAAATATTTTATTAAAAATGACGTTACAATCCGTAAAATTTTGTTAAGAACCGCAGAACGTTATTGGTATTCGCGGTACTTTTTGAATATCCGCATAATGTTTTTGATATCCGCATAAAGTTTTTGATATCCGCGGAACGGAAAATAATTTTCCGATTAAATTTTACTTTACAACGTCAATATTGAAGAAAAGTTGGGATATTTTCCGTTTTTTATGCACTGGTATAATATTTATCGTTATTTCTTCCGCCAGCCAACCTATACACATAGTTCGTATGCTCTAAATTTAGGTTGAATGTACGAACCTCTAACTTTAAGGTGTAATAAATATTATGTGAATATTATTAATTAAAAACAAAACGAAATTTTCTGCGCCATTTTGCAGTTGACTTTTGTATTATTTGTTTATAATAAAAGAGGGTGTCTTAAGGGTTTTGAGTGGTTTTTGTGAAGAACAGCGTCTTCCAACATATGCATGGCATAATAGTTTTTGCAGAAGGATATTAAAAAGTATGTAAGGAAAAACATTTAAGTTTAGCACGTCAAAACAACCTTTGATTGTGATTTTTGTAAAACAAAAATTTTTTAATCGTGTAGATTATTCAAAACTGATAATTTCAAGAGGTTTATTTCAATATTGTATAGAAGGGAACAAAATATTCTGGCTCAAGAAATTAGACTGGGGTTTACAAAATTAAACAAGGGCTTCTTCAAAGGAGCTACAAATACAATATTGTTATCGCCACAATAATTGACAGCAGTCGGTAGTCTTTTTTCATTTCGTAAAGTGTTCTAGGAAATGATAAAAATATCTCAAAAGTGAGACATTATATCTTCATTAAGTTTGATGCTAATCTTCTAAGTAACCTTTTTCAGCATCACATGTCTCACCTTTCTATCTTACGTGCAGCTCTACTAGTGATGTCCACATCATTCTCAAAGGATAAAAACTACAAAAGCTGTGACAACTAGACAGAAAATACTAATATTTTCCAACAATCAATTGAGAGGAGAAAGGAGAAAAAAATTCCACAAAATAGGGAAGTTTTTATGTTTTTGTATCATTGTTGAGGTACATATTTCATCTTCTGAGGCAAATGAAGATAATTCCCAATAAATGTTTTTGCTTTCTGTAAAAATTCTTGTCTTTGTCTAGCTCAATTTCATGCCGTATTTCTTACAGGTCTATTGGTGTCTGCAAATCCTCCTCATTATCAGCCATTGGAACTGTGTCGTCGACATATTGTTACTCATTAATGTTCACCATTGAGCTGATCTTTATACTCTCTTTATTTCACTGATGGTTTCAATGGATAGCATATTCTAAGATGTATTTAATAATATCGGTGATAAAATCGGCAGATATAAGTAGGCTACCTTGTGGAACTCCATGGTCTATTGTAAATAAAATTTAGGTTGTCACCGATACTAGATTATTTTAATATGAGTTTATCCGAAAACAACAATCAAAACAAAGAGATTGATTGATTGGATAAAAAATGTGCTAAGTGTTTATGAGAGAGAGAGAGAGAGAGAGAGAGAGAGAGAAAGAGAGAGGGAGAGAGAAATACAAGTTGAGTAACAAAGCAAATCTATCTTTGACAGTATCTAGAGAATCATTGTCTGGTTTATGTCAAATTTGTATTTAACATTGACAAAGATAATGGAAACGGATCGTTGAAGTTGTGTGTTTAAGTATTACTAAAAAATTCAATGAAGTATAGTTCCAACGTATTGGATATACCAACAAAAAGCGTGAATCTGCTTTATTGGTTGCATAATCCTCTAAAAACATTTCTTAATCTTTAAAATAATTAATAACCAAAACTCGTGGAAAACCTAACCTAACCATTTAAAAATATTTATTAACTTTAAAAAGAGCAAGATACAGCAAGAAATCCCAGGTTTTACATCAGTTTGGATAATTTTACATAATTAAAACTGCATTTAAAAAGAGGTAAATCATTTAATCTTACCAGAAATAAAATTAAATGTTTTTTAAAATTATTAACATACATATTGATATCCTTCTATGTCGTTAGCAGTAGAAGTTCATTTCGCACCTACTTTTATAGATATAAACTCAACACTTGAGACATTTCTAAAAATCTTAAGAGGATCTGGTGTCATATTTGTGTGCTTCTTTGCCAAAGCATAAAATGCTTCACTTTTTTATATATTAATGTTTTATATCAATCCGTTTAGAAAATATTTCAAGTTTTTTTAGTATACATACTACTGATATGAAGTTCGCCAATGGTCGAAGTTTTTTTGGGGTAGATAGTACTTTATTAACTTGAAAATTCCTACCATGATTCTGTGATCTGTTTTTAATTACTGTATAAGATTAAAACGTGGACTCTTAATACACAAACAGCAAACAATTGATAATTTGACAGTTTGGATAGATCAAAACATTTTTGTCAACTTTTCACTCTCATTTCGTTTTTTATTAGGGATTTAATTTGGGCAACATTTAAATTTGTTCCATGCTCCTCTCCCTAACGTTCTTATGCCTACTTTTTTGACAAGTAGTAATTCAGAGCGACGGAGCAAATTGACAGAACGCAAGTATCCGAAATTTTAATATTCGTATTTTTGTGCACAATCGAAGCAAATCGTTTGTGTGGACTGTATAATCAATAATGTGGTGTCATATTAACCTGACAGCAAAAAATACAAATGGTAATAATGAAGGAAGCATACCAGCACTAAAGTAAATTGTATATGTCCAACAGATACACCTCTAATAATTACTAGAGGTCTCTTTCTCTCTATCTATTAAACTAAATGTAGAAGAATTATTCTGAACTACAGTAGATAAAAAAAAACCATGGAATTCAGAACATAATGTAGTTTTTCTTGCTTCCCCAGTTCTCTTTATTGTCCTAAATTCCAAATTTAGTCAGTTAAATCTATCTTTAGCATATTCATACAATGTATGGGATCCCAAAATACGCTGTTTTCGAAAATCATTTGCTGTTAAAATTGGACTGGTGGATAATAGCTCAACTACAATGGTTGGTCCCTTAAGTGTCCTGCAGAAGATATGACAGATAAAAAGAAGACCTGGCAGCTTCTATGTTGGATTGGCGACGTGTTGACAAAGCTGCCATGTTAAATTGGATACGAGTTGACAGCTGACAGCCACCATATTGGATTGGCCACGTGACATAAGTGGTCCAATGAGAGCGCGATAGCCAGCCATCTTGGTACTGATACCTGTACACGTGCATACTGTGTACATAGTATAAGAACTACCAGACTAATGAGATACATAAAAAAGTTTCCCTTTGGATAATTTAGGTCAGATTTTCTAAAATACTGGAAAAAGAGATATCTTATGTGGCTTTAGTATTCAGTACTCAAGTAATCACAACGAAGCTGACACGAAGACGGAGATATTTTTCTACCCTCTATGATTTCGACAAAGTCTATTTCTAGTCAGAGGACCAGAATAGTAAAAACAGTAAACTATTACTATGCTATGTTATGAAACTAGGCTAATTAGGTTGAAAAAAGATGAGAAAATCGTAAAATTGAATAAAACCAGAAAATTAATCAATATTGCGCACGTTTGAGGCATCCTTTGTTAGATCTACTGTTGCAGTTGAAGTTAGTCTAACGGAGTTATCTATATTGCGCACGTTTGAGGCATCCTTTGTTAGATCTACTGTTGCAGTTAAAGTTAGTCTAACGGAGTTATCTAGGGAGAAACGTCGTTTTTGTCGGCTATTAGTTTTAGCTTTTCTGATAAAGAAGTGGTCAAAATGTCAACGGCAACACTGCATCTTTAACAATTTTAAGTACATGTTAAGAAAAAAAGATTCAAAACTAAATAGAAGTTGGAATGGAATTTGAAATATTATTAGTGATTCATTTAAAACTACAATTTAGTTGTGATTCAATGAAAACATCAGAACTAAAATTTGCTAGATAATTAGCAAATGAATGTGCAGTTCGGACAAATATGCAGCTTCGAGTAAGGTAAATGTAGCATTCAATTATTGGTAATTGGCAATTTGAATAACAATAATAGTCCATGGATAATTGCAACGTTGCGTTTAGTTTAATTTGGGTAATTGCAGTATAGGCTAGAAAATCTTCATGTATTATTAAAGGAAATCGTATACGACTAATTCTCCATATATATTAGTTAACACAAATAATATATATGTAGAATTCTCCATACTACAGCTATATATAGTAGTTCAAAAATTGTTTTCCCTTTTCAAAGGTTCATAGGAATATGCATTCCTTCCCTCTTCGCTCAAATAACTAATTCACCTTCCTGAGCTTTACATGATTATTCTTCAATAGTTAAAAAATATTTGAAGGAATAGTTAAAAAAGCCAATAGCATTGCATTTTAATTGGAACTTATTAAATAAACTGACAAAAAATACAAGAAAAATGTACTTATATAAAAAATACTCCGAAGGATCTCAACCATTTGCGAACCATCGGTATTATGTTTACCAAATAAAACGATGCAATTGTAGGCCTAAATTGAAATTGCTTTATTTTAATGCTTTATATCTAAAAATTTCATAATTTAAAGAAAGTTTTATACTAAATTTGACGTAGTTTAGAAAATAGGTTATAACATTCCTATAATTAAAGTAAACTAACCAACAGAAAACTATTCATTCAAAATGTTAAACAAGTTTTTCCTGTCGCTGATCGTACTGTATTGGTTATGGTGAAACTTCTTACATACCAAGAGATACCAGATATCTTCATTCTGATATTCGTTAATGCCAGTTGGCGGACAAGCTCTACATTTAATTACATATATCAGTGTTATTTTCTTTCTACTAAGTCAGTAATTAATCTAACATCAGAACAACTTTGCAACTTCGATTCGCCAGAAGAACGTACTCGATTATATTCTTCCTTGATCTTTATAAACAAATATGTGGCTTATTTGTAATGCTTTCCAATAGACTTCAAATCAACTATCTATATGTGATTTTGCACCTTGTCATTAATCTAGCAACCTTCTTCTTACTGTTTCTTACCCACTGTGATAGTGAATCTGTTAGTCTTTAATTATATTTAACTTCTTCCTGTAATTTTAAGATCAAACTTCAGCCCAACTTAAAATCTATTTAGGTCTTTGGTTATCATTTCATAAGAGACACGATAAGACTCACGATAAGAGACGAGACACGAGATTCTATGTCTTACGATAATATTTATCGATCGGACGATTCGATTCCTTCTTTATTATCATCACCCTAAGTTGGCACATCTCTAGTTGTTGCCAATTTACATCACAAATCTTCCTTGAGACTCCCTTGTTTACACAAACTTTACACCACAGCTTTGGCGTACACTTATTCCATTTTCCATATGCAGCAACAATACGGTTCCTCTGGGAGATTAGTTTTCATTCGCTCTTGACAGGGGTCTTACCAATCTTACTCTACCTATTTTTATATTATCTATATCCCCAAATCTGCTATTTCCTTAAGTATTTCTTACAGAACTCGCAGTTATATCATGTCCTTTAGATTTCATTCTTAAAAAATTGCACCAGGTGTTCTTAATATATTTCGTAAGATAAGTATTCACTCGCCAATTCCAATTCAAAGTCGTAGATCCATTTGTGATTATATTCTGCTATGTTTAAAAAATATTTGGCTGAACTGTGGTTCAAAACTACTAAACTGCTCACAACAGAGATGCTGCCAGTCCGTTCAGCTATCGGACCGACTATATTTTTTTCTTTCAAAAGAAAATTTATTATATAATGACACCATATTTAATGATACATTTTAATGGTAGTTCGTTCTTTTTGTTTGCATACTATACAGTCATTTTACTACATGTCTCATCTACTAAACTAGGCGATCGGCGAATGGAAAAACATTGTAGTGAATGTCAGGAAAGTTTTGAATAGATGGTTTATTTTGTCGGCGAGTTATTTAAAATTGTTCCACTTTACACCTAATTTAACCACTCAATACACCAAATCCTCTTAATGACGCGTTGACTTTTAGGTGATATATTTGTATATAAGCTACCTTTTTAGTCTGATATAACAAGAAATGAATAACACTCGTTATATTTTCCATTTTTTATCTTTTATTACTATGTGTAATTTGTATGTATTGTATGTATGTACATGTATGTTACAAAACATGGCCAGTCAGATGTATTAGTATTAAGTGTTTAAGTATTAAGCTTCGTGGAAGGGTATTGCGTCTTCAGACAATCTAAAATTAACGAAAAATTGAATCTAAACAAACAAAAATATGTTTTTATAATTTTTTTTACTAGATGTAAATATACTACAAAACAACTTGTTCAATACCATATTCTTGTTTAATACAATCGTTTATTGTAGCCATTTTAAAGTTAAAAAACATAGATTATCTGTAAGTTAGAAAACTCTTGTTTTTTTTTAATGTCTGCTCGCAGAATTCGAGAAAAAATTTGAAAGTATGTGAATTTTTTTGGTACAACTAGAAATGCAATGAGAATGCATCCTATCGCCATAGGTCTAATATGATGAATAGTTTGCCAATATTAGTCCATTTTCAAGGTAAAAATAGAAAAGAAGAGACTTATTCACAATTGGTTTTATTTTGTATTGGACGACCGGTTTCGGACTACAGTTGTTATAGGTTATCAAATATAAAGTATGCCACTACTAAGTCTTTGAAGAGTATATTTATATCGCGTAATATAAGTATACTTGCATAACGACACAGATAAAATGGTCTAAAATAACTAAGCTATCATCTTCATTATGTCAGGCGTAACGCCAGGATGGACAGACAGACATCGTGAAAAGAATCGCTGGGAATTAGCTGCAGGAAGCTTAAGACCGACAGAACTGGAAGAAATTAGTGGAGGCCTATGTTTAACATTGGACGTAGAAGGCTGGATGATGATGATGATGATGATGATGATGAGCGCGAGGATTATTCAGCGTTTTGTTAATATATTGGCAAAGGTAACAATATAGTAGTAGTAGTAGCGTATTCGAGTTACAGAAAACCTGAAATTGTAAAGAAAGTGATTATAGTATACTTTGACAGAGATAACTACAAATGCCAAGGTCATTTGTGACGTTAATCAAACAAGGGAGTCTTAGTATGATCCGGCTCATCGTTAACATCATTTAAAGAGCATTAAATACTAAATTGTAAACTAAAAAAACAACAATTTCTAAGCTTTGAAGACAACAAAGACAAGAATAGCATATAAGAATCAAGTGCTAGAGTACATAGAAAGATGGGACGACTAGAGGAGATAAAAGAGAAAGAATAACACTACAGCAATTGGATGTGTATTTTAAGGAGCACCTTATTGAAAGTAGAGCATCGTACCATAAACATTGTAAAATGCAGAAATGTGACTACAGCCAGATCGTCTTTTATAATTACTGTTAACTGAGGTAAAATCACTCAACTACCATGAAATTTGGGTTACCACCATCAACAGATTATATAGAAAGATCCTTAAAAATCGGGTTGAAGGCATTGAAGACCAGATGCGCTTTAGAACAGAAAAATAACACTTTTATCTGCAGCTGAAGTGTTAAAAAAGGCAGGTACCTCTCCTAAAACTGTGAAAAACATCACATGTTATTATTTATAACATTGAAGCAATTAAAAACATCTCTCCAAACCACAGCCAAAATAAAAGTTCGAGATGAAATAACACAAGTTATCACAGGTACTAAAGTACTTTCAAACGCTTTGCAAGGTATAGGTCAACATTAAGAACATGGAAGAAGGAATTCTATGGAGTAATAATTTTTCTGAAGACCATCGAATTTGCTGTTTTGCATTGGATCAGATAGTGATAGCTTAATGTTATGACGATCACGGATATATCCCACGAAAACTCATAGAAGAATATAAAAAATGGGATTGAGAAATAAATATAGAAAAAACTAACTACATTTGTACACGGAAGCGAACATCATGATTTTAAGCTAGAAAATTGGACCTCAGGAGAACCTCAACAAAATATGAAAGCAATAGAGTTCAGAAATACACAGAGTAGGAAAGCCATCTCATGACTTAATAGTATTCTATGCCATCCAACCTTATCCAAAGAACAACAAAAGACGAATTTTCAGCAAAATAATAAAAAGTATAGTGACGTACGGATTGAAAATCTGGCAAATTAAAAATACAGCAGAGAAAATCCTTAAGACAACCGAGATGAATTTTTATCAACGATCTGCTTGAAAAAATCGAGGAGAGGGAAAGTGAAAACGACCACATAACAGAGATCAAGGAATTTTGAGGAATACCTAGGGTAAAATAGAGAGAAATGGAGATTCGAATCGGAAGTCGACGAAAAACGTTATAAACTGAAATATATAATCTCATATCTCGATGAATAATTGCAGGTGTAATGTCCGAATTACACATTTTATTAATTATGTCATATTTATATAATACACGAATGTAAAACTCTAAAATACTAATTGATTGGGCAACGTGGGAGTAGCGACCGTCTTTGTAGTTTCTCAAGTTGGCGCAAATCGCGGTTTCAGTTGTTTTTGTTGTACTGTAAGAATAAAAACTAGAATATTTGTGTCCCAATAACACTGAATTGAAGAAAATACATCCAACTAGTAATTCAGACACAAAAGGTGACCAGTGCTGTATGAATTCTTATACAATTCAAGACCAATATAATTTATTAAATGTTAACATTGTCCAATCTATTTTTGAAATTAAAGTAAATGCTTTTTGACTACAGTTCTATCTTATATTGCATAAGTTAATTGTTATTTAGTATTAACAAATATTTCTTTAATTGTTGGACTGTCTAATACGCTCTACTTTTCCGTGGATAAATTATTGGTATATAGGAATAGTTAACGAGATATTTTTATTTTATATTTTTTCCATGTTTTTCATATACAAGTATGTTCATATTATATGTATGTATAAATGTATATGCTCTAGTTGTTGCACAAATCTTTTATTAATTCTTTATTTTAAATTTTATTCAAAATTTTCGTCATCCAGTCAAACTGTCGGCGAGATTTCGTATGCTAGCTTGTATTATGCTCAGTGCAAATAAACGTTAAAATAAATACTGTTAAAATTACTGTTTTTGTGTTTTATTTACCGCAACAGATTCCTTATAAGCATATAGTACTTACTATTAAACTCAAGAATGTAACTGCAAAATGTTTGTGCACAAAAGCACATGCTTTATGAACAAAGATATTACATAAAGGAATATGGAGAAACCTTGATGGGAATACAGTAAATCAAATCGACTATGTAGTAGTCGACGCAAGACACTTCAGCGACCTGTATTTATAAAAAGCAGGCAAACATAGAGACGGACCACTACCTGGTCCAAACGGAAATAAGAGCTAGAATCTCCAATGCAAAGAAAGTTAGAGAAGTTGAAAAGTTACAGTAGAGGTTAAAAACCCTGAGATAACTAAGAAATTTGAGGAAATTCTCGAAAGTAAGCTAGAGGACTATACGGATGGTATAATTAAAGATGTTAACAACAATAATTGAAGATGTACACAGGTAACGCAAAGAAAAAGTCAAGCATATATAAAGACTTTAAGTGCGATGACCGAGATACGTGGAGGAAGAGTACATGCAGCTGAGACGAGACGAAAAACTAATACTGAAAAGAAAGATTTTCCTAAGAATACTTCACAATAAAATTTGGTGCAAATGCGAACAAGATCTCGAAGAAACCCAATTTGGTTTTAGAAATGCTATGGGAACTGACGAGGCACTTTTTGCGCTAAATATTCTATTACAAAAATGCAGTGATCAAAGAAAGGATGTCTTTGCATGGTTTGTGCATTTTGTAACCAACGTTGTTCAATGTTTACTCGGACCATTTATCTAAAAAAAACCACTTGAGAGACAGCCATATGAAATAAAAATCAATGAGGAATTACTTAATGTAATGAGATATGTGGGCGATACAATAACTCTGTTAGAATTCGTTTTGAAGTCCTACAAATTCTGCTTGATCGTATTCGGGAAATGAACATTAAAGTAAACTCAAACAAAACCAATTTTTTAGGTCTTTAGCTGTAATCCACTTCCAGATGCAATGCTTCATTTAAATGGAATCCAAGTTTAGGACATACAAAATTGCATATTTAGGAACCGTCTTAATGGATCTTGATTCAGACATAGAAATAAAACTCAGAATAGTAATGACTAAGATCATTTTTCTGAAAATGACATTTCTTTGCAAAAACAATCTCAGTTTAGACCTAAGACAAATAATGATTAAGTGCTATGTTTGGTCTCTACGGAGCGGAACTATGGACTCTAAAAGTGTCAAGTATGATTCAAACTGAAACATTAGCAATGATGATTCATAGATGGATATTAAAGACACCTTTTACAACAAAGAAAACTAACGAGGAATTACTAAGGAGGGTCAACAACAATGAAAATTACTAAAGACTGTTAAACTGTCTAATCTGAGACATATATTTAGGAGAAATCGATAGACTACTACAACTAATTCTTAAAGGGCAAAATAGAAGATCGAGAAGGTGCAGTAAAAAAACAGGTTTCCTAGCTAAAAAACATTCGTGAATGGACTCAGATGCCAAATGCAGGACAATTATTTCATGTGGCAGAAGATCGAGAAGGCTTCGCAATATTGATTGCCAACGTCGGACAATTCTGATATGGCAAGAGAAGAAGAAGAAGAAAGAGGATATTGAAAACAAACTGAAAGAATTAGAGAAGTATGGTATACGTAATGTGTATAAGTAACACACAAATGGAAATGCGAAAATTCTACAGGGGGGTTAACCAGAGTAGAAAGGAGTTCAAAACTACATTATCAATTTATTGTTAAAAACAGAACAAGAGAGATCATTAGTGATCAGGTCCAGATACTAGAAAGATGGACTGAAAACTTTGAGGAGGATTTAAATATAAGAAGTGAGATATGGTTGCAAGGAGCTGAAATACTGCCCGAAGACGAAACGAAAAAGAGGAAGATGACATCCCAAAAGAGGCAAAAGTCTTCAAAGCAATAAAAAAATTGAAAGAAAACAAAGCGTAAGTAGCAGATGGTACTTATTCCTTCTGAGCTTTTAAAACATGGCTAGTAGAATTGATTTGGAAGCAGATAAAACTACCTACTAACTAGAAGACTGGAACGTAGGTATAATAATTGTACCTATTCAAGATAATAAATGAAAAGTGGATTTACGCCTGGTAGATCTTGAACTGATAATTTGTTTATACTCCAACAATTAATAGAAAAAAAATAGCGGTTGGTACCGAAGTACATCTAGCCTTCATCGACCTAGAAAAGGCGTATGAGACAGTTCGAAGACTTAAATTGTAGCAAACTTTACAACAACTCGGCATTAGTCCATACCTTTTAGGAATAATCACAGAAGTATACAGGGATAACACTACTTACCTAAAAATCGGAAATAGACTATCAGAGCCAATAAAAGTAACTAAAGGACTAATACAAGGATGCAGTATGTCACCCTTACTGTTTAATTTATATATTGAGGCAGTCCTCGAAAATTGAAAAAACCACTGCCAGGGAAACGGAATCCCCATAGCAAATGACGTACTGTTCACCCTGAACTTTGCGGATGACCAAATTTAATTTTGGACAAAATAGATCTCTGTGTGTTGGTTGATTGATGTCCATCAAAAACTTTTGTGGTTCTAGTTGATGAGGCCACATGGAGAATACATCATCTATATATATATATATATCAACGATACTATGTGTTTTTGATCCTGTATGTACACAATATTTGATTCAAATTCTTTTGAAAATCATTAATTCAAACTATTCTAAAGAAATTTACCATTTTGAATTTCAAGATTGATATCTTTATGTTGGAATTGGGTATTTATTATTTTTAAACCAAAAAGTTGACAGAACTCATTTAAGCTGTCCCCTAAACCGTTTTTAACTATTTTTCCCTTAGTGGAAGGTATTCACACTAAAAGAGTTCCTTGTGTTCTTAGGGTTAACTTTACATAGTGGTACTATAAAACTTCCTGAGATACAAGAATATTGGAAGAAACACAGGTTATTAACGACTTGCTTTTTAAACTATATGAGTTGAGATCAGTATTTGCTAATCATGTTAGCATATCATAGTAATTAAACCTGTTGTCTATTGTAATAAGATAATGAAGAAAGTTTACTCTTTCAAGAAACAACTTTTATTAGACGAGTCTATGGTTTTATAGAAAGGAAGACTTATTTTCGGACAATATCTGTCAAATGAGCGTCATAAATACGAAGTTAAACTTATGGTGGCGGTGAAAGCGAGGTCATGTATTTAGATCAAATTATGATTGGCAAATCTCGTGATAAAAGAGAAGTAATATATCTCTTCAGAATTTAAAAATGATATGACCACATGAGTTGAAGCAGCGAAGAGAAAAAGCCGCTACCTCTTGCTATGTAAAACAAATACATGGGCAGAGTTGACAAACAGGACCAACTAATGGCATATTATCCACTAATTCTTAAAACACTACAATGGTACAAGAAACTGGCAATCCATACTTTTCACCTACTACTCATTAATTCCACCAGATAGTGGACAGTTTTGTCTATCTCGGGTCTAGTATAACTAACGACGGTAACTGTGAAGCAGAAGATCGGAGACGTATTGGTATGGCAAAAAATGCGATGAGTCGCCTAACTAAAATTTGGAAAGACAGATATATCTCTCAAAATTTTAAGATGAGACTGGTGAACGACCTTGTATTCTCAATATTTCTATACAGGGCAGAAACTTGGACTCTTCGCGGACGGGAGTGCCAGAAAATTAATGCCTTTGAGAGGTGGTGCTGGAGAAGAATGATGCGCATACCTTGGACAGCTCATACGACAAACGTTTCCATTCTAAACCAACTCGAGATTAAAAAAGGCTGTGCACAATATGTCTGCAATATATTCTGCAATTTTTTGATCACGTGGTTCGCAGAGGTGACGATAGTTTAAAGAGATTAATTGTTTCTGGAAACGTTCCTGGGAGAAGATCAAGAGGACGATTACAAACTAGATGGCCCGACCAAATTAAGAATTCAGCTGGAAACTCATTCTGCGAAGCTCTCAGAGCAGCTGACGATAGAGACCAATGGTGAAAAAATGTTAGGAATATTGGAAGAAATCACGAGTCTCAATAATGGGGAAACGACAAGTGAGAGTGACTCATTAATTCACATATATTGTACAATAAGTATCATGATCAACAACTGACATCGAGTTAGGTTATGTTAGGTTCAATATGAGTAGGCGCTTTACCACCCTTCCACGTTCCACTCGACCTAAAAGATTCATCAGTTGGCGCTACAGCCCTCTGTGAGCCTTGGCCTGCTTCAAAACATTCTTCCGTCCTTCCCTATCGAGTGTCTGTCTTCTCCAGCCCCTCACTCCAATCTCCCTCAGATCTTCCTGTACATCGTCCAGATATCTGAGTTTAGGTCGCCCCCTTCTTCTTCTTCCGACCGGCCTGTTTAGCATAGTTATTTTAGTGGGATCACTCTCATCCATCCGCATAACGTGGCCCACCCACCTTAGGCGGTTTATTTTGATGGTCTTCACAATATCTGCATCACCAAAAAGTCTATAGAGTTCAAAGTTATATCGCCTTCTCCACAGACCCTGTTCGTTTACTCCGCCATATATGGTCCTCAATACTTTTCTTTCAAAGACTCGTAGTAACTCTTCATCTCGGGTCGTCATTGCCCATGTTTCCGATCCGTATGTGAGCACTGGGCGTATTATTGTTTTATAAATTTTGCACTTTGTTGCTATTGACATACTTCTCGCTCTTAGTTGAGGGCCCAGGCCAAAATAACAGCGGTTAGCCACGCATATTCTTTTTTTTATCTCGTTGGATGTGTTATTTTTGTAGTCTACCAGTGATCCTAAGTAGCAGAATTCTTCTACCATTTTTATCGTTTCGTGTTGCACCTCTAAGTTATTTTGTTGAATTCTTGATATTGCCGGCATATATTTAGTTTTCTGGATGTTAATCAGAAGTCCGATGTTTTCTGCGGCATTTTTGATACGTGTGAAAGCCTCCACTGCTTCATTTTGGGTTCTTCCAATTATGACGATATCATCAGCGTATGCCATTATTTGTATACTACGGGTATATATCGTACCTTTTAAGTTCATTCCCGAATCTCTCATAACTTTTTCTAACGCTAGGTTGAACAGCATGCATGATAGCGCATCTCCCTGGCGCAGTCCTCTGTTGGTTTTAAATGGTTTTGAAACATCCCCTTGTACGCGCACTTTACATTCGACTTTCATCATTGCCATTTTAATTAATTCTACCAGTCCTTTTGGTATTCCTAATTCGATCATCGCCGAATATAATTGGGACCTGTCAATAGTATCGTACGCTGCCTTAAAGTCTACGAAGATGTAATGGCAGTCTATGTCGCACTCCGTCGTTTTTTCTAATATTTGTCTGATGGATGATATGTGGTCAATGGTAGATTTATTTTTCAAGAAGCCTCTTTGGTAGGATCCTATTATATTGTCAGTATACCGTGCCAGTCGTTCGTTAAGTATAAGGGACACAATTTTGTATGATGTATTAAGAAGGGAAATCCCTCTAAAGTTGGAACATAAAAGATTTATTGTGGCTAATGACATTGCGTAAATTTAGAACGTCAATTATAGAAATGCTGTTACCAGAACCCTAACAAGTATCAAATACGAAAACCGTGAATCATATGCTCAGCAAAATTACTGCAACTAATGAAAAAGTTGAATTGAAAGAGTTGAAAGCTGAGAAAAGACACTTTATTTCACTGTCTGGCTTGTTCAGAGAATCCTGGATTGTGCATGAGTAATTGTTTTGCGAAATACCATAAACAGGTTTACAAATCACCTTGTTTTCCTCATTTTTTTCTGTTAATTTTGATATATTTGTACATTTCACAATGAATAAATAACTTTGTGTTTTATAACTTGATACTTTTATATAAATAAATTTGCTCCCTAGGACGCGAATTATCGTGTCCGCATTTTATGTAAAATTTTCAAAAATGTAGGAATGACGCGAATTCGCGTTTAACAAAAATTCGGCAGACCGACCTGTAGTGGAATTATCGCATCCCATATTATTTATAATTAATTCTTGAGTATAAACAAAAAATGTTTTCGCCCAGCAGTATTATATTGTTTGCGCAGTGAAAGGGTTAAAACATATTGTTCTGAAGCTATTTTCTTGTGGCATTTTAAATTAATTACTATTTAAATGGGAATAAGCCACAATTAAAGGTTAAAATACGTTTATTGAGGTTTCAATTTCCACTTCGGAAATCGTTCTCAAAATACAAACATTAGTAAATTAAACAAATTTTGTTTTTTGTTACTTAGCGAAAAATTCTTCTAATAATTTAATTTTATCTGACTCATCTATATTGACAATTCAGACATACATTATACATTTTAAAGTAGACGACTTTAAAATGATGTTGCCAATATTGTTGAGTTGCGTTCCTGGGACGACTTTACTTATAAGATAGTTCATTCGATTACATGAAATCAACTTTAACTTGAGAATATCCGTCAGAAAAGATCATAACATGTAATTCGTCTTTAAAAAGACAAATACATGCCATGATGACAGTAAAATTCTCCTGTTAGTGATTCCATAGTAAATTATGAGGGAAAAACCAAAAAAAAAACTCATAATACTATCCCGATATGGTAAGTATTTGATCGTGCATTTAGTTTACCTTCAATAAACACCAAATTCAGATTTTATATGTTTGTTATTTAAAAAACATAAATGATGTATTCTCTATATGTTACTGACTTACCAATACTGGTATTTTCATTTTAATAACTTCCTCTTTCAATATGGGTAACCAGATCCTACTACATTCTGCCGAGGAATTCGCGACACAATTGGTCTCATTTAGCATAATTAGAGCCGCTTCTTTGATTTTTCTCTTTTTACCATCCGTTTCTTTTAGGACTATATTTTAATCATTCCATTGAACCCTATGTTCATTATCCCATGCGTGTTTACATATTTGAGATCTATCAAATTCTTTATATTTAATATAGGATTGATGTTCACTTATTCTAACATTTAATGGCCTTGATTTTTCACCTAAATAAAAATTTATTTTTATTTAGGTGAAATTTTCAACAATCGATCGAATAGAACAAAACAACTTAGAACGAGATCCTACAGCATATACAAGGAATAATACGAGGAAAATAACAATACCATACATAAAAGGATTATCGGAAAAGCTTAAAAGGATAGGAAATAAATTCAACATTTCAACAACATTCAAAACAACAAACACGTTGAGATCTATTTTGTCCAAAACCAAACCTAATAATGAACAAGAAAGGACAAGGAATTGCATTTATAAAATACCTTGCGAATGCGATCAGTTTTATTTAGGTGAAACATCAAGGCCATTAAATGTTAGAATAAGTGAACATCAATCCTATATTAAAAATAGAGAATTTGATAGATCTCAAATATCTAAACACGCATGGGATAATGAACATAGGGTTCAATGGAATGATTCAAATATAGTCCTAAAAGAAACGGATGGTAAAAAGAGAAAAATCAAAGAAGCGGCTCTAATTATGCTAAATGAGACCAATTGTGTCGCGAATTTCTCGGCAGAATGTAGTAGGATCTGGTTACCCATATTGAAAGAGGAAGTTATTAAAAGGAAAATACCAGTATTGGTAAGTCAGTAACATATAGAGAATACATCATTTATGTTTTTTAAATAACAAACATATAAAATCGGAATTTGGTGTTTATTGAAGGTAAACTAAATGCACGATCAAATACTTACCATGTCGGGATAGTATTATGAGGTTTTTTTCCTGGGTTTTCCCTCATAATTTACTATGGAATCACTAACAGGAGAATTTTACTGTCATCATGGTATGTATTTGTCTTTTTAAAGACGAATTACATGTTATGATCTTTTCTGACGGATATTCTCAAGTTAAAGTTGATTTCATGTAATCGAATGAACTATCTTATAAGTAAAGTCGTCCCAGGAACGCAACTCAACAATATTGGCAATATCATTTTAAAGTCGTCTACTTTAAAATGTATAATGTATGTCTGAATTGTCAATTAGATGAGTCAGATAAAATTAAATTATTAGAAGAATTTTTCACTAAGTAACAAAAAACAAAATTTGTTTAATTTACTAATGTTTGTATTTTGAGAAAGATTTCCGAAGTGGAAATTGAAACGTCAATAAACGTATTTTAACCTTTAATTGTGGCTTATTCCCATTTAAATAGTAATTAGGGTTAAAACATGAAGAGATAGCTGGCAGTCGATGTTACAGATACGACTAGAGCCTTAAGATCAGTTAAGAACAACCCTAAGGCCAAATAAAGAAAGAAGAAGAGATAATAACATCTACAGAATATATCTACTAGACGATTGCTAAAATATGTATAGTGAAGCTCAAAAAAATAAATTAAATAATAAATTGCGTTTTTCGAATTAAACGAAAAAACTTTAACTGTCTACTAAAAAAAATAAAATATTCTTTTACTAGAGATGATCAACTAACTGATTCTGACATTTTCTATAAACCCAGACACAAACATCGACCCACAATCTGATTAACACGGCTTCAAGTTTACGGAAAAGTAATTCAATATAAGCTTCTAAAAATGTGCCATTAATTGATTTTCTCCAGTAATTTCTGTCCAATCCGCATCTAATTTGTCACAGCCACATAGCACAACAAATCTTTTTTCTCCATTTTCGAGTTTCTGCGTCTAGATCGCCCGGAGTTCATTCAGGAATCGAACGATGAGAGTGGAGCAATTATCCTAGAATGTTTGTCTAGAATAGTCTGGAGCATTAATATCCCAAGGGCGATTTTGCTAAAATAAATAAACTTTCTGTCGTCGACTTGAGGCTGCGAGTTTTGAAAGGACTGTTTCGAAAACGTATTACAAACAAAGAGTGTTTTTATGAGTGCAGAGTAAAAATATAGTTTGACGTTAATAGTACAAAAAATATAATTATCATAAAAGCATTCTGATACTTTTATTACTCTTAAGAACCAAACAGTAGAATAATTTAACATACATATAATATACATACATACAAGCATTTTTTAAAAAATCAAAAGCCCACATGAGTAACACCATAACATATTAGAAAAATTGGGCAGAGCCTTGTGATCCTACTGATAATAGTATCGAATAATAGAAGAAGCGCATAATTGAAGGAGAGCCTACTCCAGAGACTGGAAAAAACTCAATAATCCTCTAAAGCACATGGAAGCCCATATACATCCAATGGTGACTCCTCTGCAAGAGGACACCGTAAGGCAGATGTGTAACTACGGTGAAAACACGTCCCCTGACCCTGCTGGCACACATTACATAAAATATACCTTAAAAAACTCCCAGAGAGTATTCTCCTGCTGCTATCTAATATATTCAATGCGCTTACTTTTACTGAGTTACTTTCCTACACCCTGGAAAGTATCCAGAACAATCATGATTCCCAGACCAAAATCCCTAACCAGCGCATATCCTATAGACCAATATCTCTTCTGAACACACCAGGTAAAGTCAATGAGATGATTATTAAGGAGAAACTCGTAAAAATCCTAGAAGAACATCACAACATCCTTAATTTCCAATTTGGCTTCAACGCTGGACACTCCACTCATAATGCATTGATTGAAGAAGTAACCTTAATTTCACAATCCATCAACAAACAAGGCAGACTTACCATAGGCATCTTTCTGGACTTTCAGAAGGCTTTCGATCAAGTTTGGCATACAAGCTTGATTGAAAACTCCACCTTGCTGAACTGCCAATCCCCTTTATAAAAATCTTACATTTCTATTTCTCCAATCGGATATTAATTGTAAAAATCGCTAATCAGTTCTCAGCGCCATTCACTTCACAAGCTTGAGTTCCCCAGAGTTCAATCATCATCATCATCATCATCAATTAGCCTATAATATTTGTCCACTGCTGAACGTAGGCCTCCCGTAAAATTTTCCACCTATTTCTATCTTGAGCTTCTTGCATCCAGTTTGTGGTGATTTTTATCTCTTTGGTATCTTAATCTCTGATGGTAATTCCTAATATTGATCTTTCCATAGCGCGTTGTGTAACTCTCATTTTATCCATTGTTCTTTTTGTCAGAGTCACTGTTTCTGCACCATATGTAAGAACCGGTAAAACGCACTGGTTAAAAACCTTTCTTTTTAAACAAACTGGGATAATAGACTGGAAAATGTTATTCAATCTACCAGCATGCTCTATATGCTCCAAGCATTTTATGATGATCTATACTATCAAACGTCTTTTCATAATCTACGAATATAAGAAAGATAGGCTTGTTATACTCTGTACACTTTTCTATTAGCGTTTTTATAACTTGTAGATGATCATTTGTTCCGTATCTGGAGCGGAACCCAGCCTGTTCACAAGGTTGGTAACTATCCAATTTGTTCACAAGTCGTTTTGTTATTATCTTCATGAATAGTTTGTATGTATGTTTCTCAACTAGATAATAATTGGGTAATGAGCAGAGCTAACCTTCTAGTGGATCTATATGGTGAATTCGGTAGTACTAGCTCAAAATATTTCCTGAACACTTACAATATTTACATAAGGTCAATAATCGAGTAAAGACACACAAGAAAAGAAATCCTGAGGAGAGTCATGGGGAAACCTACAGATTGCCCATCGGGATTAATCCATCTACTCGCCAACATCCCCATGAAAAAAGTTCAATTCCCACCAGCCAAGCTTCTCAACTTGGCTGGAAACGAACGTCCTGATCAGCAAAAAGCTGATCCAGGAACCTTTTCCAAAGTATAGCTGGTAATATCCCAGGTACTGAAAAGGCTAAACAACCCCAACTAACTTTTAACTTTTTATCTAGATTTTAGCTTCCTACTTCAAATTTAAATCCAACATCAATTCTGAAATTCTTTTCTGGCAGCAGTTCTATCACCATCACTACTCCCATTTTGCAACTGATATTGCTGGTCCCACTCCAAGCTCCCATAAAAAAAGGAAGTAGCCCCATCTTAAAGGAGCATAAGCCTAAGCAAGGTAGAAGGAGAAGAAGAAACGTTGGTTTTAGATTTATATGGTTTTAAATTTGATTAAACTTGTCTAAAAGGATTAGTTTACCTGTGAGTAGAAGTGTATTTTTAGTAATTCGAATATCATCAAAACCTGGAGACGTATTTTATTTAAGAAGTCTTTATTATTTTTCCCAAACCTATCATTTAATTCTTCTGCTAATTTCTTCCAGCTATTTATTTTAATTTTTCTTAATATGAATAGTTTTTTCATGACATTTCTGTGTCGATTTACCATTATTTCTTTAATTTTCTTGTATTTTTCCACTTTTTTTTATATCCCTAGTACCAGTTTTTTTGTGAGAAATGCGATATTTGGGAAAATTTTATAACAATCATGATTTAATAAAGAATAAGTGTTTTTAATCTCGGTTTTTAGTTTGTTTGTGTTTGGGTTGGCTTTTAATATGGTTTCAATTTCTTTTATAGTAGATGACATTCTATTGAAGAATTTTATTTTTACAAAAAAACGTCTTAAATGAATGTCACTTTTAATGCTATTTCGGTAAAGCTATCAAACAAATCTCCCTCTGTGGTGCGAGCAAATAACTGGGGAAATGAAAATTGCCAGTAAGTGTAAATAGTTTCCAAGCCCTGTCATAAGCGTAAATGTATACTTTTACAAAGTAAATAGGGAAGTAAATAAGGAAAAAATCGATAAAGTAGAAATTCTACCCTATACGTGCACGTGACAACCGCCGCTGTTTTTTTACTCCTCGTGAGGTCCTTTTTCCTTTTTCTTTTCGTTTTTATTGATAAGCCGGCAGCAGAAAAGGATTTTAAGAGTTTGTACACGCAGAGCTCTCATCCCGTTGCAGTTCAATAGATCTGGAAATATGTCTTGTATCTGTAGGAGCGCCCTTGAGCGTCAAATGCGAAAGAGCAGTAGCCGTTTTACGGGGTGTTTTAAAGTTAACGACATTTAGCAACAGGATGAGAAAAAATAATTTTCGAGAAAAAATTTCAAGCCGAAATTTTTTGAAGGACTAATCTCTTCTGTTTTCTGTTCTCCCTATATAAATCGTCGATTTTTATACTTCTATTGAAAATTATTGATAGGACAGCTTTATGACATATTCCAATGTAATAGCAGTGACAAAAAATTTCAAAATTATTTAATCTTTTTTGTCTGGAATGTTGCAGTAAAGTTTTCAGTTTAATAAACCAATAATCCAGGTACCTATATAATCTATTGAGGTATAAAATATTACCATGATGAAGCACCTAACTTTCCTACAAGGGATTAAAATATTCAATCGACATACAATTTGTCATTGTCAATTATTTTATCAAAAACTGACTAAGGGAATAAACCCTGATAGAAAATGCCGGCCCTCCAGGTTGGAGTTGTGCTATGGACTAGCTACTTATACATAGAAAAAAAGACACTGCGAATCATTTCCTATTAACTCGGAGTAGGACAGAAACACGGAGTAGGCCTAAGTATGGAAATAACGATATTCTACTTGGCACTTGGGACGTACTATTACGAACATGCAATCGGCGTGGCCCATGTAACGGTTGCATCTCGAAAGCGACTAGAAGCTTCCAGCGATATCGAGCGCGGAAGAGATCGACCCGTCAAAGGGGCGAATTAGAGGTGGACTACTCCAGAAAATTCTAGTACATAATAACTTTTATATATATGTAACGCTGCTATGACTTGAGTTTAGTTGATAAGATATTACCGAACTGTAAACTTATAAATAAATATATTTATATAAATTCGAACCGCTCGTTTTACTTAATCTCGCTACAGTACTAAGCTGGTACAGACCAGGAATTGCGACATAGGCCATAAAACAGCTGCATAAATATAAGATGGATGTAATAGCTATTCAAAAAATAAGATGGGCAGGCTCGGATAGCCTGTAGATGGAAAACTGTCTAGTTTTCTGGTCAGGAGAAAAGAAAAGAGATAAATACTTGCTTGTTTTTAAAACATTAGAAATTTTTGTTTTTCAAGGAAAAACTTTTAAAGATTATTTTTTTTTATGGTTAATACCTTTCAGATTTACTTTTACTTCGTCTATACCACCCTAATGGTACTGCATACAACCCCATCTATTTCCCCATTACTCCGTAATATACTATTACTTTTTAAACTCATACTAACACTACATTATCAGCATACCTACATTAAGTACCAGCAAATGTTACCCTGTAGTTTCGTTGTGATCTGATCCAACACTAATGAGAATTAATAAAGACTAAGCAATGGTGCAATTCTACTTTCAATGAATTAATCAGTCTCTCCTACACCTGTCCTAACAATAGTTATTACTTCCTTATAGATGTCTCTCACAATCTTCACATATTCACCTTGAGTGTTCCCTTTTTATTGACAACCAACCATAGAATCCTGTCCAAGGAGAGATTCACAGAAATGGAAACTGAAATGAATAAAATTAAATGGGATACCATAGGTATCAGAGAAGTTAGAAAGAGAGGTGAAACTTTGAAACCACTGAAATCATGGCATATATTCACTTATATATCAGATTGGAACTGAAACTACATCAGTTGGAGGCATCGGTTTCTTTGTCCATAAAAACCACGTGAACAAAATAATAAACATCTAAAGTACATCATATAGAGTGGCATATCTTATTCTGAAGCTGAACAGTAGATATCAACTCAAAATTATCTAAGTATACTCTGCAACAACAGACCATACAGACGAAGAAATAGAAATATTTTATGATGTATCTACGGCGCTTTATGACTTTCGTAATCAATTCACAATTTTATGTGGCGATTTCAACGCAAAAATAGGGGTAAAACAAGCAGAGTTAGAAACATTCTTGGGAAAATTATGTTCCCCAGGAAGAAATGACCGAGGAGAAAGGCTACTAGGATTCCTACTCCAGAATAATTTATTCAACATGAATAGCTTATTTAATAAAAAGATATACAGAAGATGGACCTGGGAAAATCCAAACGGTAGAACAAGGAACGAAATGGACTACATCATAAGTGACAAAAAACAAATTGACTTGAAGAAATGTAAAACCGATAAGACTAAATGCACTATGGAGGAAAATAACAGCCTAAAAGTTCTACCAATTGCCTCAACAGAAAAGTATTTGACTAATGCGTATTACCAGTAATGACCTATGGGCCGGAAACTATGACTCTAACTAAGACTACTGCTTTGAAATTGAGAATGGCACAGACGAATGGAACGATCTATGCTGGGAGTGACGTTGCGGGACCGAATAAGAAACGAAGATCTGCGAAGAAGGACGAGTATTGCTGATGTTGTGGAACGCATAGCGAAACTGAAATGGAACTGACGAGCAAAATTACAAATTGGAGGCCAAGAGCAGACAAACGTAGTAGAGGAAGACCACCTACACGTTGGGCTGACGACATTAGGCGTATCACCAAAAATTGGTAACAAAGAGCGCAAAATCGTAAAGAATGAAGGAGTTTAAGGCAGGCCATGTCCAGAAGTGGATGTGATAAATGAAGGCTGGATGATGATGATGATGATGAACCATAGAATCACTGGAAGACCTCTATCATATAATTTCTCAAGATCAATGAATACCTTCTTTGACCACCCTGAGATCTTTTTATTCTCAAACTTCTTTTCTGAGATTTTTAGGTCTCTAAAAATACTGCCAAATTTTTCTAAGAATTCCTTTTATGTTCCAACATATTTTTCTACTATTTTTGCCCTGAACAAATTACTCACCTTGCTGTCAAACATTCACGTGTATCTACTTTTATTTTTTTTCTTCTCCCACTTTTGTATGAGGTAAGTTGATTTTCTCTCTTTTGAAAGAATGTATAAAGAATAGCTACATCTAATGCTATTGCTAGTTCCAGCACATCACCTCTGCTTCATTTTTAGTTCCAAAGCCTATTCCTTCATGTAGTGCTTCGTATCGTCTCTTCGATTGACCCACATGTGTATTAAAATCACTTCCTATTAAGACTCCATCCTCTAATGAATTATCGCTCAGTGTCTCCTAATTGATCAGATTGTGTTTACGATCAAACGCATAAAATTGCAATATCTGGGACACGTTATGAGAAATCAGCACCGTTACTCCCTGCTGCAGTCTATATTGCAAGGTAAAGTCAAAGGTAAGCGGGGACCCGGTAGAAGGAGAATATCATGGCTGCGGAATTTAAGAACATGGTTTAAGAAAACCTCAACGGAGCTGTTTCGAGCTGCAGCGAGCAAGGTCATGATTGCCAATATAATTTCCAACATCCGAAACGGATAGGAACCAGAAGAAAAAGAAGAAGTCTTCTAATTGATGAAAGAAAGCGTCTTGTTCTTTCCCGCCCAGACCGATTTAAAAAGCTTATGTACACCGAACAATCAACACTTCATTATCAAGTACAAATCTCGCTATTATTATTCACTCGTTCTTGCAACTTCTTATACATTATCTTTCATTTCTCTCTTAGCGTTTATACCAACGCCATTCCTAGTGCTATTTTTTCACAAATTGTATCCTTCACCTAGTCCTTTCGCCCCTTTTCCGTTCCACCTGGAATCGATTTACGAAGTAGAAACTGAAACGTCAATAAACTTATTTTAAATTTCACTTGTGGCTTATTCCCAATAAAATAGTATCTACTTTAAAATGCCACAAGAAAATAGCTTTAGAACAATATAGAAAATAAGTAATTAAACGCCAGTATAGAAATTTCGCTTCAACAAACTTCCTGGTATCGATTTCTGATGAACTATACCATTTTCTTTTCTTCTGTATTATTACTTATCGATTATAGAGGCGATGGCAAAAAGGGAATAGGTAAAAAGAGGAAGTCATGGCTGCGAAATATCCGAGACTGGACAAACATGACTGTTGACGAATTATTCCACGTTGCAAAAGACAGAGAAGCTTTTAAAAATGTGGTCGCCAACCTCCGTTAATGTGGACGGCATAAGAAGAAGAGGATTACTTATCATTAACAACAATATAAAACGCAGACTTACAATAGAAACTTTTAATGGCTTGATCTTGTGATGGGCTATCCTCTGTTTTTCTTCTATATTTTTATGGACTAATCCCTTTATTTTTTCTGTCCTCTTGACACAGATTAAAAGGAAATCGTTTATTTTTAATCCATATATTAAAATATTAGAAAACGTCCATTATGCGCAACATGACGGGCAAAATAAATAGGTAAAATCTAATATAAAATTGCCACTGAATTGATCAAATGTGTTAGTTATTTTCCAATAGAAACACAATACCACCGCAGTAACTTATGATATTAGTAAGGAGTCCTCGTATTTCCGGGCTTATCGTCTGTAGCCACCAGGTTTTATCTGTAACCCATTTCTCATTGGGTATTTGTCCAGGATTAAGACGTGTCACCAGCCGTGTATCTTATGTTGATAAAATTTGAGAAAATATCAATAGTGGATGTTTTATCCATTGACGTTCCGTTATATAGATAGAAAATGTTCGAAATGAAAGATTTCTTACGAGATTAACATTTATTTGGAAGAATTGGAGCGTGTGAAAGAAATAAGTCTTGTATGTAGTTGAAAAATATTTGTATGTGACTTCTTCGATAACTAGGGTTTTTCTCAAAAACATGATATTTTTAAATATAGAATCTTGTTCGCTCAATGCACTTATTTTAACGATATTCTAAATTAAAAATGAATTTACTGGGGCGATTAGCTCAAAATTAAATCTCTAATTGTATAGCCATTTTTTAAATATAATAATTTCTGAGAGACAAATGTAGTTTCTCACAGTGGCGGTCGGTCAGGGTCGGCAGTGCCTATTCACACCTTATATTATAGATTTTTTTTAGTTTTTGATTTAATCAGTATTTCGATAATTAATTGTGGCAGGAAATCAGTTGATGTCATTTGTTTCTGTGAAATAAAAAAAATATCTGTGAGATAATAAAGACTAAATTTTATTCATGGTTTTTAAAATAATTCGTCCAATCTGAGCGTTAAGTGATCCCTGCGTAAGACACTTTTCAAATTAATGATCCGAAATCGGAGATATCCATCCGCCTGTGTGAATTCTTAAAAAGACACGTTTCGGGGTTTCGGCATGCTGATCCCAAACTTGACGATTTACATGTAAAAATCAACGGAATATTAGTTGATGAGCAACCAAACATACATTTCTTTCCATATGAATTTAATTGCCAAGTACGGCAAATTTAAATTTGCCGATGCTTCATTTGGATTGGTGATTGGTCGCGAACTGTATCTTGCGAGCGCGGGATGAAATGTTATTTCGGGATGGATAAGTACTTCAGAACTTAAGTAGTGAAGTGATATTGAGTACACGAACTAGCTTTTCTTTCTGGGTTTTATTTTTATTTTCTAAAGTAATACTACGATACGTTACGTCTGCCGTATATAGTTAAAGGTTAAAGGGTTTTTTGATATATTAGAAGTTTTTTTTTAATTAAATTGTAAACAAATTCAGGGAAATTAACCTAAAAAATGGGAGAAACTGTAAGTATTGATAAATCTGATATTGTAAATTAAATTTTGCAAAATGGGTTTTCATCTATTCCATACGAAGAACAAATTGTTATTAAAATAAAGGGGCGTCCTTTGAATAAAATGTCCCGGCTTATAAATATTAGTGCGGGGGGTAAGGGAAGTAATAGATCATTTTCAGATAATTGGTACAGCAAGTACTCATGGCTTACCGGGAGTGAAATAAAAAAAAACAAACTTTTCTGTTGTCCTTGCATTTTATTTTCGACAAATAGGGGCAAACATCAAAATCCGTGGTGTGAATCTGGTTACGATAATTTAAAGGAATTATTTAGGGTTTTACATAAACATGATATTTCGAAAGATCATACATACAACCAGATTAAATTCGATTTATTTGGAAAACAAAATATTTATGTTTCATTAGATAATGCCTAACGTGAAAATGCTATTAAACATAACTAAATTGTAAAAAAGAATCACGCAATTTTACGTCGTTTAGTTGATATTGTAATTTTTTTAAGTTGTCAGGAATTATCATTTAGGGGACACGATAAATCGGAGCATTCATTAAATCAAGGTAATTATAGACAACTAATAAAAATGTTTAAGAAATACTATTTGGAATTCTCTAATTTACTTTCTGATTCAAAGACATTTAGCAGTGTATCTAAAACAATCCAGAACGAATTAATAAAATCAATTAGTTACATTTTGAGTAACGTTATTAAATCTGAGATTCAGGAAACCATTTGCTTTTCACTATAAGTAGATGAAACTACCAACATATGTCATTTACAATAATTATCAATTGTTGTTCGATACGCGTTAGGTGGTAATATTTATGAAAGGATTTTAGGTTTTACGGACGTGAGTAAAAGCCATAAAGCAGAATATATTTTTGCTGTTAAAGAACAGACTAAAATTTTTTGATATCAAAAATAAATTGGTAGGGCAAACTTATGACAGCGCTGCCGTGATGTCTGGTGAAATGAATGGTATCCAGGCAAAAGTTAAAACTATTGCACCGCAAGCTTTATTTACTCACTGTCATGCGCATAGAATGAATTTAGTTTGCCAGGATACATGTAAAAAAATTAAAGAATGTCGTCTCTTTTTTGCCAGTTTAAACTGATTTGCTTAATTTTTCTCAAGCTCGCCTAAATGGACTAATGTTTTAGAACGGTTTTTAACCGTTAATTTTTTTAAACAGAAGCATTTACGACACTTTACAGTACCGCCATCTATATAAATTTTTAAACAATATTTAAAAGAATAAATAAGGACTTTTGGTTCTGAACATTCATTTTGTGGGATTGGTTTTATTTGTTGTTCGTGAATTTGTGAGATAAGAATATAAAAGTAAAATTTTAGGTGTCATTGATTTTATCTTGTAAAAGACTAAAGATATTCGTTTTCTCCTAGTTTAAGTAGTGAATAAGGACTTTCAGTTGTAATATAACATTCGGATTTTGGAAACCTTTCTATTAAATTGCCATAGTGAGCGTTTAAAAAAATTTAATATACCAAATTCAAGTGCAATTGATTTATGGTTTTAAAATTGGGCATATTGTACAGTATTATACTATTGTATTTAGATTGGGTAATTGCTTCTTGACAAATAAATAAATAGCATTGAGTAAGATCACATTGTCACAAGACATGTTCTTGTATATTTTTGTTTTGTTATATTTTCTATTTATTATTAAGATAAATTTTAGTAGCAGATTATTTTTTCTAAATTAATAAATGTAAATTTTGATCAACAGAATCAACTGGCTGGTCTTTACGGACTGGTTTACTATTTTGTACCTAGTGTCAAGCAATATTTAACATCAAAATCGCTACTGTTTAAAGCACTTTTTGTCGACAATGCTCCTGGACATCCAGAATCCCTTAACTTTCCTGAATTGATTCAAATGTAGAAATTACCTTTCTACTTCCCAACACCCCTTCGCTTTAACAGCCTTTGGATAAGTGAATAATAGCTGCATTTAAATGGTATTACCTAAGGCGCACACTCAGCTGTATCTTCGACTGTATGGAATTATATCCTTTATTAGCCGTTACCGATAGTTGGAGACAATTTAATATTTTTCACTGTGTAACTATTATCAAAGAATCCACTGATGAAATACGCACTTCAACTATAAACGAGTGTTGGAAAAAGCTATGGCCTGAAGCTAAGTCAATGATAATGATCAAAATACATGGGGAAGGTTTTGAAAATCTGCAGTCAGGTAATGTTTAAGAAATTCTAGCCGCCAATGACCGTGAACTTACAGAACAGGAGCTTCTCGAAATACTGGAAAATAATAGAGTAAGCGATGAAGACGATAACTTTCAAGAAGTAACAGTCGAGACGGCATTCAAGTCTCTCACTTTAACCAACATAAATACGATATTATCACCTGCTCAAAAACTTCAGGATATAGTGTTTGACGTGGATCCTTATATGGAAAGGAGTTTGAAATTCAAAAATGGCTTGACAAGCTTATTGGCACCATACAAAGAAGCGCAAAATGAAATTAAGAAGAAAATGAAGCAGCCAACCATCTCATCATATTTTAAAAAATGAAGTTTTTAAAGCATTCTATACTCGTAATATGTACACAAAGGTATACATTTATTAAATATGACTATCTAGCTGTTTAATTGATTGTTTCATCATATATCATTATACATTACAATATAATGTACTAATATACGTATCCTAATTGGGATTATATTTCAAATTTTTTATTTGGATCGTGGATCCCTCGCCAACCACGGTTTTACCAACCGCGTCTTTCTCCTCGGAACGCAACCCCCGCGGTTGAAGAGGGATTACTGTAGGTTACAACACAGTACCTAGAGACACAAAATTTGACAACGGCACTTATCTTCTTTTTTAGGCCAATGATGATGACGTTATCAGCTTTATCTCTTTTTTAACGTTTTTTATAACTCAGAGGTGAGAAAAGCACTTGCCACCTTCTCGATGCTATTAGCCTTGGTTTAAACTGTATTTCCAATATCAACGCCTCAAATATATAGTAGAGGAATAGTATTCAGGATTTTTTAAAATATGGTCTGTAACTGGCACACGCGCCCTTACCTGAGTAAAGTAAAATTCGTTGAAATCACTGTATCCATCTATTTTCTGAAGTTCCGAAAGATTACATATTAAATATTGCCGATAGCGGCGACATCACACCATCTTAAATCTTATATGTTGACTTCTGCCAGTTCCAACGACATTAAAGAGTAAGGAAGATTAAAGTAGGGATTTAAAAATAAATTAAACTATTTACATAACTTTATTTTCACGGTTTCAATAGAAAAGTTGAAGTACAGAGAAGAACTGCAAGGCAATATTTGGGGCACCAACCCAGTAACTAAAATACATATTAAATAAACAACGCAAAATTTCTTTTAAAACAGAAAAAGCTATCGGGTTCGTATAAAATAAAACAGTACACAAGTTGAGCTTTTGAAGCTACAGATAAAAAATAGATATTCTAAAACTTAAACATTATTTGGTATTAGAATTATTCATATATGAAATAAATAGTGTTAAAAGGCTAAGACGTAGACAAGCGTATATAGGATAGTTAGAAATACTAAATACAAACAGGAGGACATACGGACTTTTTATACGCTTCAATAAGAGTACCATACTGAACGTGAAACCATGTTATACGCTATACTCTTTTTAATACACTAATAAATCTTTCAAATAAAGTTGTTACTAGTTTTTATTTTGCATCTTTTATAGTTTACGAAATTTATTAACAATATTTTGTATTTCAAAATGTCAAGTATCTATATACGTCAATAATGATCGGTCTTTTTTTCTTTTTATTATTATTCAGAACGATTTGCGAAGTGGAAATTGAAACGTCAATAAACTTACTTTAACCTTTAATTGTGGCTTATTCCCATTTAAATAGTATTTTTTTTAATATCTCAAATAAATGTGGGAGACAAACTATGGTATCCGCATTTCTTCAGTTGTACTAGTTGATTTTTTTCCTACTCCCAACCTCAAGCAGAGGTTGGGAGTGGGATAGTTTTGTAGATCGTAAGAAAAAGTGACATGCTTTGATTTTTATCGTCAAAGTTTAGATGTGATGCGTGGCATCATCCCACGTGACCATGCCAATTCAGTCTCGTATATAATTGGACGATTTTTGTCGTTTTATATGACACATGCCAAACGTTGAAATAGCGTCAAAACCGTTAAAGACCCGTTAACTTATAAGAGTGGCTTGTTGTCTCCTAGGCTTACATCAAATATTACCTGTACATCTAGATGGAAACATCAAAGGTTGCCAGTTTTTCTCAATTCTACAAAATTTTTCCATTTCAAAAGCTCCCAAATTAATAAAAAGTCATTTAACATCTTTAATAATCAGAGTACTTATTGTAAACCATCATCTGGCTATCTAAAATAATTTAAAAAGAAACCGCAACGAAAAAACAAGAAATAAAACAATGAAATGGGTAGGAACAAAATTTGTGAAGGGCAACAGACTCGATTGAAAATAAATTATGAAGAGATAATACTACCTAAGATAACAAAACCATAGAAATGTATATTCCTGTTTCCTAGCGTTAACTCTTATGTATGTATGTAGGCAACTCAAATATATACTCGCTTACTGAATTAATTTTCTACAACGCAAACTTTGCTGTTATACATCTACTTTCATACCCTTGAAGATCATAAAATATATGTTTAAAGCCTTAAAATTATAATTCACATCTGTCTGCTCAGACCAAAGATCACACGAGAAGCTATTGAGATCGAAAAGCATCCTGATTGTCTCAATAAAAGATACGAGGGAACTCTACTAAACTCAACAGGAATTATATCTCCCCATTTTTGTTCGAAATATCTATATTACAATATTTGAAAAACTATCTAAGTATTTTCTTTTACCACTTTGCATCGTTTACATGTTTATATCTTTATTGTCTTAGCAAACACTCCAATTGTCTTAACAAAAGAGATGCGGGCACCCAAATACAGTTCACACGAATTTCTCTCCTAAATCCCGTGATATATTTATTAATTTGATTACCAGTACTTAAACAAGCATACAACTCTCCAATTCTGCTTGAAATATCTCTAACTGTACATAATTTGAAAAGGACTACACAGAAAAATGCAGATTGTACTTTAAATTAAATATCTGTGGGAAAGAATATCAATCTTAATAATTTGAAAGAGGGCGTTTTAGAAACTAGTAAAATTTTTGTAGCAAAATACCAGTTACTAAAAAGACTATATATTATATAACATGGTTTTACCGTTTACATCCACAAAAACAAATTTGGATAAAGCATACATTGAATTTTACATCTGTCAAAATTACTATAATACTACTAAAGAAACACATATTCTGTAGTTTTTCACTGAACTAATTTTTCGTAGCAACCATGTATGCAAATAAAATAAAATTTATGAAATGGTCTAATTATTATATCACCATTGTGAACTATATTTTATTGCTATTTTTTTGTGAATTAAAATATGTATTTCTTAACAAGTGTCACTAATACAGTTTCCTTCGCTACCACTAAGGAAATGCAACAAAATTAGATTTTTCTAAATGCATTATAGTCAATTTTATCATCAACAATACATACATGGGAAATTTATACATTTCTTATTTATAAAGAATAATATATAACAAAGCAGACATCTATATAGCAACATAGCACATCTATTGTTTTTAATGGGTTTGCGACTATTGTACACAGCAGGAAAATTTCATGTTTTTTTGATTTTTTAGACTTAAACGATACCTTTTTCCTACATTAATTTTAATGTCCAACTTCAGTTCACGGTGTTTTTGATTCATATTCTCTGGTTCTCTGAAAGTCATTTTTAACTTTATTTTGATTTTTTTCTTATATACTGATTCTACATTATTTTTTCTCGTGAACAGTAATTATTACTATAACTGCCTCTTCCACTGATGATGTATTCGTTGCTTCAAATAAGATTTATTGAAATTTTCTGTCTTTTTAATGTTCCTTCACATTTTGTCTACAATAATTTCTTGCTCTGCCTCTCTAGTTAATTATATTATTTATCCGCCCACTTTTGCGGTCTTTCAACACTTTATATCATTGTAGAAATTTCTCTTTTGTATTTTACTCCTATATAATATACTTTTCACATTCAGTGAATGTTTTGTAAAGTTTTGTTTTCTTACAGCAAGTGTCTATATTATGGTGATTCAGTAAGTTTATCTTCCGATAACAGATGGCGCTATGTGATTCGTCATTTTTATTCGTCTAAACATGGTACAACTGTTTGATGATGATGAACATGTCTGAAGTTTCGTGTAGATCTGTCAACTCATGCAAAGCTGGGGTGACAGTATTTTTACAAAATTGAAAAAAATTAATATTGAACGGTTGTACGTATATAACGATCTTCTATCTTCAATAAGAATAGCAGGAAGATGAATTTCTAACTTTAAACGTGATCATATACGTCTTGGAGACAATAAACGAGAAGGACATCCATCAACCTTATGATCTTGAAAGATACTTGATTAACTGAGAGCGACTTAGAAACCCTGTGGATCTTATAAGGCAGTCTGAGAAATTTGGCTAAAGTTTTGGATTTTATGCTTTGTTTCAATACTATGAATGAGACTTGAGTCTACCGCCATGATCAACCATTAAGTCTAGTTTACAGAAGAAATAAATCATTTTTTATCAATACAACGCCTACTGTAACCTAGATAAAAAACATCACGAAAATGAGTAAATAAAGTAAGAATTGCTGCTACATCCACCCTTATCGCCACATTTAATTCTGTCGAACTTCTGTTTGTTCTCACAACCCAAAAAACGATTTAATCGATCGAAGCGGTAATAGCAGTCGTACAAACGTATTAAGACTTTTTTTCGTCGAGTTTTCCCTGGGCTCTCTCCTAAGTGATCCACACGTTTTTTTTATTTTTCGCTCTTTGGTTATTTTTGGACATACCGTTTTTATAAAACCTATTTTCAAGCCAATTCCCTTTGCCCTCATCTTTTTGTTTGTTTATCATACGACGTCATCGGTTCTATGACCACCAGCAAAGCAGTAATTAACAAAAAGCAAAGTTACTAATTTATTCTTTTTAAAAAATTTATAAATTCCCATGCATTTAAAATTTTCTATAACCTTTCCAAAATTTATTTTTAATCACATACAAATTAGCAATATTTATTGATATCAACAACTTTTTCTAGATCAAATAAATTTTGGAGAGAATAACAACATATGCACCATACTCAATTTTATTAAGGAAGTGTTTACATTTCAGTGTTAGTTTGTGACTTCAACAAGTACGAATACAATCCGAATTTTTAAAAAATATTCAACATTTTCAGTTCTTTATATACGTCATTTAGATTTTCCTGATAGGGTGATTTACAGATTATCCTTCTGTAAGTTGAAGTATACTCTGAGAAAATGGTCTATCCCAATAGCATTATGACGCTATTCTTGAGACTAACCTAACAGCTCACAAATGAAGGGTCTACAATAGATCGAGATCAGTGTAGATCTATCACAAGACCAGAAGAAGTCTAGAGAATTTGAATACTTCTGACACAGAATAATAAACAATCAGAACGTCCACTCTTCGCGTAGATGGAATCAGCCATGTTTTAAACGAAACCAGTGCTGTTCAGTGAAATTTTATCTGATGTGCATAGGAAAATTAACCCGGTTTAATTTATTTACGGCAACCATAGACATAATAATATGCACTATTTTATTCGTACTTTTAGTTGAAGAATATAATAAATGATCTCAAATTTACTAAATTAATAATCTCTAAAAATTTAAATTACAGTTCTGTCGTAGCTTGTCACAAATTTCTCAATCCGAGTCTATGTTTCCGTTTAAAATATGGCGATCGCGTGCTGACACACTTCAAAGGCGGCATCGGAGAGTGGGCATTCTGATTGTTATTTATTCTGTGCTACTGATAAACATCAACGTCAACTGTCATCAACTACTCCTTCCTTGTCATGTCTTATTTTAACAATGACGTCATTTGACCGAATTAGTATTGATATGGATAAAATTTTCCAAAGATTTAGCTACATATTTTTGTAAAAACTTACTGATAGGTCCCATGGCAATATCAATATTGCCAGACGGATTTTCTTTAAATTCCAAAGTGAACTAAAAATAAAAAAAAATTCGACAATGCGTGGAACCTCTGGAACTGAGAAGAAGATAGGTCTAGAGAATTTGAACACTTCTGTTTGACATTAACGTCAACTGTTATAAATTATTCCACTTGTCATCTGTCATTTCAAAAATGTCGTCGTAAAGGCTACAGATTTCTCTGAATTATGAAGTGCAATTTATATCAATATTGAAGAAAAGAGGTGCTGTGAATCCAAAAGTGGTAATTCTAAAATAATGATCAACCATAAAGAAAAGAATGGATAAAAAGCATAGGAACGAAAAGATAATGAAAAAAGCAAAGCACAGACATTAAATAGTTGTCTGGCAGTAAAAGAACTGCGAAAAATACTGTGCTGTTATCAACCAGCGACAATAAGCAGGGTATGGGCCGGTTGGAACATCGCCTACACTCCCACTGTCTAAAAAGCTTAGGAACGGGAAGATTATGAATGAAGGAAACGACATACATTAAATAGTTCTATAGCAGTAGAAGAATTGAGAGAATTGTTAAAATGCGAAAAAACCATATCCGTCAAAGGAAGAATATCTAGAAACTTGCAAATATGATCTACAAAGAGGTGATGTAAATTAGACATTACAGTATTATACAAATTAATATAAAAATATATATTTCAGAATTTTTTTTGGTCATTGGAAAGAGGTTAATGTTAAAGTAGTGACAAGTAATAAATGACATATAGCAAGTTACAAATGTCTTGCATTTTTGTACTTTTTTTTAGAATTATGCCTTTGCTGAAGTAATGCTTTATTTTCTTACTTTTGATGATAAGTATTAGTACACCGAACGTGTACTAATACTGTTACATTGAATAAACCACAGTGACAGTGCGTGGTGTAATTTTAGAAGTTGTAAAAAATATTTTGATGCAAAAGAAAGACAGGGACGATCACGGTGAACAAAAAAGGAAATGAGGGAGAAAATAACAACAGCAACCTTATACTAAAGCCTAGTAAAAGAAACTAAATTAAATTCGAGGAAAACAAGCTAAAAAAATCAACAAAACCTAAACGTGGTGAAGTTAAAAAAGAAAACAAAAAAACGGTTATTCTTCTCAGATAACTGCCAGTTTTTGTAGACCAACGATTTGTCGTTGTTGGAGCATAAGACACCCAAAAAATTACAACATCTCATATCCACCAAACCGTTGCACATCTTTTAAAGATATTCTGCTGTTCTTCTTATAATGGCACCGAATCACTTGAGCTGATAGGACACACGATGAACTTGTTAAAGAAAAGTTAACCTACGAGATCTTGATACCTGAAGCACTATATTATATTTAAAAATAAAAAAGGAGACCATGTGTATGCAAACAGAACAAATGTAACGTTATTTTAGTGACTAGTTAGATCAATCGTCTGTTATGGTGAGATGTTTCGCAATGTTTTTAGGACTCCTTTGAAATCTGTGTAAGTGAATTTTACCAGAATTCGCTATTGCTATAGCTGTAATAAAATTAAGATGGCAAAAACTTGACACTCAAAAGCAAATTAAAAAACCATCCACTGATAACCATTTTTTCCTTTAAAGCCTTTTAAATCGTTAAATAAGATCAAAAATATTTCAGCTACCTTTTTGGCAATGGCATCCACATAACAGATTCCCAAAAATAAATAAGAAGCGTGGCAATATGCGCACGTGCAAATCTATGATGGTTTACAAGTCGAGAATTGATCAGTGGACAGGTCCGAAGCTGCCGAAATTGTTTTTGTGATTTTGCTGCTATTGATTCCAAAGAATAAACGAAAAATTGAAAAATTACGTATTCGCTTTACAGTCTATTTTATGATTAGAGGAGGTATAAATGTGGTAAGGATATAAGAATGGCATAAATGTATGTAATATCTGACCAGCACATCAGACATAATCAAATATATAAGATTTTTCAAAGAACTGCAAAATCATCCATCGATTGGATGAAAAGAACAAACTAATCATCTAAAAATCCTCTTTGTGCCTTTGTTTATAGTTAACAATATACTGTGAGAATACATTATACAAGAGTAACTGAAAATGTTGAATAAAACAATTGGTTGTCAAACTTAACACCCTAAAAAACAATTATTGCATCAGATGTCACTTACTGAACGTGGAAGCATGAGAGTTATATCAAAAATTTAAAACTTTCTTCGCCTCTTGACGTTCCTCTACCCTATCAAATCGGGCGGAGGAGGTGGAGGTTGCGTCGGTTTGCTTAAATTCCTACCCTGTGCGCCTACTGCGATCCCCTTGTTCAAATCGATCATCCCTCCGTCTGACCTAGCTCGATTATGACTAGATTTCTGCACGTTTTGATTAGCGTTTTTCGTATCACAATTTTCACCTAAACTATCGACTGATTTAACCATTAAACTGCCCTGGCTCTCTAGACTATTCCTAGAGTTCTCCGAGATCGTTCTTTCGTTTTCACTGTTGTGGTTTGAATCTCTGTTTTCCGGTTTATGGCCCAAGAACCTCTCCTTGTCGGCTATCTTGTTGTCGTGACCGGGTTGGTAGAATTCCTGTTTACCCTGTATGTTGATGAAGGCTGGTTGTTGTTTGTTGGCAACGTTGTAGACCGAACATTGGGCTGACGTTCTTAAGGATGAAGGGCGAGCTGGGATTTCTGGCTTTTGACTCAGGTCTTTTCGTCTAATTTGAACTTCTTCAATGTCATCTGGTTTATTATCGGGTATCACAGTTGGGGTCACCTAATACAGAAAAAAGAACATTAGAAATGAGTTATAATTTAAGAAAATTGCATATGCGCATCCAGCACATTCAACCGTGATGTGTATATAAGCAATGAAAACAGTTTTACAGTGTCCAATACTGTAATTGTTGTGGGCCCTAAAAAGCAGCTAATTCCTATATTTTGTGCTTGCTGAAACTGATTAAAAGATAAAAGTCATGTTGATTTTTAGCAACAACCGTTTTCAGTTTGGAAGTGGGCACAGTAGCCAAATTATTAATATTTGTGAATTTCACAATATGAATTTAACATCCACTTTCTCCATTCCCACCTCTATTTTCCCTATAGTTGTTGAACTGTGACTGATGATCATGAAGAAATATTTGATCACAACATTTCAGTAATGGAAAAAAGGTATTGTTGTGTTACATGTCCTTAATTGCAGCCCTGTGCTTTAGCGATGCCGATAATACTCTTTTCACCGCGAATATTCTACGACCCAATGCGAACATGTTCTCTTCGCCGGTAACTTTCTGGAATTTTTGTATTATCGCGTGGATTCGGCCGCCATCCCTACTTCGAGAACATTTGTTCTGCTTATATAAGCCCGCTGAGGCGGTCTTTGATGACTAGTATTGGCGAAATGTTTTGTAAACGATATCAGTGTAAATTGTAAGCGATAATTATTAATGTAATCAGAATTTTTGATATTTTTAATTAAGTGAGTTTTTGCAGTTAAAGAAAGTTAGTCAAATCACGTTGTGCTTCACTTAATCTCTGAACCCACAGATAAACGTAATAGTATCAAGGTCCTTTGGAACGGAGTTTTGATTGCAGATTGCTGCTGGTTTGTGGGTGCTGCTCACGGCAGTTATTCGAGGCAACAAAAGGGATCCTAATTCAGTGAAAGTATTACGGGGACAAATTCCATGAACTCGGATGTAACTTGTCCCTTAAAATCCACTTTCTCTATTCCGACCTAAGTTTTCCCCTTAGTTCTGAAACTGTGACTAATAAGTATGCAAAAAGGAAATTTCTGTAATCAAAAATAGTATCAAGGTCAAGTCAACAGATCACTTGAGAAAGGCAATCAGCCGAAACAGCTGTAGTGATAAGAATTTAAAATAAATTTTGTGGAAGTTTGAAAACAAAGTTTTCAGTGTTTTATTGTTACATAAAATGAATTTCCATCAAGTAACGGTCGAATCCATCAAGTATCAAGGTCGTTAGACAGGAGCTATGTACTTTCTCCATTGCCACCTCGAATTTTTCCCCCTAGTTGTAAAGCTGTTAATGAGCATAAAGAAAATTCTAGCAGAACATTTCAGTAACAGAAAAGGGTATCATGGTCGTAGGAACATAGTTATGCACTTTTCCCCATTTCCACCTCGACTTTTCTATCTAGTTGTGAAGCTGTTAATCATGATTATAAAGAAATATTCCATCAGGGCATTTCTATAAACGAGAAAAGGTATCAAGGTTGTTGGAACGGAGATATATTTGCAGGGTTACTGCTGGTTTGTATGTAAAGATTCTTCGGAACTCACAAGAAACAAGCTAATAAAATGCGATCAACTGAAGCCAATACATGATTCTCTTAAATCCTAGTAACTCATTTTCTCAATAATTTAGAACTGTTGGAATATATCCCTCATTAAAGGCAATTCAAATTGACTCATAGTAGTTTATTATACAACATAAATTATAGCTAACAAAATAATTTCCACATAATATTCGTTTTTTTTATCCCAAAATTAGTAGGTAGCAATTGAAGAAAATATTAAAAAAAAATGTAGAGCAGTGAGATGTTTTGAAAGAATCTTATAAAGAAGAACAATACAAGATAAAATGTAATCAGTTTAAATAAATTCCACCAAGAAATCCACAATAATATCCCCAAATGATCTACAATACATTAAGAGCGTAGGCGCAAAATTTCGGGCCAATGCTTTTTAAATGCATTCATTTTTTTCGAATCCTGAGAAAATTACTAAATATTTTTGAAAAATTTAAACGCAGAATGATAGATTAGATTATTACCAAGGGCCGAAAGTCCATTAGAATAAACAAAAAGTTTCTTTTTAATGAGATATTTGAAATTAAAAATCACACTTAATTTTCTTTTCTTTTTGACATCTATAACTTACTAAAATAAAAATTATAGAAGTTTTCAGGGACTTTCGGCCCTCGGTAATAATGTAATCTTTCATTCTGCGTCTAAATTTTTCAAAAATATTTAGTAGTTTTCTCAGGATTCGAAAAAAAATGAAGTGCATTTAAAAAGCATTGGCCGGAAATTTTGCGCCTACGCTCTTAAAACGATATTATTAGCTGGGAATAAAATGAGCTAGTAGCTTGGCTAGCTGCTTTTGAAATAATTTGAGTATTCCATACACTTGCCTTACATTGTACACTATTGAAACATTGTACTGTTGATTCAATAAAGATTTTAAATAAAATTTAATGTTGATTAACGTCAGCATATTACGCTATGTCGCATTTTAGTTTTCACTAAAAAGGCGTAGACATGCCAGACAAAAATTCCAATACTACAAAATATTAGTAAGCAGTTATTTCTATTCCAAATTTTAGTTTAAAGCAACACTCCGAAAAAGACAAGAAATCAGATGACACTACTACGTTTATCTACTAACCTTATAGTAAATACTGGAAGTATAATTACCAACCACTTCTATTTTCTGCACCCTAACAGGCTATTTAACAATCATAGTTAAAAAATAATTTTAAAAATATTTGAGATGAGTTGAAAATATTTAGTCGACGTTTTTAAGAGATGATAAAACATTCAAATTGCATTGAGAAGCAAAAGCAAGCTAAGAACAATAAATAATAAACAGCAATGCAAATCAAAATATCCACTAGTACGATAAATAAAATATAGAGGATTATAATGTGAACATAACTAAATTTTAAATTTCCAGGTGCTCATCATATATATTTTTTTATATTTAATGTCTAATGCTGCGAGTTAGAACCGCGTCGTATGCCATTTTTTCTCTGGAACTCGTCTGCTCTACACATGGTTCTTGGACAAACCTGGTACAGTCGACTCGCGTTAATTCAAATCTGCGATAACTCGAACCTCTGTATAATTCAAAGTTATCACGACGAGTTCCCTACAAAAACTGTTTATATTTCGGACTAAATCAATATATTTTTATGCACTTGGTAATTCGAAGGAAAAAATTCATTGCTATATAACAAAACGACGCAATAATTCGAACTCATCGGCGACCAACACTCGACAATTCAAAGTTGCAGAGAGAAAGAGGCGGAAAGATTGTGCGCCTTTGTTTTCGTTATGATTAATGTGACTACATATTTGACACACACTTCTCACAAATTGGTTTGTTTATTATTAGTTACTGTTACTCTTTCGTTGGTATACAGATTAAACTTTTATTAGTCATGAGCCCTAGAAAGTATAAATGTTTGACGACTGCTGAAAAGATGAAGTTAATCCAAAAAGTAGAGGCAGGTGAGAAGAAAAGTGATGTTGCAAAAGAATTTAAGATTCCTCTGAGTACTCTCTCAACCATAATAAAGCACAAGGAGAAAATTAATGCTGCTCAAACTGCTGGAGTACGGAAAAGAACTACTAAAGGTGAATTTCCTCGTCTGGAAGAAAGTCTGGTCATTTGGCTGAGACAGTAGAGGACAAAAAGTGTCTATTAGCGGAAACTTGTTGGAAGGAAAAACGCAAAAGAGTTCGCGCCTACTCTAAGCATCAAAAACTTTGCGACAAGTGAAGGGGGGCTTACAAATTTCAAAAAGAGAAATTGAGTTGTGTTTAAAAAAGTTTCTGGGGAAAGTGGAAGTGTTGATGATGCAATTTGCTTAGATTGGCACTGTAAATTGAAGATCTTGATTGAAAACTATGGTACCCGAGACATTTTTAATACTGATGAAACTGGCCTACTTTTCAAATGTTTACCGGACAAGACGCTTACTTTAAAGAGGAAAAATGTTACGGGGGAAAACATAGTAAAGAGAGGTTGACAGTTTTACGTGCAGTAAATATGGACGGATCGGAAAAACTGAAACCCTTAGTGATAGGAAAAGCAATGAAACCGCGATGTTTTAAAGGTTTCGTTTCCTACGGATTATCGTGCTAACAAAAAAGCTTGGATGACGACAGAACTTTTTAACAATTGGCTTTTAACAGTTAATGGGGACATGAAACGACAAAAGCGGAAAATTTTACTATTTCTAGATAATTGCACTGTCCACAACAGTCCTCCTATATTGTCTCAACATGACCAAGGGATCCACAATTTTAAGATGTTCTATCGCAAAGAAATTGTTAAGCTCGTTTTAGAATCTCTCGACAAGCAGCTAACTGCAAATATCACGGTTCTGACAGCTATCTTACTGATTGACAAGGCATGCAGAGGTGTAACACCCCTAACAACTCTCAACTGCTCAAAAAATCCGGTTTCTTAAACGAAGATCAGGAAAATCTTCCAATACTTAAGGATGATGGAGAACCAGTAATAGAACCATTAGTTGACATCAGCGGTGTGAGTTTTTCTGACTTTTTAGTGGATGAAGATATTGCCGTCTCAGGTTCACTAACCATTGGCGAAATTTTATCTGCGACAGATACGAATGAAAACAGTAACGATGAAGATGAGTACGAAACTTCAGAACATTTGGTAGAGGTGTCAGTTAAAGAAGCAAGATCCTCATTCGATATCTTACAAACCTTCTGTCTACAAAACGAAAGTGATGAAAAAGCATCAGTCCCTCGAGTTTCGAATTAACGAGAGTCGACTGTATATATAATCTCTTTGTCAATAACCTATATGTCTTTTATTTAGTATACACAGAGCTCTTGTACCAAGAATAACTGGAACCTTCTCATAACAACTGTTAAGTTCTGCCAAAGCTGCCTTACTGCGTTGGCCCATAGAACCCTGGTCGGGGTCATTCAGACCTATTTCGAGCATAAATAAAGTTAGGATTGTCGAGCTAGAGACGATGATGATAAATTATCACAGTAATACCGTTAGAATCAGCATGGAATATTACCACCACTAAAAAAAGAGAGAAAATAATGCAACAATTGTTGTGAAAGTATAAATAACGCAAATCCTCTTCCTCCTCATTCCTCGAGCCCTTGTCAGGGCGCGGTTAGACTAAATATTATTAGCTTGCTGCCTCCATTGGCTGCGATCCTCTGTCATATGGACGGCTTCATGTAAGGAGTTTCCTACCAGAGTTTTTATTTGGTCTGCTCATCGTGTTAGAGATCTCCCTCTTGGTCTTCGGCCTTCTATCTTTCCTTTAAATATAATATAAGCGTATTGCAAGCATACTTACATAATGGTACACAGTACATAATGGTACCGTCTATCTTGCGCCGCTCTTATCCAGTTTTTATTGAGTCTTCTTAAATCGTCAGTCCATCTTGTAGGTGGTCGACCGACGCTTCTCTTGTCTTCCCTTGGCCTCCATTCCAATAACCTCGTTGTCCATCGCCCATCTGTCATTCTGGCTATGTGTCCTGCCCATCTACATTTTAGTCTGGCTATCTTCTCGATGATGCCAGTCACTCCGGTTCTTCTCCTGATGTCTTCGTTGGTTATTCTGTCTCGCAGAGTTATTCTTAACATGGACCGCTCCATTCTTCTCTGCGTGACTCTCAGTTTGGTAGCTGCTGCTTTTGTTAAGGTAAGTGTTTCTGCTCCGTACGTCAAGACTGGGAGGACGCACTGATCAAATACCTTTCTCTTTAGGCATGTGGGCAGCTCACATTTAAAAGTTTCTCTCAGTTTTCCAAATGCTGCCCACCCAAGGCCGATTCTTCTCTTCAGTTCATGAGTGTGGTTATCCCTGCCAATCATAATTTCATGTCCCAGGTATTTATATCTATCTACGAGTTCTATTTCTTTTCCACCAATACTGATGTTCTGGTTGGGTACCAAATTGGTCATGATTTTTGTTTTCGAGATATTTATATTTAAACCTACATTTTCTGTAGCCACAACGAGTTCCTGTACCATCTCTCTTGCGATACCTAGATCTTCAGCTATTATAAGTATATCATCGGCGAAACGTAAGTTGTTTAGATATTCTCCATCTATTTTTATTCTCTTTGTCATCCAATCCAAATTCTTAAAAGCATGTTCTAGCACCGTATTAAAAAGTTTAGGTGACATTGGGTCTCCTTGTCTAACCCCCGTTCTATTTTTATGCGATTACTGTTAGTATGTAATCTGACAGTGGTTGTTGCCTGCAGGTATATTTTGTATAATAATTTAGTATATCTATAATCTAGCCTGCATTCATTAAGCGCCTGTAATATTTTACTTAGCTCAACTGTGTCAAAGGCTTTGTGAAAATCGATAAATATTAGAACCAGAGGTTTATTGTATTCCACTGTTTTCTCTATTAGGGTTTTTATACTTTGTAGATGGTCATTTGTTCTGTAACTTTTTCCGAATCCTGCCTGTTCCCTTGGTTGATAAGTCTCTAATTTTCTTTCCATTCTCTTAACTAGTATTCGCGTAAACAACTTATATATATGGCTGAGGAGGCTAATCGGTCTGTAATTCTCTAAATTTGCTTTGAGAGGTTAGAGGCTCTAAGAGGTTAGAGGTGTGAAATTCCATACAAAAGGGATTAATTCATTAAAAAGGCGTTTCCGGTAGATTCCTTGTTTATGGAATTTCACACCTCGGAACAATAGCAACCCGCTGACCTTAATATTCATGACTCTCTTAGATAGCTTGCTAGATTATAAGCATCGTTGCAATACACTTATATTAAATTTATGTTATTATAGGCTTAGTATTGGCTTACTTTATACTTTAACAACTTACAACAATTGCAGCATTATTATCTCCCATTTTAGTAGTTAACCTTGTATCATGGACCTGGTGATGGGCTATTCAGTTTATAATTAAATCAACTGTAAGTATTTTTCGTTTTTCGATTAATTATCTTGTCTTATTTATATACATTTCCAAGCTCTGCTGTTATTCTTTCAAGCGATTTCTAGCTGGTAGCGCTCTCTAATCGCCGATATGATTACTACATAATTGCTAGAGCAACATGTTTAGAATAAATTTGAAAACAAAGTAAAGTGTACTTTACTGCCTTTCATCCAACAGATGTGTGATAGTTTTTGAGTGAAACACGTGCACCTTTTGTATGGTTTATCTAGTCGGTTATATTAAACCCTGCACTAAAACAAATTCTGTTTAAAATTCCATAGTTTGATGTGAAATTTACTTAAATCCTTTTTATTTACACATATTTATTTCAAAACTGTTCTAGATTAGTTAATACTTTCAATTTCTAATTTCTCTAGTGAAGAGTTCGTTTCTCAAACCACACATCGCCATTTGTCGAATGATAACCAAACTAACGTTGCAAATCTCAACCGATAGGAGGATCTGAATGCTTTAATACAGTAAATCAACGCCATATATATAATATATATATATATATATATATATATATATATATATATATATATATATATATATATATATATATATATATATATATATATATTGTAAGTAACCAAACCAAAGTTTCAAATTTTAGTCGATACAAGACGCTAGATGTACCAAAACAAATTTTAAATCCAATCCTTCTTAAAAAGCTTGAGTTAGATTTTCGTAAAACAGGCGGAGCTGTACGAATTATCAAGCCTTAATTATACCTTAGTATTGTTAATGTTACACTTATTTGAAACACATATAACAATATCATCAAGTTGTTCGTTAAATTGACCTGCAAACGCATAAACGACAGAAAACCAAATAAAATTCCGGTGGGTTTAAGTAAAATTGTTATTGTTCATTTTCTACATATTCGCTACCTGTTGTATTGCTGTTGAGCCATTAAAAATAACTAAAAATTCGCTAAAACTAAAATATCGGCAAAAAGCACAAAATAGAGCAAATTATATTAAAAAATTAACAGAACTGTGACAATACGTAAATATAAAATTTTAATTTACCTTATGATAGATGCTGGAAGTATACTTCGGATCAACATTTACAGTTTGTTTATTGTTCACGCCTTCAGTCATCGTACCTCTATCCGATTTCTGTATTGTCTGACTTACCCCGTCTCTCGTATTCGCCTGTTTTTTATGCGAATCGCTCGGCCTGGGCAAGGTACTGGGGTGTACTATTATTTTGTTTGGTGGAATTTCCTTGGTTTGTACTGACGGCCGATGAGGAATTTCTTCCGATTTTGGTTTGGGATTTTGCATTGGAGGAGGCGCATTTGTTTGGGACTGGGAAATGTGTACTGGCTGACTCTCTTCGGTTCTACAGCAAAAAAATCGATTATTCAGTCGTTTTTTTTAATGGGCGTGTGTTATGTATGGCAAATGTCGAAATGCCGGAAAAATTATAAAAGGTTAAAAATTATAGAAATAAATAAGTTTTGTTGTCAGTATGTTCAATATAATATAATACGCGCCTAAAATTTTTGCCCAGCTTTAAATGAGTTATTTAGATGAATCAGATGAGAGTTCTAATTGAAAATAAAGCATCAAATTTCATTTACATTGATGATGACAGATGGTTTACACATACGAAGGAGAAGAAAAAAAATATGTAAGATTGATAACTAGAAAAGAAAGAATTTATACATGACAGTTTATATTTGACATATATCGCCGTCATTTTGTGTGCTTGGCCTGTGAAGTCAGAGTGGGAGTGATGGACATGACAAAAATCTACGATCGTATTAGCAGTATAGCATAATAGTATTGGCAGACCGGCGACTGAAGATGCGCGAGGTAGCTGAGACAGTGGGCATCTCAAAAGACCACGTATGTCACATCCTGCATGATATTTTGGGAATTAGAAAGCTATCGGCGCGATGGGTGCCGCTTTTGCCCACTCCGGACAACAAGCGCAACCGTGAGACTACTTCAGAGCAGTGGTTGACGATATTCGAGTGTAATCCGAAGGAGTTTCTAGTCGAAACAGTGGAGGAAAACCCGAAGAAGATGAAAACTGTCCTGTCGGTCGGAGAGGTGATGGCCATCATTTTCTGGAATTTACAAGGGGTGATCTGCATGGAGTACCTGGAGAAGGGCCAAACGGTCACAGGGCTCTACTACGCCGAATTATTGGGCCGATTAGACTCCAAATTACAGAAAAAACGACCCAATTTGGCGAAATTCGTCGAATTGGGCTACGAACTGTTGAGCCATCCAACGTATTCACCAGATTTGGTCCTGTGCGACTTCTTTTTGTTTCCAAACTTAGAAAAAGCACTCGTCGGGCAGAAATTTTAGGTAGAATGAGGAGGTCATCGCCGCCACCTCGAGAAAACGTTTTTTTCAGACGGATTAAAGAAGTTGGAGCATCGCTGGATCAAGTGTATTGAGCTAAAAGGAGACTATGTTGAGAAGTAAATCGCCACTTTTCCAAAACTTTCGTTTTTCTTTTGTAGGCTAAGTACTTATCGGACCGCCCTAGTAACTTCTCGAAGTGATTTCTGGTTTAAGAAAATGGATGTGATTTATAATTTTAGGACTTCTGAAACGACAGCAAATAACTATTAGTGTATCTCAACCGAATTACAACATTGCTTTTGATGATCTACAAATCATGGGTGAAGTAGTAAAACAAGAATTCTAATAAAAACAATGGCACATATACGTACAAAAGAGGAGCTAACTCAAAGAGAAATACACCAAAAACTAGCAGCAAGTTATTCCGAAAGACGATAAGGACACAAAGAAGAATATATAGAGAAAAAGATTCCCAGTTTGAAAATAGGATAACTATTATACACACCAAAACATTTCAAAATTCATCGGACGCCATTATATACAACTCGTTTGGGAAGAAGTGCCACGGTTTGAGACCATACATACATATATATATATATATATATATATATATATATATATATATATATATATATAATATATATATATATATATATATATATATACATATGAAGCAATTACATATTTACTTACTTTACTAAACTCTTTGGCGATAAAGGCACCAACTTGGGCGTGCTGTCCACCTTAGCGTTGTTAATTGGAGGTACTGGAGCAGATTTCTTCTTTCTTTGATTCGGCCTTGGACTATCCATACAAAAATCCAAGTTCGAATTGCTAGCCTAAAAGAAACACAGTATAAAAATTTATTGGATAAAGAATCCGTTAGTTTTGTGCGATCCGTTTGTCGGTCTGTCTGTTCCGGGATTAGCGCAACCAAACCGGCAAAAGATACAAAAAAAAAACTGATGGGGAATTTGGATTTAGCTGTAAAAGTGATGACGGAGAAGCGGAAGTTCTCACACTCGGTTCTGAGAAAACAAGAAAAAACAATTCAAACAAATAGTTGAAATAACTACATATAAAACAGTATATACGCAAAAAATATTTCTAAATATTTAAAATACATACAGTTAATAATGTCACCTCTCATATTTACATTAGGTGAATGAGATACGAATATATTTGAAAGTCAAATTTAAAGTCTAATTATTCTTCTAAACCCCAACTTGCATGAATGGAGAAATGAAATAATTTCCTTAATACGCATCAAATAATTTCTACTTCAGCTCCAATACCCGAATTTTAAACAAAAATATTCCATTGACATTTACCGATGAAATAGACTTAATAAATTGACCTATTGGTTTCCACATGAAGATAAGTTAAGATAAGATAAAAGATGGATTGACAAGTGTGTCAAATTATTTTTAAAGTAAAATACCAAAGTAGAAATGCGAAGATTTTTATGGACGAAACCAAAATTCAGATTTTTTACTTTAATCTGTGCCTTCTATAAATTGCAAGGCAAAACAAACGATGCTAAAGGTGTAAGAGAGGTATGAGAATATAAAAGTTGCATTCCACAACATATCTCCCCATCTAAGTAAAAATCCTTGGCGAATTGGTTTCTTGTACTCATAAACAGTAAACCGAAATAGAAGAAAAGACAGTTAAGATTTGATTTCACGTATAGTGAGTCTGTATATTCGCTTATACGTATTTCCTCCTACCAGGATTCATCAGAGCGATTGGTACAGAAGCTCTAAAAGTGAAATCAAATCTTTTCCGTCCAAAAAAAGAAGCAACAGTAAAATGGCTTCAATATGGACTGTCTGGACTGGCTTCAAACTATCTTTTCTTTTATTATTAAAGTCTTTTTTTTAACTGGATAACGGAGAAGAAAACAGACTAGAATACACAGTTGGATTTACATTGTAGAAATTTAAGAGACTTACCTTAAAATTACTGGAAGTATCATCTTCCTGAAATATGTCCATCACGCTCACATATTTACTGACATCTTCAGGGAACAAATGGTCGCTCTCTTTTATCATCAGTTCGACTAGAATATTAACAGTGACGCAATTTCCAATATTTACGTCTAATTCGTGTTTGTTGCCGAGCAAATTCGGCGAGAGAACTATGGCCAGGTTCGATGCAGTCATTTTGTTCTCGGGGTGTTTGGCCAATTTCGAAAAGAACTGGAAGAGGTACGCTAGATTGTCTCGATTTTCCTGCGGTAGTTTCGTCAGGATGTCTTTTACTACTTCTAAACGGTGAATTTCTGGCACCTAAAATATATGAATACATAATATTCCAACTCAACTCATTGATATCATAAAAGAAACACTTAAAGTACAAAGCAAAATTCGAATTCAAAACGAACTAACAGATACAATTCATGTGAGAACGGGCCTACGACAGGGAGATGCCCTATCCTGTATTCTATTCAACATCACATTAGAGAAAATAATTAGGGAGTCAAAAGTCAACACCAGAGGAACAATAATAACAAGAAGTGATATTGGCATTTGCAGATGATGTTGATATCATAGCCAGAAGCGAAAGAGAGATGATAGAAGCATTTAATGCGATAGAAAGAGCGGCACAAAACAGTGGCCTAAACATTAATGAAATAAAAACCAAATACATGAAGGTCAGTAAATCGACAGGCCAAAGAAACCTACAGAATCTGACAATAGGAGACTATAACATCGAAAGCGTGAAAAATTTTACATACCTAGGTTCACTAGTTACCGCAGATAACAATGTCAGTAAAGATCTTAAGAGAAGAATACATATCGCTAATAAAACATATAATGGACTAATTAAACATCTAAGATCTAACAACATCACAAGAAACACCAAATGCAAAATATACAAGACCCTGATAAAACCGGTCCTTGTATATGGATCAGAGACATGGACACTATCGAAAAGCGATGAAAACCTATTAGGCACATTTGAACGAAAAATCCTTAGACACATATATAAGGAGGTAAAGGAAAATGCCATATGGCGCAGAAGATATAACTTTGAACTGTACACAGCATACAACGAACCCGAGATCATAACATCCATAAAGATCGGACGTCTGCGCTGGATGGGCCATGTTGAACGAATGTTGGAGACTGAAACACCAAAACATATTATGAGACAAAGACCAGTAGGAAGAAGGTCACAGGGAAGACCCAAACTTAGATACATGGAACAAGTGGAACAAGATCTGAAAACACTTAAGATTACTAACTGGAAAAACAAAGCAAGGAACAGAACAGAATGGCGGAAAATCCTAGAACAAGCCAGGACCCAGAAAGGGTTGTCGAGCTACTGATGATGATGAATATATGAGATGAGACAGATGAAAACAATTCACATCGTTGTGATACCAGGGATTTGAAAAGAAAGTTTTCTTATCTACCAGTAAAGATTCCCAGAAAATTGTGGTCTTATATGGGAAAAGACCCATTCTCATCATATTATTAAAATTGGAGACAAGTGTGGGGTAACCTTATATGCCATTCACATGTTTTATTACAAACTCATAAGCCATTAAATGTAATTGAAATAAAACACCTCCAGCGAAAACTAACACAAACAAACTACAAAAACTTTATAAATAAGATGGAGGAATGCTTAAACATAAACATAAAATTAAAAAGTTAGCAAAGGACAGATCAGAAAAATATCCAGTTTTCTGATCTGTCAGAATTTATAAAAGCTGTGATGAAAATGTATGAAATGTTTGCGTTACCTAGGGATTAGGAATGTTTTTTTCGTTTATAGTGATAATGCACAAGTACAGAGAAAAAATAAAAAAACATGGACTAGGCAGACGAAAACTATAGTTGGCAACATTAAAGTATATACGAGTAAAGATAACAGAAAATTGTGGTTGCAGATAAGAAACAACTCATACTATTAAAATAGGCGTCAGGTGTGGGGCAACATTAGTATGCTTCATCTATGATATTAATTAACATTATTACAAACACATAAACCACTAACCGTAATAGAAACAAAACATCTGAGGAGAAAGAAAACTGGAACATGAATGTAAATAAAATTATTAAATAAAACACTAAACAGGAACTAATAATTAAAACGGGATCATTAGTGGTATGCACATAAAGTAAGAATGGATCATAAAAGAGTCAGGACAAACTTGATCCAAATAGAGAATTTAGAACAGCTCTGACCAAAACAAATTAGAACCTGTGAAAAATGTTTGTTAAGTAAGGACTGTGAAGGTAAATCGCTAAAGTAATTATGGATGATTACCTGTACGGCGTCCAGCCACTCTTTGTGCAAATGATCGGTTAACAAGGGTTCAGGTAGTTCTCTTAAATATAACTTCAACAAACTCGACAAAATATGAACGTCTCTGTATTCCGGGATGAGAACGGAGAAGCATCCTGAATCGATGGCGGCTTTCAGTCTTTTCACTTTTGATGTGCTAGCGGCGACACGGAACAACCCTTCCTCGGACATGCCGTATTCCGTAAGGGCCGATATGCAAATTTCTAGGGGGTAAGCTATACGTTTGTTGGTAATTCGAAGGTGTTCTTTTAGAGATGTACCGAATACTTTTCTTACATGACTATCACCTAAAAGAACAATGAAACTATCTTTATATAGTGTTCTTATTTCTTCTTCTTCTTCTTCTTCATGTACTTACTCATTTCCTATTCTAATATTATTTTATATATATTGTATAAATAAATGTATGCAGGCCACCGTTGGCGAAAACATAATTTTAAACATTAAAACATTGTCAATTACGTGATGAAAACTTAGCGATACAACGTAATTCTCAAAAATTGCAAAACAAATTGATTAATTGATCATTACCTATTCTTTTCTCCAAATGGGGAATCAGTTCTTGTAAATTTTTAAGGGCACTTTCATGGTAACTTCTCTGCACTTTCAACAATTGTAACATATATTCTGAAATTTCGTTTTCTTTCGCTAAAACGTTAAACATTTCAACGGCCAATGCGTCACGACTCTGCTCGACTTTGGTATCGGCTTCCTCCATGTCTTCTCGTAACGTTTCCTTACCAGAAGCCTGCAAATAAAAACGAAGTTATTTTTTTTATTTTCACGAAATACCCGCATCAACCACTATGGGTTGTTAGCGGGAGGACATGCGCAGACAGTAAGATACATATTATTACATAAAAATACTTTACAATGTGGTATATAGTTTGGTTGTTTTGAGATAATTTAATCAACATGTTAAATTTGGAGTCAGAGCATTTTTTAAATTGTCACTCAGAGAACCTGCGATCCTTTAGTTCTTGTATACTGGACACTCTATAATTATATATTTCACTGATAATTGGATGTTGCACTTGGTACACATCGGAGCAGCCTCCTTGTTGAAAATATGTTTGTGCGTAAATAGAGTATGTTATATTCGAAGTCGGTTGATGATGACTTGGAATTTTCTATTACTTGGTAAGATGGCTGTTGTGCCTACTTGACCTAGGCATTCTTTGTTTGGAGGCAGTGTGATCCCAAGTAGTCTGCCACGCTCTGTAGATGAGACCTTTAATGTTTACTTTGTGATTAGTTCAAGGTATTTCATTTATAATAGCAATATTTTGATTTGTTACCTGCCAGGGAGTACACTTTCTCATTGCCACTTATTCTCATATGAGAAGGTACCCAGATAAAGGAAATATCTTTTTGTTGAGCCTGCAGATAATTCTTCTTTGATCTTTAGAAGTATAGCGTGAGTTGTATATAACTGTTTTATTCCAAGTAATGCGCTCATTGTATCGGCGATAATAACAAATTTGCTTTCATGGATAAAACTACATTTTTCCATGGCCTGGTGAATTGCCGTAAGTTCTCCACTATTCCAACAATTTGTTGAAATTTGTACTGTGGACTTGATGTTTTCGCAGATATAATCTGCAATATGTCCTTCATCACATTTGGAAGCATCAGTGAAGATTTGATGGGTTGTTGGGTATTTGGATACTAGATTTTGAAAAGCTTGCGATAAGGAAAGGACGTGTGGAAATAAGGGACCTCAGGAACTCAGGAAATGGTAGCATCTTTCTTTCAATGTTCCTGTAATGATCGGAACATTCAATTGTTCTGCAAAACATTGTTGAGTAGGCTACGTTGGTTTTATTTGCTGAAATTCTGGAAACGTAATTTAGTGACAAAAGTTGTCTTCGTTGGCTCAAGGGGAGTTCATTAGCCAGAACTTGTAAGCTACTAACTGGACTGGTTCTTGTGACACCTAAAACTAATCTCAAGCATGTATTTTGAATGTAGTAGAAAGTTTTTTTTAAATATGTTGTATTAGCAGTATCGTAGCATAAACAGCCGTAGTATAATTTACTTCATATTAATGATCTGTATAGAGTAAGTAAGGTTGCTGTATCAGACCCCAAGCGGCATTTGACAGTATTTTTAGTACGTTAATTCTGGATTGGCAAGAACGTTGCTTTAGGTGGCTCTCCCATTTTAAGTTACGTTGAAAAGAAAGTCATAAGAAATTTATTTCTTCTATCTGTTTCAGGATAACGTCCGTTTATTATTAATTGAAAATTTGGGTAATTTTTTCTTTTGCTAAAAATTAAATAACGTGTCTTTTCACCAGAGAATATAAATCCCGTGTTTTGAGACCAGATTTCAATTGTGTGTAAGGCAGTTTGTAATACATGTGATCACAGAGTTACATTGTTTGTTTTTAAATAAATGACCAAGTCATCTGCACATACAATATTATTTATTGCAATTAGAAACAGTATTGGAATTACAGTAGATTCTTATGGAGTGCTGTTGTGAAGTACTTGTCTCAAAGATGTAAATCCATTGGTTCTATGGGAAGGAATGAATCACGAATTGATGCATTTTCTAAAGAATTTATGAACATTTGCCTTCTAAAGCGGAGCACGTGGCTGTATTCCTGGTCTTGCATTCCTACTCGTAGAAACGTAACATTGGAGGCGGATTTTATACCCATAGTTTATAAGTGCTCTTAATTATGCTATTAGGTAAAGTAGGATATACATTAGATATGATTAATCGCTGGGCAGGGATTATTAGTCTTCTTACTTCAATCTGGTTATCATCAATATTTATATATTGTAGGAACTAAGAAATTGGTCAACTAGAAATTTAGACGAGAGATAGATGCATATGCAGTTGTTTGAGATTCTGGATGTCCAAACAACATGTTTGATACACTATTGAACACTACTGATCGGTTTGATTTGATAAAATTATGGGAGAACTCTCTTCCGGATACCAGAATTTACTATCAAATAGTTCTAAACTTAAAACAACCTTACAATTCTTCGACAGATGCTGTCGTTCGCTATAATTCACTATAATTTTGTTTAATTCGAATCATTATGGTATGATCTTTTATATATTTTTATAACTTACCTGGTATCGATTACTTGCAGAATCCTTATCTAAACAATACTTCCTTAAGTTATGTTTGTGCTTAAGAATATTCGGGAAATCGTTCTCCAGGACGTTCTGCAAAGGTTTGAATACCAAATCTTCGACTTTCACCTCATGATCGGCATATTCTCGGGCAAGCTGTTGTTCCGCCTTCCCGCAATCGCTCAGGATCATCTGAAGCAAAGGGCATTCGCGGAATTGTCTGGCTTCTTCGATGAAAATTGTGCCTAGCTGATATTCCAAGGTCTTTTTCTAAAAAACAAATTTAGTTATTTCAAAAAGAATGAGAAATGAATAATATGATCTGAAGGTTACCAAGTTATACATTTGGAACCATTGACAAAAATAAGGACGGAGTAACCTTATGTGAAACGAATGATAGGGATAGATTTTGATGATTAAGCGCATTAATGTTAACAATGAAATTTGATAAATAGTTATTGCTGCTCATTAACAAGTAGAGGTTAAGGTAGAAAACCTGCAACAACTCGAAACAAATCTTTGGGTGTTTTTGCCGTGTTGAATGAAGGTCCTCATTTATGCGGTAAACAAATACCGAACTTTAGAAAACATTAAGTAAAGGCGGTTACAGTTAAAACAGTTATACAATATTTAAAACTTTGCAGTAGATTTTACAACATGCCTGACTACCCCAAACTAAAATTTATATAAATCGTGCCAGCCGTTTCCAAACTAATTGAGGCGGTTCATAGCAAAATAAAATCTTAAAAAACAACCTCAAATTAGCTGTTTACAGATAAAACAGAGGTTCTGACATATTTTTAACATCGACAGTTGTCTTTGTCTCATACTTAGAAAGACGAAGAGAAACATCGTATAGGATAATAGACTACTTAAGCTCGGAAGTCACAATGGTGGCGCTTAGAAAACGTTTCCTTCTTATTCTTCTTCTTCTTGTGCTACTCCTATCGGAAATTGGAAATCATCAAGGCTATCCTGACCTTTTTTACAGCTGACCTAAAGAGTTCATTAGTGGTACAACCAAACCATTCTCTCAAATTACGCAACTATGACATTCTTCTACGGCCTGGATTCCGTTTTCATTCTATTTTTCCTTGCATTATATTTTGAAGTAATGCGTATTTATGTCCTCTCATCAGGTGACCCAAATATTCGAGTTTTCTTCGTTTGATAGTTGACAAAATTTCTGGATCTTTTCCTATCCTTTGAATTACTTCAAAGTTTGTGACTCTTTCAACCCAACTTAGCATTCGCCGTTATCCAAACATTTCTAATTTGTGTGTATTTCTCCCATAAGAACTTGGAAATATTGGTTTTTAATCGTTTAAAGAGTAAATAAGAACATTTGGTTATGAACATTCATTCTGTGCGTAAATAAAATAAATTCTGTTATTTATTGATTAATTTTGAAATAACCCCGATAAAAACAACAACAAAATACCTTGAAATACAGTTAATAATTATAATTTTAATAGAACTATAACATAACCTTAAAACATGAACATTGATAGTAAATATGTTAATACTTTGATATTCTTACCTCAAAAATTCACGAACAACAAATAATACCAATCGCACAGAATGAATGTTCATAACCGAAAGTCCGTATTTATTGTTCAAACAATTAAAAAAAAACAATATTTCCAACTTCTTATGGGACAAATACACACAAATTACAAATGTTTGGAAAGGTTTTTAAAATTCCCGCCAATTGTGACGTCAGAGGTTACGTAGTCCATTGTTTTGACAAATATTTCAGGAGATATTTTTTATTTGGTAACAACGCTTTCCTGCAGACCGCTATGAATTTAAAATTAAAATGACTAAATTTACAGAAGACTTTTTATTGGCACCACTGATTCTTGACATCATAAAATTTATGACGAGCATTGAGATATGTTTTAATTTAAGAGCATACATTTCTTTATATGTTTACACATAAAGTCACTTCTGTTTATACATCATTATGTGTTTATCTATAAATTTTGATTTTTATTCTTAACAACATGAGCAGTTTATTGCTCGAAATATTTCTATATATCGAAATTTTTCATAAAATAGAACACTGAAGAGTTCTACTAAAAATGAAATAAAAGTTTTGTTACCGTTGAAGCAATTGTATCAAAAGGGAATCAAATTTAAATTTCATGGGACAGACTTTGACAATAAGTGATAGATTCGACCATATTTTACTGACCTTACTCGACCTGAAATTTTACATCTTCTTGAAAATTGCATAAACCGGGACTACTTTGAATTTAGTAATCAAATATATACTTATAAATAACAGTGCAGGACTTAACAATGGGTAATCATCCAAGCCCACTGCTATCTGGTATTTGTAAGGATCATCTAGATTCAAAGATTTCAAAGCATCCCTTATTCAGACAATTTTAATATTGGTGGAGATACGTAGATGATATACTGGTATCTTTTACAGGAACTAGCAGACAACTTGACCAATTCTTATCGTATATTAATTCACTCCATAGTGATATTGAATTTAAAATAGAAACAGAAGAGAATCAATCCATAAATTTTCTAGATTTAAAAATTATCAGAGTTAAAAACAAACATGAGTTCTCCTTATTTCATAAACCTAGCCATACTGACAATACTATACACAATTCATCATCCCATCCTATACAACACAAATTGGCAGCCTACCATAGCATGTTACATAGATTAATAGAAATTTCCATGTAAACAATGGGTACAACAAACAAATAATAAGTAAAATAAAAAACTACATAAGAAAGTCCTGAAGTTAGTAATTTCACCACCAGAGAAAAATCCAGTACTTAGGCAAATATATTAAGAACCACAACAGCCAACAGAAAAAGCACTTACACAGTGGTGTATAAAAACTTAAATGTGGCTACTGCATAAATACTTACATCGGTCAAATTGGTAGAACTTTTGACGGACTTATATAAGAACATAAAAGGGTTTTCAATAATAGAAAAACAGATTCTACGTACGCACTTCACCTTCTATTCTAGACCATAATCATTCTTTTAATGAAGAACTATTTATTATGAAGAATCTTTAGTAGAATCTATGGAAATTAACAAATAAAGAGAAACAAAAAATAAAGACAATTCTGAATGACCAACTTAAGACAAACAGTTCTGCCCTCCTCAAGTTATTCAGTTAAAGACCATAAAGTGTACATGTATACCTAAAATAGATCACTTGAGAAAGGCACTCTGTCGAAACAGCTGTAGTGATAAAAAAATAAAAATCATAAATTTTGTGGAAGTTTTGAAAACAAAAGTTTTCAGTGTTTTATTGCTAGACTTTTCCAAAACTGATTTGACAATTTCATTAACTTTTTCTCCTTCGCAATAAAATTCGTCATTGTGGATGATTTATCGTCGAAAATAGATTCTTTTAATGTTACAGGTAATCAGAAATTTTTTAAATTCTGATTGTGGTGAGTAAACCACATTCCAAGGAGTTGACAGATTTTTTTATGTTGACAGATTTGTCGCTATATAACTGAATGGAAACATTTCAAGCAGTAGGTAGAACTTTCTCGAACTGCAAATCACGGTGAAAATCTCGTAATTGGAGAAATAAGACTTAAGATAAAAATTCTGATGAAATTCAAATATGTATCGAGAAAAACAAAGATAAGAAAAACCAAAATAAAATTAACTAAAACTAAATAAAATTAATTAAAATAAAAAAAGTTTGTTTTAGAAATTTTATATACGTTTGTAGATAAGTTTTTACAAATGGAAAGTTTTTAATGAAAATTAATTAATATACCCTCCCATTATTGATGATTGATTTTGGAATATAAGGATAATCAAAATGAAATAATTGGGCATAAATAAAATTTAAAAAAATTTCAAAATTACTAAAATCATACAAAATTTTTAAAGAAAAAAAAATTTAATTTTAAAGAACTTAAATGTGTAGTAAGTATTTTGCAATCTGCACGAAAATTACAAGTGACCCAACATAGAATGGAAAGAACATTGTTGGACATAACGTTGAGAGATAGAGTTAGAAACCAAGAAATTCGTAGAAGTGGTGTAGACGACATTATAAAACGCATAGCTAAAATTAAATGGAAGTGGACAGGACACATCGCTAGAGTGAAAGATAATAGATGGACAAAAAAAAATCTTTGGAGTGAAGACGTGAAGAGAGTGACAACTATATGCTGATCAGGATGGTAAAAGAGTATAAGCGAGCATAAGGGACTGTGAAAAACTCGTCGCCTTGGCGATTAAAGGTTATGCATTTAAATTAAAATTAAACTAAAAAAAATCACAAATAATATTGATTTACTTTACATGCATTTGCTAGGATTTCAAACAAGGTTGATTAAAAAAGCTTAGTAGAGTTCTGGCATCTTTCGTTTAGATTTAAGTTTTGTTCCTTTTTTGAGCCAGTCCGACCCTGCAACCAACTTAATAATATTTAAAATAGGCAAAATGAAAATCAAAATAGAACGCGTACATCTTACTGTTCTAATAATTCTTAGTAAACAATTTTCCCATCATATTTGGTAAATATGTTGGATTATGATATTAAAATGAACAAGAAGTTTATTAACACTAATTATGTGAAACAGCTGTTGCCCACTTTAATGCTGTAATTTAAACTTAACAATACTGTCTGCAGACTCGTTACCAATCCCGCATTCTTAAAAAAAACAAATTTAACATTAGTATGATATCTAAATAAAAGACAACAGTTATTGCTTACCTCTTCTTCTTTTTCTTCTTCATGTGTTATCTCACAAATGAACGCAATAAAAATTGTGAAAAGACAAAAAGGAATGAAAAAGAAATAGAACAGACCCTGCAGATTATATGGATGAATGGACAGATTATATGGATGAATGGACATAATGGAATGGAATAAACAAATGGAATGGGTTGCTGAATCATCAACAGGACTATAAGCAATCCTTCACTGACAAAATTAATTTGTGCCTCGTCTCTGAAGCACATGTCACAAATCAGTTAGATATTAAATTTAAATGACACGAAGTACGTGACACAATACATCCTGATAGTGCAGCCAAAGGAGGCAGTGCCGTTATCAACAAAAACTTAAAACATTAAACAAAAACTAAAACATGTGAAATTAATGTCAGTTCGTTAGCCCGTGTTGGTCCACTGCTTGCCATAGGCCTCTTCCATTTAATTCCGTTGTTTCCCCTTAGCAATTCTCATCCATTTCTTGGCCACAATATGTTTGATATCATCCATCCCACTCTTCCGCGGACTGCCCACTCCTCTCTAGTTCTCTCTTAGTATTAAGTATGTTATTTTTTGCGTCCATTTTTCAGTGTTATCTTGACCAACATGCCTGACTTATTACCACTTGAGCCTCGCTATACATTCCACATCAGTAATTTTTGTTCTGTTAAGAATGTCGGTTTTCCGAATCCGAATGCTATCTCTCAAACTGATCCCGAGCATGGCTCTCACCATTGCTCTTTGAGTTGTACTGAGCTGTTCGAAAGTTTTCTTTGTAAAGCCCATGGTCTCAAATCAGTCCGCAGTCACTGGTAAGAGAAACTTCTCATACACTCTACGCTCTAGACATATTGGCAGATCTTTGTTCTTCAAAATATGGCTCAACTTGCCGAAAGCTACCCAGTATGGAAGAGGTATAGCTATATACTTGTACTTCTCAGTACAAGTCTTATTCCAGAGATGCAGAGACGTCAACTGCGACGTATACGCATGTCTGGTTGATTACGAGAAAGCGTTAGATCGAGTACAGCACGCCAAGATGATGCAAATACTAAGAGAAACAGGAATTAACAACCAATATCTGAAAATAATTAGAAATCTTTACTGGAATCAGACAGCTAATCTCAGAGTTGAAGGTGAACACACTGACTATGTGAAAATCATGCGTGGAGTGAGGCAAGGCTGTATTTTGTCTCCTCTAATCTTCAATCTGTACTCTGAAAGAATATTTATCGAAGCTTTACACGAAACTGAAAAAGGTATTGTACTAAATGGTTACCGGCTAAACAACATCAGATATGCAGATGACACCATAGTATTTGCGGACAACTTAGAGGACCTACAAGTTCTTATGAACAAAACCACGTATTACAGTCAACAATATGGACTCAATATAAACGTTAAGAAAACAAAGCTTATGATAATTAGCAAGAAAAAGATAACATAAGGTCAACTCTACGTCAACCAATCCCCTGTAGAAAGAGTGACGCACTATAACTACCTCGGCATCACAATAAATGAAGAATGGACCAACAACCAGAAGCACGCATCGGAAAAGCTAGATCCACCTTCAATCGGATGGGGGCCTTCTTCAAGAGTCACAACCTGTCTCTTGATACAAAAGTAAGAATGCTGCGATGCTACGTCATCTCTGTCCTTTTTTATGGTGTTGAATCGTGGATCTTGAACGAAGATATGTGCAGAAAACTGGAAGCATTTGAGATGTGGCTATATCGGATATTGCTTAAGATCCCGTGGACTGATCGAGTCACAAATGAGGAGGTCCTCAGATGAATAAGAACCATCAAATCTCGAAAGTTACAGTTCTTCGGACATATTATGCGAAATGAATCCAGATATGCTCTCCTTTAAGCCATCCTGCAAGAAAAAATATTTGGAAAACGAGGTCCAGGAAGAAAAACATCTTGGTTAAAGAACCTCAGAATCTGGTTCTGTGCAGCTTTTCTGCGCTGTTGCAGATAAGATAAAGATTGCCATGATGATCGTCAACATTCGTAACGGATAGGCACATCAAGAAGAAGACTAGCTATAGTGGTAGTATGGTATGGTATGGTAGTATAGTAATACTATTAAAAACTGGCCAACAAATCTTGACAAACGTTGGAGGTTTTAGAATTACGCCAAACACTCCATAAAATAAAATTCAAATGTTATTATCTCAAAATGTATTACCCCAGGATGTAGCGTTTTCATTTTTCTAGTAATAACGGCGCTTAAATCATGATTGTGCTGTACCTATACTGTTTCGTAGACTATTTTTTATTGCTTACGCAATTAACTACCCCTTATTTTCAGTTCCCTGATAATGAATTTCGTCTGATAATGAATTTTGTCTAATAATACGGGTTATTATATTTTCAGCATTTAGTTTACCATGTACCGTTGGCATGAAGATACATAGCAAATTATAGTATGCAACACCGGTCGTTGGTGGTAGAATAAATTGATTGTGAGTAAGTCTTATTCTTATTTCTTTTTACCAATTTCGTCTGTGTTAAGTCTAGTTAAAAAGTAGGTAGTACTTCTGCCATGTATAGGTACAATTTTGCATTATTGTTTTGAAGCTATTTTACTGTGGCATCTTAATGCAATTTTCATTTTATCACATTAATATTTTATATTTTAAGAACTATTTCCTAAGTGAAAATCGAAACGTCCACAAATTTATTTTAAATTAAAATTGCGGCTTATTCTCAACAAAAATAGTTAAATGCAATTTTGTATTATAAACACAAATGCACTTTCTTTCTCGAAGTAGCTGTTAAAAATTTTTATATTATCATTTAGTTGTCTAACTAAACATTTATCTTTCTAGAGTTCTACCGTCGAGCACAGAACCTGCCACATTATTATGTCATCACATCTCCTGCTTCATTGTTTCTTTTTTTGACGACCAGATAAGATTGGATTTCGACCTTAGTTTGAAGGTCGTGACAGTCTTTTTTTTCTTTAGAACACATAGCCTCTAGGGTTGTACGACGAATTACCGACCGGCTGATATTGAGTTGAGTGTAAAGACACTTCACATTAGATTTTTATAGTTGACTTATTACGAGTATGATTTATGAACCAAAAAGCTTTTTCGGGTGAAAAATTGTGGTCCGCATCCATCATTTTTCATTTTTGAAAACTTAATTAATTCACTTTTTTAAGAATCATCTATTTTTATCTATTGCGTGACTGCAATTTATTTAGATATTAGTTTCTTTTTGTTCGTATTTACTCCAATTTAACAGTAATTAATAAATACAGTTTTTTTATTGAAGTTTATTATCGTTTTGAGTTTATTTTATTGGCAACTGTTTTCTACTTTATATAGGTAGGCATGTTAATATTAATAGTTTGGTTTGAGTAATGATTTGATATATTTTAACGAATTTGAAACCTGTATAAATATCTGGCTAAGATTTACTGGCGGCCAACAAGTGACCATGCGGACTATAAAATAGTATGGCATTCTTTCAGCCCTAAACGATATAACACACTATACCATAATATGTGGTGACTTCAACGCCAAAACGGAGAGAAAGGAAGATGAGTCAGAAACATCACTGGGAAAATTTGGTTTGGGAAACAGGAACGGGCATAGTGAAACTTTACTTAGCTTCCTGCTGAAAAAAATCTATTCCAAATCTACTACAAAAAAGACTCCGATGGATACGGTAGAGCCTGGATGGAAAATCTAGAAACGAAATTGATTTTATGGCACTGACAAGAGGCAAATCTTTAGAGATGTTATGCTCATAAACCAGTTTTCAATATGTAGCGACCACAGAATGGTAAAAGCCTCCATAGAAATAGACCTTGGGAAAGAAAGACACTGTATGATCAAAAAGAAGTCCAGATTTACCTAGATCGAGCCTGATAATATAAAAATGCGTTTGAAGAACACATCAACAATATTCTCGAAAGCAATAAGAACACAGACCTAAATGTTAACACATTGAATGTCATTAAAACGGAAGCTATAGAGAAAAGCCAGAAGATACGCTGCCAAAAGAAACTATATAACGAAAGAATAAGTCACCAAACACCTCAATAAGTCCCTCAAAGTTCTAAAGAGATATAAGAGATAAATAACGAAATTAAAAGATGGAACTATGATCACAAATCATATCATATTCTAATCATATTCTAATATTATTAGAAATAATAATGGAGAAAAAATGCAGTATTTTGACTGTAAATACATTAGCGAAAAATAGCAACTACAACTGTGAATACATTACGAGAATTAAGTAGCTTTACCCATTACTGTTGTCTGTACAAAGAATCGACTTACCTTTTGGTAAGTCCTCTCTCGGTAGCAAGTGTTTTGAGATGGTCGTAAACCGTCTGGCCACTCTTCGAGGTGGTCCATAGGAAGAGGGTATATCAATAAATCACTCTATTGCATTTCTATTTTGAATGGCGATAATTTAAATTAATTGTCACGGTAATACGATACTGTACACGTTTTGTGTGTGTATTTGCGACACAAAATAACAAAAGAGAAAGTCAATTTCTCCGAACTTAAAACAGAATAAATGAGCTAACCAGTTTAACAATGCGATTTTACGAAATAACAGGAAACAATATATTTTAAAAAATAAAAAAAATATTAAATGTAAAATATGAAAATGAATACTACATACTTTCCCAAACAAAGGGTGTACCCAAAAAGCACATTACAGTGTGGAGACCACGAGCAGACAGAAGAAGCAGAGGTAGGTAGACCACCTACACGATAGATAGAACGACGTGAAAATCATTGCTGCGACTGGCTGCAGGAAGCTTAAGACCGATAGAGCTAAAATTAGTGGAGGCTTATGTTCAGTTGTGGAAGCAGAAGACTGGATGAAGATGGAATATAACATGATTCAAATGTCCGCCGCAAGTTGCTTGAAAATATTAGACTGATCCTGGTATTGATTGATTAACTACCATAACTGACATGCCCCTTGTCGCAATTTTGTACAATTCTTTTTAATATCCCCTTTTTAGGAAGAATAGATTTAGCGTAAAAGTGTAAAAAAGATAATATAAATTAATAAACAAACTGTAGTTATCTATTATTTACATACGTGTTAATATTCATAGCTATATATTGGTTATATTCAACAATCAGATAAATTTTTGATGCGATATACGATTTATCGTAAAAAAATTTAGATATTTTTGACGATATTGTTCATTTTATTACTTTCCACAAAGGTATTTCAATGATTATTTCCTAAAAATATGTGTTCGCTTACCGATAATTTGTCGATATCTGAGAGTCCATTGGGAGCGATTTTCTTTGTGATAGCACTAAGAGCCCCTCGCAGGTATTCCACTTTCTGATCGGCATTTTGAAGTTCTTCATGATTGAAGATTTCACTTTTTTCGGCCCTGGAAAAAATAAGACAGTTTCAAAGTTTGACCAAAAAAATAGTTAAGGCGATCGTTGTGTTAAAGGAAATTTAATAAAATCGGTTACAACAGAAAATGACTTCGCCGATCGACATTCCGACTGATAGTACAGTAGCTACTTATCCTAGAGGTGGATGCCACCCCTTCTGGGGTGGCGACATTTTTTTATAAATGACCCCATCATTCGAGTCACAAATTCTAACCAGCCAAAATAAAGATAATTAAATAAAAAACAGATTGCTATTTTTTTGAAGCGAATTATATACTGGAGTTGGAGTTACTTTTTTCTCTATAGTAAAATGCTAAGGCGAGCGTCACGAAAGTAGCGCCACAATTCGTTTCTAGTCATCATATATTTACTCTAAGCAGGTGTAAATTAAAAAAGTGCAAGTGACAAATAACTAGAATAAATATAGACAAAAATATAGAAAATCTAACAAAATATAGACATTAAATGAAAAGTAAAAAATTAAAAGAATATCTGTTACTAAAAGATTAGATTCGTAACGATTGTCAAAATTTAATACACGTCGTAAATGTCATCCGATTAATAACAACCAATTAAATCATCTGTTTAAATTTTTATAATAATTCTCATTTAAAATAATGTCATATACAATTATTATTTTTAAACATATTATTTAGTTTATATATTAATTAAATTTACTATCAAATGATATTTATTTATATTTTATTATTAATATTTGGTTTGAATTTGACAGGTTTGTCATAAGTAAACAACGTATGGTTTGTTAATACGTTAACAGGTGGCGTTAGGAGCAAACATAATAATTTATTGAATTTTTTAAAATATAAAAAATAAATAAATAATAAAATTACTTTATTTAATTTTAAATATATTATTTTTATTATCCAGATTTAGCCATACGGCTCACACTCCCTCTAAGGGGAAAATTCACTCATCCCAGATACCTACGGTATCAAAAGGATTGAGCTCTGGTGGGACTCTTTCCGTGTTATCGAGCCCTAGGTGACTTGGTATGTTGAAGTATCCCCCAAAAATTTTCGTACACATCTGGACGTCGCGAGGAGTACAGCTTTCTGCATGGTCTTATAGAGATGTTCATTTAGACCCAGCTGTTTTATGTTCTCTAGGAGGTTTTTGGGAATAACACCAGTAGTAGATAAAATAATGGGTACTGTCTGGGTAGTTTCCATTCTCCATTGTCTCCTGATTTGTATTTCTAGATCTCTGTACTTGGCGATCTTTTCGTTGTATTTAACACGTAAATTATTGGTGCTGGGTATCGCCACATCAATAAGTGTTGTTTGCGTAGTAATTTTATTAACTAGTATGAGATCCGGTCTATTATGCGCCACTGGTTGGTCTGTAAGCACAGCGCGGTGCCAGTATAGCTTATAGTTGTCATTTTCAAGCATTCTGTCAGGGACGTATTGATAATAAGGAAGATGGTCGGTTTGGAGAAGTCCCAGTTTGTCAGCTAGTTCTGATCTTTCCCACTGAGTCATGTCGTTCTTTATAATCAGTACCGACAAATGCCTGGCAGCCACCGGTAACATGTTGGATGGTTTCTTAGGCTTGGCATCCATACCGGCATTTGTCATTTTGGACTTGAATATTTTTATTATATATTTTATTATTATTATTAATTTATTATTATTATTATTATTTATTTAACTAAACTTATTATTTTTAAACATCTTATTTAGTTTATATAATAATTATATTTACTATCAAATGATATTTATTTATATTTTGATAATTTCATATAAATATAATTTCATATAAATACAAGGTTGGATTTTTGCAATTATCAGTTCGGCTACTGTATTAAAGTGCGATAAAAATAGTTATTAGTAAAACATTTTCATATTTTATACAGTCACAGCGGAAGAGTCCATTCATGTACCTAACGAGGGGATGGCCGTTAGGTATACAAACTGTCAAAACTGACTATAATTTGTTATTTTGATTTTAGAAAAATATTTCACACTTTTTTGTCCAGGAAACGTAAAAAAGATCTTACTAACGAATGCGATAAAGCATGAAAAAAAGGTTAAAAAATATACACCAACAAAAACTGCTGTCGAATAGAGATTTGAATGAAAATATTATAAAATCGTAAAGAGAACAGTAAAAACAGCAATTTTGTTGATTATTATAAAGCTTCGTCTACAGTACCGCCTACAGAGCCCTTTTTTTAAATTTTTGTAGGTGTTATAGAACCTGAGATATAACTTCTTGAAGTTGGATGTCGATTTTGATGATATCTCAAATCAAAATTTGCGATGTCATTCAGCGGAAAAATCAAAGTTTTTCTTTTCTAATAATGTAATAAAAGATTAAGAAAATGAATTCAATAAAATAAAAATAATAAAAATAAATTCAATCAACAAAAAAAAAATAATTATATCATCATGTAACGTATAATTGATACGCTATTTTTTTATACATCAATTTTTACTAGGATTTTTTATAAGGAGTAGATTTTCTATAAGATTTTTCGTGAGATTAAAAAATTACAATTTATTATAGTGTATACTACTAAAATATCTCAAGCCTTCAATAATAGTTGTTTTCTTTATTTTAATAATAGAAGAGGATCCGATATAACAAAGACATTCACCAATCTGTTTAACAGATAAAAATTATTTGATATGTAACTAATTTTTATCTGCCTTTTAGCTGAAGAATTCTGCAACACATGGTCGACCATGCAGCAATAACTGCACCTGCTAAGTAGAATCCAATGACCACCTGAAGATGAAAGTATCTAAATTCAACCACATCTACAGCAACTAACCACTACATTCTTCCAGTGATGCCATAAGTATAATTTTATATTTGTAAAGCTTATAGGGCTTATAGCAAGATTTGTTTTGTGATTTTGTTCAATTTTAATTTAATATTAAAATTTCCAATTTTTATAGTTATTTATGTGCCATAAATATGATTAGTTGATATCTTGGCGTATTTGTCCCAGCCAAATACCTTCTCACACCTGAAATACTGAGTTAAACGAGGCCTAACAATTGGCTCATAAAGAAACTTGTGAGTTTTATTGTTCTACATTGGCTCCCAACTTTCGGAGGTAGTTATATTGTTACCCATTAGCACCCACCGTTTCTGATGGGTCGTTCAATGGTTACACCATTCTTCCCGTCAATATTTGTGGTTTACGATCTTTGGAATAGGGCAGGACTATCTTCGGAACAGGCAGTTCCGTCATTTGTCGGTAAATCAACACAGCTCAAAGGAAGAACGGAAGCTGATGCACAGCAGGTACTTACCCCTCCAATTCGGTTACAGATTGATACGGTAATTTTATTATGAAGCGGTCTAGAGAAGCTGTGTTGGAATTTTTATCGTTGTATAAAATCTATCTGACTAAAATTTTTAACGCCAACACTGGTGGCGTACAATAGACTAAACTAAACTAAACCACAGTATATTGCTTATAAAGAATCAGTAGGTTCACTCTCGCATTTTCACGGTTCCAATTTCGAATCCACTCCTGGAAGATATGCGCAATAGATTTGGCGAAAAATGCCGCTGTTGCAAGATTTAAAATATTCTATCAGTTTCAAAGAATATTTCAAATTTATAATAAAATAATTATTATAGAAGTTCTTCAAAAAGAGGAAAATAAATTTCATAAATGGTAAAATTCTTTACATAGCCACTATACACACTTCTAAAGTTTGAAAAATCATATTGCCTAATTGACTTAATCTATTCTCAAATAATTAATCATAAGTATCTATCCATTGATTGATTACATTTGGCAACATTGATTTTACCCAAACACGTGTTTGTGTTTATGCTGTGAAACTAGAAATTACAGTTATTTCAGTAATTTATATATAAATTTCATTTATTTGTTGTTATTTAGTTGGTTTTATAAGTTTATTTTGTTTTTAATACATATTACTGATATTTCTCCAGTTTTCTAAGTGGTTTTATTATTTGCAATACAAATTGTCTTGATGAATTTGATAAAATTTTGGCCAATATAACACCAGAAGTAATTGAAAGATGTCAAATACTCATACCTGAGCCAAATATTTTCAAATCTTTGAAAATAGAATCTAGAGACTACACCAATTTAAACATAAGCGAAAAGAATGGTTTTGTATATGTAGGAGGCTATTTCATGAAAAAAATTTTAGAGAAACACAAATGTCCTTCATGTTTACAATATGGTAAAGAACAAACTGATTTGAGTGAATCAACAATATATAGTTTTTTTAAGGCATACCCAAATGCAGAAAATGATACATTTGGTAATTTACAAATGCCCAATATGAATTTTATAACATACATCCATGCCCTAGAGAATGTGTTTTGTGAATATTTTCCAGAAATGGCTACAAGTCAAGACATTGGAAAAAATTTAAAAAATATGCTTTCCAATATAGAATTTCCAAAACCTTGTCAGGAATTTCCGGTAGATTATCTAATAGCACTGTTTGTGAGAGTAAGAATTTATTATACTATTAAATTTTTAAACCAAGACATCAGATCTTCAACTAAGACCAATAAAAGTAATTTAAAACTGAAAATTTTAACTCATTCTTGAACACCAAAACATTAAGCAGGTACAAGAGAACTGAAATTGAACATAAAAATGAACGCTGAAGAAATGAATCTAATCAAAGAAAAAATGAAATTATTTCAGAATGAGTGGACAATAGAAAAGGAAGAAATATTCAACCATAAGAAAGAGAGGAGAGAGACAAAAAGTGCGCAACAGTGCTAGTTAGAAAAAAGAAAGAACAAACACATTCTGAAATGAACCTCCAAATTAAAACGAGTCACAAAACACAAAGTTGGGGCAATGATTAGTTTAGGGCACCCATCATAACCAAACTTGTATTTGGCATTTAATGTAAGCTTAAATGGTGTCACAGTTTTCATATCTTCATTTTTTTTAATACTCTCACATAAAATTATAGAAATGCATTGAAATTATATAAAAATTCATAGATTTTAATTAAATTAAAGATAATAATTAAAAGCATATACAATAAAAACTTCTTCGGAAATTTACAATTTATGATTCACAAGTTCACATTTTACTTACTATGGCAAGTTTATACTTTTATTCAAAATTTGTAGCTTCTCATAAAACAAATTATTATTTCGTAAAAGTAACTTTAAACATTCATATACATATTTTACAAAAAAAAAATTGTAACACCGTGCGCGATGCCTTGAGGAAAATATACAGTAGACTCCCTCTATAACGAGAACTGAAATGACAGACTAATTACCTCGTTATAAGTCGATCTCGTTATATCAGACAACAATAATACTGCGCATACATATGAATATGTAATTTTCTAAACCATTAACTTCCTACAGTGAAGCCATTCGGAGCAATATAAGATGCTAATAAATATTGTTTGAATGGCGTTTTTGAAAAAAAGTTATTTAGTTTTATTGTCAATGAAATATATTAAAACATAAAAGAGTTGTTTACTTTTATTATCAATGATATACGTTAAAACAAAAAATATGTACTTATATTTTTTCCAACTACATAATGTATTTTCAAGGATAACATAAACTATTGCTTCTGCAATTTTAAGAACTCTGTCATTTTTAACTGCTTTAAATGGTCCAGTATCATTCTATCATATTTTTTAAAGATGTGAAACAGTTGTATTTATTCATTGTAAAGAAGTTTATTTCGGGCTGGAGTTAAGTTTATTGAGGGGCTGTTTGAAAAGGTATTTATTTATAGCCACGACCCGACCAAAAACGTAAAAAACACGTTTTTGGATCTTATTTTCTGTCGTTATAACCAAATTTGCCTCGCTATAGACGGTTATAGTTCAATAGAATTTCACGGGACATGCCTGCGTAGCGCAAGTGGTAGGATGCTTGACTCGCAAGCCGGTGGTCCGGGGTTCGAATCCCACCGCCGGCAAGAACATCTAGACATTTTAAAAATGTCTATAGGCCCCAGGTCGACTCAGCCTCAATAAAAATGAGTACCTTGGGTAAAACCAGGGGTAATAATAGACGGTTGAAGCGTAGCACTGGCCATGTTAACTTCCTTGTATACCGTAGGCCCTAGATATAGCAGACTACCCTGCTATACTCCCAAAGCCGCGACAGCGGTATAAAAACGGGAGACTATTATTATATATATTCGTTATATCCTCCCCTTTCATTTGCCATGTCGCATGTTAGGATTCAATCAGTTGTTTATTTTGTACCTAACCTGAGGCCTTCTTTAAGTCAAAAAATCAAAATTTGTCATATGGTAAATCTATTTTTATTCATAGTACCCTATCATATCTCGTATGTCGTTATACGTTCATTAATATTGAAGATACTGCGTAGTGCCCTTTTAATAGTCGCCTTGTTTATTTTTTCTATCTGAATATATTCGTTATATCCTCCCCTTTCATTTGCCATGTCGCATGTTAAGGATTCAATCAGTTGTTTATTTTGTACTGAACCTGAGGCCTTCTTTAAGTCAAAAAATCAAAATTTGTCTTATGGTAAATCTATTTTTATTTATAGTACCCTATCATATCTCGTATGTCGCTATACGTTCATTAATATTGAAGATACTGTGTAGTGCCCTTTCATTTAACGTATCACACGCTCCAATGTCGAAAGTGTATTTTTTCTGCCTCAACAGCGTTTTTACAGCTTTTAATTAATTACATTTAATTTTGGTAGATGTTGGTAGTTCAGATTTCTTTTCTAGGTGGCGTAGTTACCTTACTGAATAAACAGTGTGACTTTTCATCCTAGCCTTTTATATAGATAGATTCTTTCAATTTTAAATGTACGTAAAAATATGAGTTTGACTAACTACGTTATGAACGTAGTGATCCTACAGAGGGATCTTTAGGCTATATGACTTTTTTCATTTCATTATTTTGTTATTAATAAGTTGTGATTGTGAAAATATATATATTCTATTCTAACTTGTATTCATAGTTCGCTACTTGTGTTTTTATAATCCTATTTTTATTATAACTGGTATTGTAAAATTCAAATTTTCAAAATATAATTTATAATTCGAATGTATTATTATTTTTTCATCTATAGAAATTAGTTTCCTCATTAGCTCTTCGTTTTATGAGATTTCTCACCAGTAACAGTGAATACAGTGTGATTTTCTAATGAATACAAAAAATTAATATTCGATTAATCAAAACTGATGGATTCAACATAATACATTTTGAAGGACAAACAGTAATAATTTTTTTTGGGAAACTATTGATAATTGTCGAAAACGCTAAATTTAGGAAAGTATTCATTATTCCGAAAATCTAATTAAATTTTATTTCGCCACAAGCCACTTTTTTCCTATTTATTTTCGAGCAGTGTATTAAAAATTATATTGAGCAGTGTATCAAAAACTGGAATTTATCTGCGCGTGGAAGTAATGCGCGTGAAAAAAATGGAACATGAAGAACAAAGGACTGGCGGCAGAGTGAACCTACTGATTCTTTATAAGCAATATACTGTGACTAAACCCTCGATAGTCGAGGGGACACGTTCCATCGGACTGGTCCAACCACATTTTGGGGTAGGTCCAATGAATTTATCAAAAAGAAAATATTTATTAATTTTACAGTAACATGTCAAGGCCAACTACGTTCCGGGATCCGCGGATCCCGGCTTAAGAGAGTATATAATAACCTAATAATATTTTCTTGCGATTTTATCCATATTATTTTTGACACTATTATATAATTACTGTTTACAGAAGTATTTAAACACCACATCCGTAACAAACAATACCATAAATGATGGAGAAATTGATTAAACATCGTTCATAAAATGCCAACTTCAAGCATACTAAAACTGGTTTGCGGAAATTAAATATTTATGACTAACAACAGTTAAATAAATTTTATTTTCTGCGGAGGAATGTCCAAATGGGAAAAATCCGTTAAGAACATTTTATAATGTTTTAGTAACATTGGCACAATAATTTAAGTTTGTAAAAAAGGCGAATCCATACTTCCTAAGGGAACCCATGCTTTCTAAGGGAGCTAGAGCTCTTTAAAGATGGCGCCTTGTAATTAGTTTTTTTTAATACCCCCAGAAGGCTTCTATTTAGAAAAATGAAAACGGGTACGATTATTTATCCTCCATAGTTGAATTGATTTCATAAATTGCTAATTTCTAGAACCGATCATAGGCGTTCGTTTTGGGTAGGTCAACGGTTATGTTAACGCATAGCTTTTTTGTCTTTAACTTTTAAGCATTAGTTATATTAGATTATTAAATTTTCAGGTATTCTAGTACTAAAAGGTACTTTTACTCCATCTAAGTCGATAGGATACACCGTTGTCCAGAAAAATCAATTTGAAAATTTTTCGTTTTTTAGTCATGAAAGTTAAATTAATATTTTTGCACTAGTTGGCTTGGAATGTCAACAGAAGTATAACTTACGTTTTTCATTGTTAAATTGTGGTCGGTTCGCGAAGTTTATCTTTTGGTTTTTTACTTTGTGGCATTGAAATATTTAAACAATCTCAATTTAACAAAAATGGTTTTTACTAATGTGGAATACGCTGATATGCTTTAGTTTATGGCGAAACGAGGGGTAACGCTCGAGCAGCACAATGTAGATACCCTGAAAAATTTTCCAGTCGTAATCATCATACTCAATATTTACAGCTCTTCATCAACGATTAAGAGAAACAGCTTCAGTGGTTCCAAAAAATATTAAAAGAGGATGACATGACTATGAAACAGCAGCACACGAAGATGTTATTTTAATGGAAGTTGAGGAAAATCCAGAAATTAGCGTTCGAAGACTATCTGCCATGTATCCCACAATTTTAAAATCTTCCGCAGGAAATATCTTACATAATTAAAATTTATATCCTTAAAGCACTGCCACAAGGAAATTTTCCTCATAAATTCTTAGAATCTTAGATGTGCCTATTCGGTTAAACTTATAGTTTCTACATGACGGCTGTCCAGCCCACTTTAGCAGGAATGTACGAAACTTTCTTGATAATAACTACGAAGACCACTGGATTGGAAGAGGCAATGCAGTTGCTTGGCCAGCAAGGCCGCCGGATTTTATTCCTTGCGATTATTGTGTTTAGGGGTGCATAAAAGCATTTGTTTATTCCGATACAAAATCGTACACAACTCTGGCTAAGGATACAATATGCTTGCAACGAATTTAGAAATAAATTTGGAATTTTTGCAAGAATTCGGCGTTCTCTAAGCAAAAGGGCAGATTTATGAATAGAGACTAGTGGTCATCACATCGAGCATCACTACTATCTATTTTTGATACTTGTTTTTTTATGTTAGTTTCGTTTCATCGTAATAAATGCTTTGTTTTTAACCCTTTAAATAAATTTTTGTTTGAATTTGATTTTTTTGCTGCTTTTCCCAAAAATTTTTACGAATTGCGTGCTGTATGTTTTGAAACAAAAGATAATTTATAAAATTAATTAATGTACCTATTAATTTACCTTTCATGAAGAAAAAACGAAAAATTGAAAAAAACGAAAAAATCGATTTTTCTTGAAAAAGGTTTATCCTACCAACTTAACGTAAGAGCACCTCTTAGTACTAGAATAGCTGAAAATTTAATAATTTAGTATAATGAATGCTCAAAAGTTAAAGACAAAAAAGTTATGCATTAAAATAACCGTTGACCTAACCAAAACGGACGCCTATGACTAGAACAAGCGAACTTACATTTTGGAATATTGAGTCATCGAAAAAATCATAATTTAATAAGACTATGAAATCACTTATTTTTTAGGATTGTTAGTAACGTAGTCACCATGCGAAATGACGTGACATTGTCAATGTAAAGTTTGGTTAGGCCTATATTAGCCTACTAATAAATGATTTTGATTGTTCCTTTTATTATACACTAATTCACAACCAATCGACTGAACTGACCTGCGAAGTCAGTCATTTGACGACAGACACTTGAAGTTCGATGCGGGATAGCACTAACACGACGAACTACGGTTGAAATTCAGAAAAGGTTTTGTAGCGGCGTTCCCGCAGAACCTTTAGTCTGATATCCTGCGAAACCAAATCAGATCGGGCGTGGCCGCTGTGAAGGCCAACAGAGTAAGATTGAGCCAGCTTGATGAAAATGACACCTTATACACTTGCGGCCAAGGACAGGACATGAAACACCTGCTAGTGTAACCAATGCACGTTCCCGTGCACGATGGACTACCTGTGGAAGGCCAGCACTAACGCAATAAACTGCGCTCGATTCTGGACAGAAGCTGAAATGATCACGCTTGGACACGAAAAAGTAAAGTAACAACCTGTAAAAAATGTTGCAAAAAGTGTTGTTTTTTTGTTGTAGAGAAGAATTAGTATGTATTTCGACTTAAAAGGACACAATGTTCAATAATATTTGCAGCATTATATAAAGTTTAAATATAATTTTGTTATTAAAAAAAAATATTTGGTTTTTTTGTCTATCATTGCTACTTTGACGTAAGTTTTATACACTCAGATTAAGTCATTCTAATTTGACTTTGATGTTTGTACATTCTCTCTTCTATCTTTTTCTTTTATATAAACAATTTTGCTTGCTCATTGGAGGGTTGTTGCCTGTGTGGAAGATGGTCTTGGAAGATACTTCCTTTACCACTTTGTAATTTATTCCTTGATATTTTAGCAACTCTTGTGTCCGCAATTCTACTGATGTAATTGTTCTACTGAATTTTGAAACAGTGAATTTTAAAATGAAATGAATGAACTCTCTTATATATGTTACAACAGTAACTAAAAGAGCTTTAACGTGCTTTATATGATTTTATTTTGTTTAAATTTGTGTTTTAAAGAAACCAAAAAATATATACCTTGTGTGGAATACGCCACAATATACTACACCATACGGAAATTTTTCAGAGTGGGTTTAGTTAGGCCTGGAATAGTTTTCAGGAAACCAGTAGAGTTAATATATAGCACAGAGGTGCTGTATAAGAGTATTAACTACTTGCAGAATAGGATTCGTCCAGAGGACTGGACAATTTTGTCATCCAACCCTGCCGTCTTAATGAGTTTCCACAAGCTAGATACTGGCCTAGTTGAATCAAATGAAGAGGTATTTGAGTAAACAGACCTATCCTAAGGTTAAACGCAAAATTGCCTACAGAAATGCATCAAATTGTTAGAGAAGCATTGGGCATTAATGAATAGGAAAACAAACCCTTTCAAATTTGGTTTGCTTCTACAAAAGGTTATAAATACTTCAATATTTACCCTATATATACTATTTCAGAGATTTCCACATTGTTCACACTGTCTTTATCACTGAAACACAAACCACAAAATACCATTACTTCCACAATTTACGCATTTAGACTGCACCAAGACATGGATAATACCGGTGTGACATATACAATAGTGTATAAAATACTGTTTTAGAAAAAAAAACTACACATTACCTCAACAGATAAAATGATAACACGATATAAAAATCACTCAATAAAGAACTATGTATTTAGATATTGTTATTAATTGAAAACATTTACATATGCGATTATGATGATAATTAATGATAAGATTTGGGGAATTTAATATCATTTTAAAGAAATGTCAAACGAAACAACGTAAATTAAAAGTAAGCAAAAAAGCCAAAAATAGAAGTGAAAAAAAGTAACAACAATTGCTAAAATGCATAGTAATATATAGAACAATAAGTGAAAATGTCGAGTGCGTATTTTGGTTTAAGAAAAATTATTAATTTTTTATGAAAGGGCAACGACATGAAGCATTATCCACAATAATTAGCGAAGATTTAGTTAGCAATGATATTAATTTTTTCAAAAAACAAGTTTTTTTGAATTAAATCGATTTATTTCTCAACATAGTCCCCTTTTACCTCGATACACTTAGTAAAATGATGTTCCAATTTTTTTATCCCATCCGAATAGTACTTTTGCTCGAGCTCTTCAAAATAGGCTGAAGTTTTAGCGACGACTTCATCATTCGTTGCGAAACGGCGTCCAACGAGCCATTTTTTTAGGTTTGGAAACAGGAAAAAATCGCTGGCGGCAAGATCTGGGGAATACGGTGGGTGTTCAACCAATTCATAGCCCAATTCATGTAATTTTGCCACGGCGACGGCCGATCGGTGAGCCGGTGCATTGTCTTGGTGAAAGAGCACTTTTTTGCGTTCCAAACCGGAGCATTTTCGACGCAATTCGGCAACGAATCGATCGAATAATGTTGCGTAGTACTCACCATTGATTGTTTTTCCTTTCTTCAAGTAGTCGATGTGGATGATGCCCTTTGCATCCCAGAAAACAGTCGCCATCACTTTGCCGGCCAAATGTGCACTCTTTGCCTAGATTTCATCAACGGTGATAAATCGGCGAAAAAAATCCTTCGGATCGCGCCGTATCATCGCCAAAAGCGTCTCCGAAGTGGTCACACGTTTTTGCATTGGATCGATTGTCAGCAAACGCGGCACCTATCGCGCGGATAGCTTTTTCATGTCCAAATGATGGTGAATGATGTTGTGTACTCGTTCGTAGGAAATATTTAGGACCTCTATTAACTAGCGGAGCTTAATTCGACGATCTGCCATAATCATGTTATGAACTTTGTTGATCATTTCCGGCGTGGTGACTTCATTTGGCCTCCCGCGACGCTCATCATCAAAAACACTCGTACGACCCCGAACAAATTCAGCTTTCCAAAATTATACTGTTGCTAACGAAGGTGCAACCTCACCATAAACTTCGTCCAGGTCGACTTTGATTTGCACATTTGTTTTACCCTTTTTGTGGAGGAACTTAATCACCGAACGATACTCGACTTTTTCCATTTCTCCGAAAACACAAAATTTGCTTGCTTTTGACGGACGTCATGTCATGAATGGCAAATGTCAACACCGAAACCAATTCGGTATCAAGTAGCGCCATCTATCCAAGTCTAGTTTAATATCAATCTATCCTCGTACACTGACCTCTACATGAGACCATGAGAAAAGGCCTGAGACCCTGAGAATATATATATATATATATATATATATATATATATATATATATATATATATATATATATATATATATATATACATATATATATATATATATATATATATATATATATATATACATATATATATTACCACATACTTCTTACTGTGTAAATCAATTGAATTCAAAATTTTTTTGAACATCCTTCATAAAAAATCACGCCCAGATGGATAACATCACGCCATATATACGCATATATAGGCCAACAAATCATAATTTAAAAATAAAAATATAATTCAGGATTTGTCTCCCAAGTCACCAATTTTCGAAAAAATTAATGTATTCCATAATTTTGCCACTCACTGTAGATAAATAAGTTTGAGCTTCCAAAAATTTCTTCATACTGCAATGTGTAGTTTCACTAGACTAATCAGTAGACGTCGCTTAATTCAAGGGGAAATTCAAGGACCCTAGGACTAATGCATAACTATAAAGGTATATAGGATTATTCGCAAGAATCGATTAAATTTTATAGTAGAAAGTATTGCAACATTCTAATAGCTCATTTACACGATGTAGACTTAGAAACAACATTATGATCGTGACTAACAGTTGCGCAATCACCAAGTTGGTTTAAATGGTAAATAACAATGACACCAATCAATGGACGGTCGGAAATTGGTAATGACCCACATTTCAATTGGTAAATAAACAAGCTCGTTCAGATATAAAAGGATAATATTGTTCTCTTATGTCTTATGCTTGAGACTGGTATGTTAAGTATTAGTTAAACGATGATACGAAATGGATCCCCTTATCTCTTTTATTAACTTCCCTCTTAAATTTAATGTGTGTAAATTGGGGATATTGCGAAAGTTTTTATTGACAATAAAGATTTATGTTTGTCGAAACGATGCTTTTCCTTAAATAATTAATGTAAAAAGATTTTACATTCATTTTTTCATAGTAATTTATGTTTTTATTGGTCCATCGGATGTTCAACATTCGTACTACCCCTTAAGACCTAAAGGGTAAGAAGAAAATAAGTAAATTTCATTATAATTGTTTTAATGTTTTTCTTGCCACCCTGAGAATTAAAAATATAATTATCTTTAATTATAACTACTGTTTTCTATAATTGTATACCACATTTTTATATCTGCATTATATCTATGACATTATTAGCATTCTTCGAGATATCCACATATCGAAGGCTTCTAGTTATCTCATACTATTTATATCCATAGTCCATGCTTTGACACCATATGGTAATATAAAATAAATATAAGTTTTAATGAAGAATATCTAACATTATCGAACATCCAGTGAGTTTGTGAGTTTTTTTACTTATTTGTTGAACGTCTGATCTGCCATTTTTTATTTAGTCCACAGAAATAGTTATTCTCGAGTTTTTTTTAAACTACACTCACGGACAAAAATATCGAATATTTTGGAATTTTCCAATTTTTTTTTGTAGTCACTATTATTTCAAAATAATTTTAGATTACTGATAATACTCATATAGTAGGCTGATGTACTAAACTGGTATAAAATATTTTGATGTTTATTTTGACGTTCATTCAGTGGTTAGTTTCATTCGTACATTTTATAATAAAAATTCTTCTTCGCGTAAAGGAAAAATCATACTATTTCGGTTATTTTTAGTTTAATTTATTAAGTTTAATTAAATATTGTTTTGATTTAACTAAGTTTAAAACAAGTATCCCACCAATTCGGCACTGCGATGAAGTCCAAGTAGCACATATTATAATTTTGTACGAGGAAGGATATGCACAAAAAGGTATCGCTCGACGTCTCAGCAGAACTGAATCTATAGTTTCAAATACTCTAAAAAGGTTCCACGAAACAGGAAATTTTGTACGAAGGCCTGGTCAAGGATGCCCAAGGTGCACAACCGCAATTGATGTCCGTTTTTTGGTTCTTAATTCTACACGAAATCGTTCATTGACATCGATGCACCTCAGAAATGAGCTATTAAATGTTAGACAAGTTAATGTGAGTTCACAAACAATTAGACGAAGATCAAAAGAAGCGAACTTAAAGCCCAGACGCCCCGCCAAAGTTCCACGTGTTCTCCAAAATCATAAAGCTCGTGGTTTGGAATTTGCAAGAACGCATATTTAGTGGAATATCGACAACTGGAAAAACGTTCTTTTCACTGATGAGACCAGAATCCTATTATGGAAGCCAGACGGTCAAAACTACGTCTACAGTAGAGTTTGAGAACGATTCGCCAGCTACAAGTCTCGCCCAGACCGTTAGTTTTGGAGTTGATAGCATAATTCTTTGGGAAGGTATTAGTTGGGAGGTACGTACCGCACTTGTGCACATAATGCACGATAATGCTCGACCACAAGCCGCTGCCATAGTAAGTAACTATCTTGATGAGGTCCAAATTCGAAGATTGGATTGGCCACCGTCTAGCCCGGATTTAAAACCAATAGACCACATGTGGGATCACTTAAAACGCACCAGACGACAAAGAAATCCCGTTCCAAATACGACAGAGCTACTTCGGCTTGCTGCACAGGATGAATGGAATGCAATTTCCCAAGGATATGTCCAAAATTTACTTGCAAGCTTGCTGAGAAAGATGCAAGCAGTAATAAGAGCTAGATGAGGGAATACTTGTTACTGATCATGCACTTTTTTCAGTTTAAAACAGTTGTTTAAGCAATTTAAATTATCATTTAAGTTTAGAGTAAAATAACCTTATTTACCTAATATTAAACATTAATTTTTTTCACAATTTTCTCTGCATAAAAACTTAAAATTGTTCATTAAACATTGTCAAAATAAACTCTATTTTACAATAAACGACTTGTTTGACCAGAATTTATTTTGAAAAAACAACAATTTTAAAATTCCTAAATATTCGATATTTTTGTCCACGAGTGTATTTCCGGAGTGCAAATTGAAACATCAAATAACAATTTATGTAATTTATTAAGTGTAATTTTCATTACAATCAATTGTGGCTTAATCTCCTATAAACATAACCTTTTTCCTCAGTTGCTTCTTCAGAATACGGCACAATTTGACACAAATTATGGCAACCTATTATCAAAAATCTCACAGCTTCATAGATGACATTAGTTTCAGCATTAAATGACATGACCAAAAATAGTAACATTTACATTATGGCATGGTCAGATTTGACCCCATTGTTTTTGTATAAAAAGCTTACTTTTTTAACTTGCTTTTATTTTAAATTATTTTGTTTACATTCTTATAGAAAAAAACTAATTTGGTTAATTAATAACATTATTTAAGAAAAACTTTGGTATCCAGTCAAATTAACATAGCTATGCACTCTCTAGGATTATAAGAAAAATAATAAAAATGTGCAGTTTTTTATATCCAATGGTAAATTTTAGGTATCATAGTTCCTACTCAAATTAAAAAAATCGATTTAGATTTTGTATCTAAAAAATAACAATCATGTTTTTACCTTACTTTTCAACATAACTTATGCATAACATGCGAGCATGATTTTTGCAATAGCAAGTTGAGCTTTCTTTCTTTTGGTTTTTTGAATATGGACATATTTTACACCTTCCCCTCTTTTTCCTCGTTGTGGCTGTGGATTTGGCCGAGAAAACATTAGAATTTAACATTGAAACCCATCAATTATTCGTCGACTTCAAGGCCGCATACGACAATGTCAATAGAACAGTACTATACCAATCAATGCATGAGTTTGGTATACCAGAAAAAAATTATCCGATTAACGAGAATAACGACAATGTCTAACTTAGAAGCCAGCGTTAGGATACAGGGTGAAAATTCTCAATCCTTTGAGATAAAGGATGGACTCAGACAAGATGATGCCCTGGCTTGCCTCCTATTTAACGTTGTCTTGAAAAAGGCAGTCCGAGACACACGAATTAGAGACGGCGGTACTATTTACAATAGATCGATTCAAATCTTAGCATATGCTAATGACATTAATATAATAGGGCGTAGCAAGCGAGATGTTGAGCAATATTTCCTAGAATTGAAAACTGTGGCGAAACAGGTCGGTCTAGTCAGTAACGAAGACAAAACCAAGTACATGTTCGATACTAAGGATCATATGGCAAATGAGGAACGGGAAACAGCATTTGGAAGTCATATCTTTGAACGTGTTGACAGATTCACATACCGTGGCTAGCTAGTGACTAATACCAATAAAACAAGCGAAGAAATTAAAAGACGAATAAACCTTACAAATAGGACATACTATGGACTCCAAAAACAATTCCACTCAAGAAATATCCAAAGAAAAACTAAAATTATTATATACAAAACACTGCTGAGGCTGGTTCTCACATACGGGTCGGAAACATGCACTCTAACGCAGAAGGATGAAAGACTTCTGGGAATATTCGTGTCGTAACGTTCATTAAAACACAGCGACTTAGATGGACCGAACACATAATACGAATGCCTGAAAAGATGATTGCTAAAAAGCTAACGACAGGAACACCTATAGGAAGAAGAAGCAGGGACCGACCACGAATTACGTGGTTAGATGGACTTAGACCAACCTAGGAATACTAATCAGAAGATGGTAACACGTTGCCAGAAACCGAACAGAATGGCAACGAATCTTAGAGCAGGCCAGGATCCACAGAGGATTGTCGAGCCAAAGATGATGATGATGATGGCTGTGGATTTGTGGCATGGAATAACACATGTCGATTTCACTTAATAACAGAAGATACAAGGCTCTCGCTTCATGTAAAACTAAATAGGACAGAATTAGGTGGCCTGATTTCAGAGTTCCCGAGCTGTAAAAGTAGTCCAGAGATGGAAGCCCCAAGGAAACAGAACAAGAGGAAGGCCCCGTAAAAGATGGGTAGACGACGTAGAGAGGGATCTTAAAACCATGATCATCAGGCAGTGGCGAAGGAAAGTATCCGACAGGGCAGAATGGAAGAACATTGTTAAGCAGGCCAAGACTCACAAAGGGTTGTAGCGCCATTAGAAGAAGAAGAAGAAGAAGATTTTAGAGTTCCAGCATATGTGATCTTATGGCTTCTCATTTCTGTATGAGCTCTTCTGCTTCCTCAGCTTTTCCCTTTTCAGGGGTAGCTGTTCCTCCTCGGTTTTCTCTACCTCTCCTTCTAGTAATTTCTAACAGCTCTATCTTTCGTACCACATGGTTTTCATTTCTACGTCTGACATGACCAATCATTGCAGTCTTTGTGCTTAAATCTTTTTTGAGACTGTAGTCATTTCGGCTCTTTCTTTAATCAAGTCGTTTCTGATCATGTCCCTTCCATCCCATCTTCTTTTTCTGAACCTTCTTTACGGGCTACACTTCACCGCCTTACACCAACGCAGGTCTCACAACACTCTTGTATATCTTTCCTTTCAGCCCTTCCCCGCATTTTCGATCACAAAGTACCCCGCTCATTCGCTTCCAGTTAAATCAACCAGCCTGTATCTTGTGGGCAATTTCTCGATCTAGTATCTCATTTTCCGTATGTAGGAGCCAATGTATTTAAATTCTACCTAGTGCCTACCCGTCCTAGTTTTTCTCCAGGAAATTATATGTCCCCAACCATCCCTACCTCCTAAAACCACATATACTCTGTTTTCGAGCTGCTAATATTAAGTCTTTCCTCTTCAATAGCTATTCTCCAACCCTCTAACTTCTCCAACATATCTGTGCTCTTCCCTACTAACACGATATCGTCAGCAGACCAAGGAGCCCCCTCCCTTACTTTCTCTGTCAAAAGTATTATTAAAGCAAAAATAGTGTTAGCTTAAACCACCGGTGGCTCAATTGGGCAATCTAACAAATATTACTTGTGACCTGCATCGTGGCTCACATGACCTGATCAGACAAACTTGTGTATACCACATGTAGCTCACACGGCGTTTGCAGACGTTTAACTATGAGCCACATCTTGGCTCACATATACCATAAGGTAGTCAATGGGTTCATCAGTTGGCGCCATAGCCTTTCGTGAGCCTTGGCCTGCTTCAAAACATTCTTCCATCCTTCCCTATCGAGTGTCTGTCTTCTCCAGCCCCTCACTCCAATCTCCCTCAGATCTTCCTGTACATCGTCCAGATATCTCAGTTTAGGTCGCCCCCTTCTTCTTCTTCCGACCGGCCTGTTTAGCATAGTTATTTTAGTGGGATCACTCTCATCCATCCGCATAACGTGGCCCACCCACCTTAGGCGGTTTATTTTGATGGTCTTCACAATATCTGCATCACCAAAAAGTCTATAGAGTTCAAAGTTATATCGCCTTCTCCACAGACCCTGTTCGTTTACTCCGCCATATATGGTCCTCAATACTTTTTTTTTCAAAGACTCGCAGTAACTCTTCATCTCGGGTCGTCATTGCCCATGTATCCAGTCAATGGGTTAATAATTGAAAAACAACGTAGAAACTTCTGAAGAAACCTTTTCTTACATTTTCTTAGCTGCTATTGAAATTTTCTGAGAAAAACTTATTTCCCTATGTCCATAATAAAATTCCAAGGGCTTCCGCGAATGGAAAGATAAACAAATAAACAATCTTATACATACATATATAAATAGATTCATAATAATTCACAGTCGTAAAGTCGGGAAGCAAAACATGTCGAGGTTTATACTGACCTTCAACACTTCAGAAATTTTTACCAAGCTTGACCACTTTCTGTCTAATTTCACTGGACAACGTATAGACATCACAATTTGGTATAATACAGACATGATTAAATAAAATAAAACGAAAACCGGCCATTAGAATGACTCACGACTATGTAATCTGCATATCAAATTGTACTCTTATCTTGAAAATTTTAACACGGTATTGTTGATAAATTATCCCAGTAAATGGATAATACTTTACATTATAAATAAATATGTTGTATTATTGATACTATAAAATTAAACTGGGATTTTTTGTAATACGATGGTAAAGTTTAGATATCGATTCTATCAAAAAGTATATATAAATAAATAAATGTAGATAAAAAAATGTTTCCTACTCTATTTTATGTGTAATTATACGGATTAACAGCAGAAAAATGAATGAATAGTAGGCCAACATTTATTTATTTTCAGTCTCAGTCAACTATCCTGACAATGATGATATCTTAGACGTGAATTGTGATCACTCACCCACAATAATGATTCTTAAAGATGCAATAATTAAAATACGTTTATTAGACCAGGTTAGTGAGGAAATAAGTGAAAATATTTGTCAACGTCAAAGTTTTTAACGAGTTTCAGTAATCAGCTTGGAAGAACACATCCAAATAAACTTTAAAAATAAAAGTAAATGATTAGTCAACATAAAATGAAGATCTAAAAACAGAAAAAGATCCATACTCAAAATTGGGTTTGGCTACACTGTAGCTAGGTTTAAATTTTACGATACACCAATTATTTGATGAAATAAAACTATGTTTAAAAAAAAAAGAAACTTTTTAGTACAAGAAGAACGTCGATTTGTAACCCTATACCAATCAGCTTGCTCCTAAAGTATTGACAAATCCGTATAAAGTTGTCTCCCATATATCTGACATTGTTTTAGGTTTAAGCCAGCTCATAGACGTGGACCTGCTAGTAAGCGTGGCATAGTAACAACTGACAGTCCCAAAAAAGAGCATATTTCTACAACTTCTACTAAGAACTGAACAACGTTTATGCGAAGGATACTCAACCAAGAAAAATGCATAGAAAAAAAAAAAAAAACAAGTGAGGAAAATCTTCACACGTACGAAGACATTGACACGTAGGAGACCTAGTCGCCTCATGTCAGTTGGAACCTAACTAGAGAATCGCTTCAGGAAACTTCCGAATCTCAAAGAGACATATGTTGCATTCATGGAAGATTTTGTTACTTCTCAACATATGACGCCGGTTTCTGAATCCGATTTTCTAGCATACAAAATGAAGATATGCATAAGAATAAAGAGTAAGTAGCGAATATAAACAAGAGAAAAAGATAAATAAAGAGGATTGGGTTGTAGAAACGGTGGAATAACAGAAAATCGGCTTGTTAACTTTCAGAAAATCAACATCATCAACATCAATCAACATCATCAAAATAACTAACAGGTGCCTACTGTTTTCGACTTCCCAAAACCTTTGTAGAAAAGATCTATGTTTGTATACATAGAAGTAACGAAAGATATGAATAACATAGAATGAGTCGTAGAGACTAGCCCTTATAGAACATAATTGAAAATGATTTCTAAGGCCATAGGATGATTTGGTTCGCCAAGAATTTTAACCAAGATTTACGAAACGAAGAACCAATACAACACCAATGAGTATGCTCACTAAAATGCGTGATTTGGTAGATCACTGAAATAAAATTGGCTGCGGAGCCTGTATCTAGCAGGATACGAATTATAAGAAAGATGCGAAAACATATTTGATCTGTATCAACTATGTGGAAAGGACATTAAATGTGGTTGTGTAGCAAAATAGAAATGTTAGTATTTGAAGAAGTGGTTGTCTAAAGAAACAAGATGAATTTGAGCGTTGGTTAACAAACGAAGCAAAACGCGAGACCGTGATTTGCCAACCGTACAATTCGTCGCTCCGAATGAGGTGGAATTAGGCCACGTACACAATAATTATGTGTATTAACCAACGAGAAAATTTCTTGAAGCCGTTTAGTCCCAAAAAATACGAACATTTATATGAATGGTGAGAACCAGAACACAAAACGCGAAATAGACGAGGATATTAAACGTGTTTGTGAAGCAAATTAGAAATGTTGGTATTTGAAGAAGTGATTTTCTAAAGGAACAAGATAAATTTGACGGTTGGTTAACAAACGAAGCAAAAGCGAGACCGTAATTCGCAAACCGTACAATTCGTCGCTCCGAATGAGGTGGAATCAGGCCACGTACACAAGAATTATGTGGATTAACCAACGAGAAAACAGGGCCAGCAAACCCAGTTGGGAGTTTTACGTTTCCATAAAGTAAATCTGTTTAAAACTTTAAAATCAATTTTTTATCAATCAATCATTTAAAGGGTTTTTACCCATATATTTAGTGACTTCACAAATTTATACCTAGTAACACCACTGATGATGGAATATTCAATCCGAAAACGTTCTGTGATGTAGCCCGAAAGGATTCCTTTAAATAAATATACCTTTTTATAAAGGATTTTTTAGTTAAAATTGTATTATTATCCAGATTTGGCCGTACAGCTCACACTCCCTCTAAGGGGAAAATTCATTCATACCAGATACCTACGATCTCAAGAGGATTAAGCTCTGGTGGGACTCTTTCCCTGTTATCCCACATGTGGTACTCAGTTAACTTGCCATTTATGCTATAGCTCTTCTAGAGCATGTTCACCCATGAGGCCACGACGATTTTTATTTATTTAGGTTTTTGTAAGAATCTTTTGGGTTATTTCACACCATTTTGAACCTGAGTACCTATGTTGGTGCTCATGGCCCCACGAGTGATGTTTTAATCAGGGGACCATGAGCATGAGCGCCACCTCTGGCAATTGGTAGAACACTATAAGCGGACAACTGTTATAATAGTGTAACTTTTAGGGCAGAAAAATTACTGGATAGGCAAACCTTTTTAGTAGGGACACTTCGAGCCAAAAGGAAACGCAATCCAATTGATGTTACTAAAATAAAACTAAAAAAATCTGTTGCAAGGCAAAATGATAATGGTGTAATGGTTTTAAAGTGGAAGGATTGGCAAGATGTGCTTGCTATAAGTTCGAAGCATATGCCTTCTATGGTAAATGTGATACAAAGAAGAGAAGACAAACTTAAGCCACAGGGTGTAGTAGAATATAATGGAGGAAAATCCTTCATAGATGTATCGGATCAAATGAATTCATTTAATTCATTTTCAAGGTCATTGAAATGGTACCGAAAATTTGCCTTTGATATTTTACTAAATGTTGCCGTTGTAAATGTCTTGTCACTTTATTCTAAAGTGACAAATAAATCAATAAAAATAACACAAATTAGAGAGGAAATTATCAAAGATATGCTTATTAAACCCGATTGTGCAATGCCTGCTAATAATTTACACAATTTAGTAAAATGTCTAAAAAGAAACCGCTGCAGTCAATGCTATAGGGATATTGTTACCAAGCATAGAAGATAAGCAGCACAAAAGGATACTTCACGTGTTTGGACAAAGTGTTTTGCTTGCGCGAAATATTGCTTTTTTAAGGTTCATGCTGCCAAACTACAGTAATTTTTCTTTATTATCATTTATGTTAAGTTTTCGAATATTTTTTTGTACCGTTTTTTAGAGTTACGCTACTTGCTAAATAAATATTTAAGCTAAAAAACGTTTTTATTACACTTTGATAAACGACTTTTATAAAAAAAATTATAATACCATCTAGCTACGGGCTAAAATCATGGAACGGTTTTCTGAGGCCAAAACTTTTAATTTCTCCATATAAAATGTACAAGCCGAGTGACTGCTTAGGTACACTGCATGCAGTTTTGTAAGTTATACTGAGTACCATATTTGGCGCTCAATATTTGAACTTATCTTCTGGACTGAGTATCATATGTGGTATTCAAATGACTCTTTGGCAATGCAAGGAAAAAGAGGCTAAAAGTCAACCTGTTAACAGTCAATTGTTCCTGATATGAGTTTTATTTTGTTTAATGCGTTAACTAAAAGTAAATACATCCTCGCCAACTATGCGAATATCTTACTGTACGAATGAAACCGAAAAGTGTTAATCCGAACTAAACAATTTATTAACTGCACCTACTATAAATCTGTTGTAAAATTGCACACGCCATTGTTTAAGATATAACATCGATTAAAATTTATTTCATTCAGTATTACGTACTAGGGCTGGGAATTGCCTCAGGTTTTTTGTACCATTGAAACACAAAAGAATAAATGTAATTTTAAGATATGTTGTTGATTATATCGGACAATAAAAATACCATAAACTGAGATGGTATGAGATTTATTACTTACATTATATGGGTTACAGTTACTTAACGTGTTAAGTAAGTATTACGGACATTATTGTAAAAATGTGTTGGAAGATATACTTTATAACTTATTCAATGGCGAGTTTAACAAAGAATCAGTGAGACAAATGCCAGATGAAAGAAAAATGTGTACTAAAACAGAGAGGAAGTTTGGATTTATGCAAGAGATCATGCATACTGCAACTCCGCCTGCAGTTTTGTTGGGTGGATCGAGTAGCTCGACAGAACTGTCCGGATAAAGGAGGAGGGAGTCTACAGCCAGGTTAGCACACTACTGGTAGACTTTAAAACCATACAGCTCATAGAAACAGGATTATTTATGCCTCAGAACAGGAATGATTTCATTACGAAGCCTAACGCGAGAAAGAGGACAACGAATTTACGGAAAACGAGAAATATACTTTGCATCGGTATTTGGAACGTAAAGTCTCTAAAGACAAGAGAGCAGGAAATTACAAAAGAGCTTGTAGAAAAAAATATAGACATATGTGCACTACAAAAGACGAAGAAAAAAGGAAAGGGTCAAATTATGCTAGATGACTATCTGATGATTTAAAGTGGTGTTGCGAAAGAAACCAGAGCAAAAGAAGGAGTCGCCCTGTTAGTACACAAAAAATGTTTACACCAAGTACAAGAATGTTATCAGCCCATAGAACAGGCGGGTTTTAGAAAAGGCTATGGAACAAACGATCACCTACTGGTAATAAAAAATCTTATAGAAAAATGCACTGAATATAATAAACCACTAGCTTTAATATTTGTCGACTATGAAAAGGCATTCGACACCGTAAATCAACAAAAAATGTTGGAAGCCTTGACAGAATGCCGAATTGACTATCGGTATATAAATATAATTAAACATATATACCAAAACGCAACAGCCAGTGTTAGAGTGGGTGATCGTCAAACCCAGAAATTCCCGATACAACGTGGAGTACGCCAGGGGGACACCATATCGCCGAAACTGTTCACTACGCTTTTGGAATATATATGTAAAAGGGCAAAACTGACCGACAAGGGCATAAACATAAACGGAGAAAAGCTTAGCCATCTAAGGTTTGCAGATGATATTGTACTAATAGCTGATAGGATAGATGAGGCCAAAGAACTTTTAAATCAGCTCTACCTTTCCTCGCTAGAAGGGGGATTGAAAATAAATATATCTAAAACCCAGATGATGACAAATCTTGTAGTCAGCGAAGATATATGCGTAGGAACAAGATCCATAGACCAGGTAATGGCCTATAAATACCTAGGTCATGAGATTCGCATAGGAAAAGATAACCAAACCGTTGAGCTTCTCCGTCGTATAAGACTGACTTGGGCAGCCTTCGGCAAGCTGAACCATATTTTCAAATCGTCTGATATACCAATATGCCTTAAAAGAAAAACGTTTAATCAGTGTGTTTTGCCAGTGTTAACTTACGGTGCCGAAACGTTGACCATGACAAGGAGAACAGTTCAAAAGATCCGTGTGTGTCAAAGGGCGATGGAGCGTGCTATGTTGGGCGTTTCACTACGAGACAAGATCCCAAATCGCCAGCTACGACAAAGAACAGGAGTAGCTGATGCAGTAGAGAGAGTAGCAACACTAAAATGGAACTGGGCAGGTCACGTGGCTCGAATGACAGACAATAGATGGACAAAGCGGATACTGGAATGGAGACCAAGAGATGATGCCTACCGAAGTAGAGGTCGTCCACCAACACGTTGGACTGACGATCTAAAACGTTGTCATAGGAATTGGATGCAAGAGGCACAAGATCGAAATAGATGGAAAATTATGAGGGAGATCTATGTCCAGCAGTGGATAAGCGAAGATTGAATGATGATGATGACAAGAATGTAAATATACCTCTGAAAGGATAGTGAGTGTAAAAATTAAACTGGATGTCAAAACTCTGAATGTGATAGCAATATACCTATGCACCAGACAACAACATAGATACCACCACAAGGGAAAACTTCTACAAACACCTTCAGACTGTAATAAACGAGACCCCAAATGATGAATATATAATCATTATGGGTGATTTTAACGCCCGTGTTGGCAATATTATAGTTCCAGGAAAAAAACAGCGATATAACGAAAATATTAGAACTGAAAACGGAGACATTTTGACGGACCATAAATATAAACGAGATACGTATTAATAATACATTTTTCCTTCCGCGTTTAAATCGATCCGCCATGATGTAAAGTTCATTTCGGCCAAGTTTGGCAACAATGTCTCAAACCTAATTACTATTTAACTGGGAATAAGCCACAATTAAAGGTTAAAATACGTTTATTGACGTTTCAATTTCCACTTCGGAAATCGTTCTCAAAATACAAACATTAGTTTGTATATCTCACTAATGTTTGTATTTTGAGAACGATTTCCGAAGTGGAAATTGAAACGTCAATAAACGTATTTTAACCTTTAATTGTGGCTTATTCCCAGTTAAATAGTAATTAATTTAAAATGCCACAAGAAAATAGCTTCAGAACAATATGTCTCAAACCTGTGTCACTCGATAAAAACTACCATTTTAACAAAGTTGTGTTCGCGTCCGTTGTTCGTTTGCTTGTCGTTAACGTAAGTGTGTTTATTATGCTTTAAAAATGGATTCTGATGAAGAGGTAGTTAGACAAAAACTGACAAGATATAAGAAGATTCATGTGACGCCAGAAAAAAGAAAAGTTAAAAAGCAATCAGGTAAAATATACGTCACCTCGACAGGTCGCGATGTTGCAGCTAAATCATTTCAGTTAATCATAAAATGCTGCCTAGACAAATGTTTTACCCGTTTAAGTGTCGATGATCAAAAACATTTATTTCTTATTTCAACACTTTTATTTACAAGCAAAGTCTCAACAGGACTCTTTGTTGGCTCAGTGTATGAAAAAACTTAATGTAGACCGTAAACGACTCAAGAATAATCCAAAAGTTTTACGAGCGTATACATGGGAATATTTCGTGTCTCAAAAGGGCGACAGAATAAAAACATGTCAGACCATGATCCAAAAACTTTTTCAAGTATCTGTGAAGAGCATTCGTGTAGTACAAAAGAAGGTAATTGAGAGGGATTCATTTACAGAAAAGCGAGGGACACATGCCAACAGACCCCACAAATTGGCTCCCAACATTCATGACTTGTTTAAAGAGCATTTGGAAACTATTCCGTTTAAGAAAAGTCATTATTCCCAACACAAATCCGAACTAAAATATTTTGAGAATCCCGAAGTAAATATTAAAAAGCTGTATGAGTTTTTTGTACAATACTATAAAGAAAAGACATGCACAAATCTAAAGATGAAATATAAGACATACTTTCAGTATTTTAAGTCACTGCGTTCATACAGTTTCAACAATCCCAAAACAGACGTATATGATTTCTGCACAAAATGTAAACAAAAACTATCTATTAATCCTAACGATGCCTGTGCAATTTCCTATCGCCTTCACAATATGAAAGTAAAGCGACATATAGCAATAAGAAGGAATCTGATAGAATTTGACTATGGACAAAATCTACCAGTTACGAAACTCAATGTAACAATGCAGTTTTATATACGTCTACTTTGGTGTTATCTCTTTAATATACATATTCACAATGATGGGTCGTCTTTTATGTATACATTTATGGAAAGACAAGGAAAAAAAGGCGCCGATTCTGTTATTTCATTCGTCTATGCCTGCTTCTGCAAAAAAATTAATGGCGATGTCACTGAAATCGTATTTTTGTTGGATGCGTGCGGAGGACAAAATAAGAACATTTCAATGGTAAAATTTGGAATGTGACTAGCACACAAGTTTAACGTCAATATTCGACATATATTTCCGGCTCGTGGCCATTCCTTTAACCAGTGCGATCGCAATTTTGGGATGGTAAAGTCATCTTTAAAAAAGAAGGAATACATAGGGACGGCAAAGCCATATTTGGAAACAATAGTGCATTGTCGGAAAAATCCATCTCCTTTTAATTTTGTCATGGACAGAACGCTAATCAAAACTTGGACTGAAAGTTTGGAATGAGTCTTTCTAAATAAGCCAAAAACAAAGGGACTTGTTTTCAGCATTCAACAGTATGTACAAATGAAATACAAAAAAGACGGAACATTGGCTTGTTCTCAAACATATATGGAAAATTACATACCATTCACAATTTGGAAAGGAAGAAACATAAACACAAGCATTGCTCTTCAAACTGTCCCAGTGGTTGGAATAAAGCCGGCGAAGGAAAAAGACGTGAGAGATCTATTTTCGTTTTTGTCCCAAGAAGATGAACAATGGATATGCTGGATACTAGAAGAAGTTTCTGTATAACTTTCTTTGTATAATAATAACTTGTTTTAATGTTAATTTTTTACGTCATTTTCCAAATAAAAATTTTTTTAAACTTATTTCATACTTTCGCAAATGATCTGTGGAAAAAGGGCCCATGACAAGCTAATGTAAAAAAAATTATATTTACATAAAAATATGTCTATATCTTTGAAACATCTTATTGTAACTTTAGTTTAAATACAATACTTTTATTTTAGCTTTCAATAAGCTTCAAAGTTTTAATTTTTGTTTTCAAAATACTTGTTAAATTTTCAATTGCTTTTTTCTCAAAAGCGCCATTTTTCATAAGGGCCCTTTTTCCGCAAATGGCCTCAATTACAAGAGACGATGTAAACAGAAATAAAAATAGGTGAAAATAAATAGCAGATGATCGATTACTTTAAATACTTGTGGGTATTAGTAGATAGCAAAAATGGAAGGAGCGCAGAACTGCTTCCAACTTCTATATCTTCGATTTTCGTTTAAGTATGGTGAAAAATGTAAAAAAACTGCTCTGTGGACCAGGTTCTCGCTTTTGGAGCGGAAGAGTGGGGAATTAAAGCAAGCGAAGAGAAGTGTGCATTGTGTGGGCCTTTAAAAAAAGTTATTTTTTTCGTGTTATTTGAGATATCAGAAACTTAAAGAAAATGGTTGGAAGGTGTGTCTTCAAATAAAATACCGTTAAAATATAAGCAGAGATATATCCCTTTATGAGTTAATAATTCCCTTAAAAATGATTAAAATTATAAAATTAAAATTAGTTATCAGAAATCGGTAATAATAAAGATATAAGCCAGCTATTGCCACCTAGCGGTAGTTTTATAATATTAGTACAAGAAGTGACTAACAGAATGCGTCATAAGTCGCCTAGAACTCACCTAGGCACTAAAATGATAATGTTACATTTGTGATACATTCTAAAGAAAAGGGTTAACCCAGTCATCATTTACAATCCAAATGAAGATACCGACGTCATTGATTAAGGTAATATTTTTTTTCATTACGAAACATTTTGAGTGTTATTGTTATTATTTTATCAGTAAATATTTATCACTAAAATTTAGAAACAATAAAATTTGTAATTTTTTTCTATTTTTGCACTAATAATTGTATATTTTTTTTAAATTAATGTCAAATACATTATTAGTTAAAACGGTGTTTTTGCTTATCTTACTACAGTGCTACAAATATTGAGAAAATTTATGGAATGACGTTATTGGAAGACACGTTTCTAGATCAACATCTCACCCACACATTAGGATTTGGTACTTACAAAGTAAGTTTTATAGTTGAAAAAATGAGTACGAATTGCTTTCAATAAAATTAATTTTATTTTAGGCTAAGGAGAAGCCACTTTTACCATTACAACAAAAGAAAAATAGACTAAGATGGTCAAAAGAGCATAAAGATTTGACTCAGTCGCAATGGGATTCAATACAATGGAGTGATGAGTCCAGATTTGAAGTGTGTGTTGGAGACAGTAGGAGTCGCGTTATTCACAGGAAAAATGAAGCTTTCCATTCCGACTGTCTGAAGAGAAAAGTCAAATTTACTGCATATGTCATGATCTGGGGCAGCATGTCGTCTAAAGGTGTGGGAAAGTTACATTTTATCGATGGAATTTATTGTAAACATGGACAAATATTTGAATATTTTAGAAGAATCTCTTTTACCCATTATGGAACACCGTTTAACATCAGCGGAAGATTTTCTCTTCCAACAGGACGGCGCAGGTTGTCATACTTTGAAAAAGAATTTAAAATGGATTGATGACCATGGCATACCCCTTCTGGAAAGGGTTTCTAACAGTCCCAACTTGTCCCCGAGACTTTGTGGCGCGAAATGAAAAAGGCTTTGAGAAAACATCCTGTCCGGTCCGTCGACGAATTGAAGGCAAAATTGCAAGAAATATGGGATTCGTTTACATTAGAATTTTGTCAGAACTTGGTAAAAACTATGCCTCGAAGAATTGTGGATGCCATTAAAAATAAAGTGGTGTAACTCAGTAGTAAATTTTCACATTTTTTTTGTTAATATTACATATTCTATGAATTTTTTTAAATTTATTATTATTATGTTTAATCAATAGTTTTCATTACGTTATAAAATATTTTCTATAATTAGGAAATTCAAAAATATTCGATGCATTAAAACTTCTAAAATTTACGCTGTGCTTTTATTTTTGTTGTCTAAAATTTAATTTTCTTATCAATCTATCGTTAGGCCAACTGATATGTGAAGGGGCTCGTTTATCCGAAGATAGAAACATAAATATGGAAAAATAATGACTACGCACAATGATAAGGGCAAATATAATATGGATGACAGCCATTATTGTTCTTGTGTATTCATAGACATGGTCCGACAAAAATGACAAATTTAAATATTATTCCACTAAACTAATGCTCTAGAAAATTTTAATGGCACAAAATAGTTATTTCAAAACTCCGAATATTATTGTTGTTTTAAACATGAATCACTTGTTTAAACAGTTCAAATAATTTGTATATTTATGCACAAATAAAATATTAACGGGAAAGATTACTAAGATTCTATTTATAATGCCAAAGTAATTTTTAATTAATGCATGGGGTATAAAATTTTCCAACACAACAGTCCATTGACATTGGATTATCGTATACATTTGATGACGCGAAATAAAAGGATATTTAAATTTAAATGATGTAAGTGTTGTAAAACAAATCTTCGACGTTAAGGACAAAACGCTAGTTAATTGTTCATAAAGTTAACTTCGAATATTTCATTCAAGAAAGTTTTTATGTCATACACTCAGTTCAATAAAATCTATAAATAGAAACCTTATAAAAACAATATACTGGAAAATAATGTAAGAAGAGAAACAATTTTGTGAAACAGGAAATATTCATACTTCTTCTCATGGCGCCGTCTCCTTTCGAAGGTTGGCTATCCAAATGGCAATTGTAGTTTTGGAAACTGCTGCGCGAAAGATTTCTGCGGATGAGCGGTCGAACCATCTTCTCAGGTCTTTCAGCCACGAGTTCTGGCGTCTTCCTACTGATCTTTTGCCCTGTACTTTTCCTACCCGTATAACTTGAAGTAATTCGTATCTTTCACCTCTCAACACATGACCCAAGTATTGCATTTTCCTCTCTTCCTCTCTGATTATTCTTAGTAATTCTTTTTGTTTACACAGGCGACGAAGTACCTCAACATTAGTAACTCTTTGTACCCATGGAATTCTCAACATTCGTCTGTATATATACATCTCAAAGGGATCTATTCTTTTTTTTTCTATTTCAGAGTTCATTGTCCAACTTTCACAGCCATACAGTAAGACAGAAAAAACGTAACATCTGATCATTCGGATTCTAAGCTGCAGACTAAGGTCTGATCTTGTAAAAAATGTTTTCATGTTCATTAATGCTTTCCTTGCTTGTTCGATTCTTGATAGGATTTCCTTTTTTGGATTACACTGACTATTGATATTTGCTCCCAAATATTTTATGGAATTTACCTGTTCTATTATTTGACCCTTGCATACATATGTACGTTTATTGGTGTCTTTGAAAATACCAAAGTTTTAGTTTTGGAAGCGTTTAGATGTAAACCGAACATTTCGCTGTGGTGAACAACCGCATTTATTATATTTTGTAGTTCTTGTGCGTTGCTTGCTATTAAGACGGTATCATCAGCATATCTGATGTTGTCTATGGTGATTCCGTTAATCTTAATTCCGCCTTGGACCTCGTCTAATGCTTCTCTGAATATAGACTCCGAATACAAATTAAACAGTAGCGGTGATAAGACGCAACCCTGTCTCACTCCTCGTCGGATTTGTATATCTTCGGATGTTGTGTGCTCTATTTCAATTGTTGCCGTTTGGTGCCAGTATAGTTCTGAGATAATTCGCAAGTCTTGTTCGTCAACTCCAGTTGTTCTCAGAATTTCGATCATCTTTTGATGGTTAACGCAGTCAAATGCTTTTCGATAGTCAATAAAACATGCATATACATCTACATTTATCTCTCTGCATCGTTGCGTTAACACATTTAAAGCAAAAAGAACCTCTCGTGTTCCCAATCCGTTTCGAAATCCTAATTGAGTGTCACTCATCTGGAACTCGCACTTCTTGTAAATTCGTGTATGAATAATCCTGAGAAAAGTTTTAAGGGCATGAGACATCAGGCTTAATATTCGATAATCATCGCATTGTGAAGAATTCGATTTTTTTGGTAATGCTACGAATGTTGATTTTAGCCAGTCTGTTGGTATTTTACCTGTGTCATATATCTTATTGAATAGTGCTGTTATTAAGGCTAGGCTTCTACTTTCGTTATCTGCAATTAGTTTTAGTATTTCGACATTGATATTCTCTGGACCAGTAGCTTGAGATTGAGAAGTTCAGGGAGTTTAAAGGCTGTAGCACCGTGATGATAATACATGGAATACCTCAAGGGACGCTGCACGCTGATAATAATGCCGAATTTGACACACCTAAACCTTAACCTAAATCTTAACAAAGCATCTAAAAATAATAAATTCATGACTAACCTCTACAAATATGAGGATGCCTACGCAACTAACCAAATCCATATAATTCTAACAGTAATATGGAAAACAGAGCAAATTTTTTAAGAATGAAATATCGTTCGTTATGCTCAATACGAATTTGTTGGCTTCAAAACCCGAGAAATGGTTCAACACGTATACAACCAGACTATTCTGAATAAGTACCAGTAAAATAAGAAGTCATGTTGATCGCCAACATCCAGAACGGATAACGAATAAAAAGAGGATGCTCATTACAGAAAAAGGGCAACCAGTTTACCAAAATAAATGAATAAAACTTCGATTATATCATGGTCGTTTCTCGAATCGTAGTTTCCACCGGTTTCTACCTCACCAGTCGTCATCCTGCAGATGCCTTTCGGGCATGGCTTGTCTGATGTCTTCCTATTATAGTATGGTATATAGACCCAAACCCTGACATTCAAAGTAAAAGTTATTCTCCAACACCAAATTGTTCTGTATGGTCCACATATAGTTCAGTAAATGGTTCCACACTATTTCAAGCGTCGGGTTGTGTGTGTGAAGAGGGAGGGGGAGTCAGTAAGTTAGTAGTTTTTTACGTTTTTCTCAAATATTTCGAAAACTATACGGTTTAGCGTGAAGAAGGGTACATGCAAAAATGTTCTACGTCAAATGAAAACAATAAAGGTCATATGCATAATTGTTCTAAAATCAAAGGTTCTGTAAAATTTTTTAACAGGATTATGTTGTGTAAATGTAATTTGCTATTTCAGTGGCCGTTGGTATGTTGGTAATAAGCCCATGAAGGAACGTCAACCTCAGCACCTTCCCAAGGGGCGCTACTTTTTAAGGGTAAAGAGGCTTCCACAGGCCTAGGCCATATTAAACCTGTGATATGGAGAAACTTACTCTGAACTTTCTATGGAAAATGTCGTATGAATATCTTTTCAACAGTGAATTCCAACAAGATAATTTAAAATATTCAAAATATTTTTTGCGTAGTACTTAATGATGATTATAATGCAATGAGTTTAATGAAAGTAAACTTATTCATTAGTTTAAGTAAACGTATTTATCAGTTTCAGTCCTCATCAAATACAACATCCTCATCTTCTACATTTCGTCTATGATGGATATGTCCCTATTATCACATCCTGGGCCTGAGCAATTGCTGCATATGCTTGAGCAATTTAGACCACTCTTTCTACACTCACAGTTACAGATGCATTCGTTTTTGCAAGTACATACTATGGGGGAAAGTAATTCCTCAGGGGCTGCAGCAAGTACTGTTCTAATTGGTGTCAGGTGTCCGTTAATCTTCTTCCAACTCCATTCGAGCGGATTCTTCCTCTTATTCAGCCACTGCTGTACCTGGTGGTAAGTTCTGAACGAATTCTGTCTGGAAGCTCCTGCATTGGGAGTAGTGCTGCTAACTTGAGCAAAGAATGTATAGGCTGCTTTGCAACAGCCTTCAAGTAACACTGATAGCGAAAACAATCTAGATCTTTCGGTTCCTAGCATCAAACATCGCAAGAAGGAAATGCTTTGCGACGTCAACTACTGTACTGGTGTCACTTTTGGGGTCGTTGAAGACTAGAAGTTTTCTACGAAGAGCGTCGTTGGCTTGCACTTTCGTAGACAGTATAATTTTACACATACTTCATATTAAAATATTTCTTAAAGTCTCTCATCACTCCTTACAGTGCACACCATCCGATGTCTCCTAGAACCCTTGTTAATAAGGAAGAAAGTTCAGGTGTTTTAATATTTTAATACTTCGTACTTTTTTTAAGGTTTGTAAATTTTAACATTTTTATTTCGAGTTTACTTTTACAATTTTCAAAACTAATTTCTTATTAATTTCTCGTAATCTTATGTAGCATTGCTTTAGAAGGATTATGCATAGGACCTTTTTTGTTTCAAATTTAATGTAGAACATTTTTGTATAAAACATTGTTCACCGCATAGTTTTAGAAATATTGACGACAAACGTAAAAAAACTACTAATTGGTCGACTTCTCCCTCTCAAACCTCCCAAAACCCGAAGCTCAAAATGGTGCAACTTTTTAGTGAACAATATATGGACTATATAGAACGATTTGGTGTAGGAGGAAAGATGTTTGGGTGATTTTCAAGTTGCGCGAATTTGTTTCTGACTGATTCTTCCATTATCTTCAGTACTCTTACTAGCTTCAGATCTAGGCGTAGACCAAGAAAAGGTAGAAGCCATAAATCTTAAACGTTTAAAAATTTCAACTGATTATTCATCAAACCTCGTACACGTTTATATATCTAATATTGATCCACAAACGTTCACAATGTGAATTATAATGATGTAATGGTTATTTAATAATTTCGCTGACTATGTACTCAAATAAAAATATATAATTCTCGTATTTCCTCCATTAATTACAAATATAATTTTAAATATATACATACATCCATAACATTGAAAATGTGAGTTATTTGAGGTACACAGTAACACGTAATTTGATATTAATTGAACTATTTTTATGCATGTCTGTTTAGCAAAATTTTTTCCACGAAATATCCGATAGATTTTATCTAACAAAAAAAAATTAACAAATAAAAAGAACAAAAAAGTTTTAAGGAAGAATATAATATACTTATATATGGTTACGAGAGCAAAGAAGAAAAACGGAAGTTTCTTCCATAAGCTGAAATGAATTCTTCTTCTTCTTGATATGTCTATCCGTGACGACGGTTGGCTAACATCATGGCAATTTTTATCTTGTCTACAGCAGCGCGGAAAAGCGGCACATATGTGTTTAACCAGGTTCTGCAGCTCTTTAACCAGGATGTTCTTCTTACTGAGATGATGGCTTATAGGAGAGCATATCTGGATTCATTTCGCATAATATGTCCCAAGTACCGTAGCTTTCGAGATTTGATGGTGTTCAGTACCTCTTGGTTTTTCTTCATTCTTTTAAGGACCTTTTCATTTGTAGTTCGGTCAGTGCACGGCATCTTAATTATACTCCGATACAGCCACACCCCACAATTCTAATCTCCTGCACATATCTTCGTTCAAGGTCCACGATTCAACACCATAAAACCGAATAGAGAAGACGCAGCCTCACAGCATTCTTACTTTTATACCAAGAGAGAGATTGTGGCTTTGAAGAAGACCCTCATCCGGTTGAAAGTGGATCTATCTTTTCCGATGTGCACTCTTATCTCTTGGTTGTTGATCTATTCTTAATTTATTAAGGTGCCGAGATAGTTCCTTCACTTTTTCTACTGCGGATTGGTTGACGTAGATTTGATCTTCTGTTATCTTTGGCTTGTTAATTATCATGAGCTTTGTCTTCTTTACGATTATGTTGTTCTCTATATTGTAGATCGTGGTACGCGATTTTGATTATAAGGACTTGTAGGTCTTCTAAGATGTCCGCAAGTACAATGGACAACGAAGATACAATCTGAATATCTAATGTTGTTCAACCGGTACCCGTTTCAGATAGAGGGATAAAGTTAATGTCACAGACAATGAAGCATTGGGAGAGAACTGTAGAGCGAAGTTTAAGTGGAGAGACATCATCACCATCATCATCTTTTGACAATCCTCTGTAGATCCTGGCCTGATATAAGATTAGTCGTCGTTCTGTTCGGTTTCTGGCAAGGTGTTGGCATCTTCTGATCTCTAGTATCCCTAAGTCGGTCTCAACTCCATCTAACCACCTAATTCGCGGTCAGCCTGTGCTTCTTCTTTCTATAGGTGTTCCTGTCGTTGACTTTTTAGCAATCATGTTGTCAGGAATTGGTATTATGTGTCCGGCCCATGTCACTGTGTTTTAATCAACGTTACGACATCTGTTTCATTAAAGATTTGGTATAATTTGAAATTAAATCTTTTGAGTCACTGCCCTCGATCGTTTATAGCTCCAAATATTTTGCGGAGTATCTTACGCTCGAATATTACCAGAAGTCTTTCATCTTTCTGCGATAGAGTCCATGTTTCCGCCTCGTATGTGAAGACCGGGCTCAGCAGTGTTTTGTATATAATAATTTTAGTTTTTGAGAGATGGGAGAGATGGAAACGGTTGAGCGAGGGAAGGCAGTGAATACTGTAGAATCCCTAAATATATATATATATATATATATATATATATATATATATATATATATATATATATATAATTTTAGTTTTTCTTGGATATTTCTTGAGTGGAATTGTATTTGGAGTCCATAGTATGAAGGTTTATTCGTCTTTTAATTTTTTCGCTTGTTTTATTGGTAGTATTCACTAGCGAGCCAAGGTAGGTGCAGCGAAGAGACATTGATAGAAAGAAAATCGAGGATAAGATGAGAGGACTGTGTAGCAGTGAAACCTTTCTCTCTCGTTTAAATAAGGACACGATGAACATATATGAGTAGCGAAATAGAGTAAGAAACAGTGACTTACTGAAAAGAACAAGGAGACACCAATTGGTTGGCCAATCTACTACCAATATATCAAAGAAAAAATTATTAGCAAGCATTGCAATATCTTCCAGAGTATTTATCTTTATCAGTCATGAATTTCACGTATCAGATCGGATGTAAAGAACAAGATAAATAATTCATGTACATATCCAACACAAATTTCTTATCACAGTATCCATTAATACACCTGAGGTAGAGAAGTACAACATATTATATCTTTATCTTGCGATAAAAATAAATCATAAATCTACCAATTAGTATAGCTTCCTTAGAAATATAAAGTTTTATTATTATACGCTAATGCGATAAAGGCTTATCAGTTGTACAAATAATATACAATATAGATAACAAAGTGATTTCTACAAATAATGTTTACTTATTTTGGGTAAACCCAAGGTATATATTTTCACTCAAACTTTCACACGGAAACAGGTTTTCTTTATATGCATAAATATAAAAACATTTAAAAAATGAGATATTACAAACATTTTTTCAAACAGCAAACTTCAAAATTTTTATGCGTTGTTATTTTTTGTATCTTTCCAATTAAACTAAAAAGTGTGTTCAATTGCAAGTAAAAGTTCATTATTCTAAATTGTTTGAACAATTAAAATTTAGCTATAATGGAAATATGGTGGTTTTACATAAAACAAAAGTATATACTTACAAAGCCAAATAACTTATGCTTTATGGCGACTGCGATACAATAATAGATATATCCTCAACATTAGCATTCATTTACAAAAACAAAGAAATCGTAGAGAATATTGCAATAAAAAAGAAGTAATATCATGGAGTGGATCAAATGTAATCAATTTAGTACAAAAACGAAAAACAGAGAAAAACAAAAATCATAGATGAATTACACCCAATCATGTTGTTTTGATCTGATTATAAATATAAACATGTATAAAGAAGCCTTAAGAATGATTATCTTTAGATTCAAAAATGAAGCTTAATTGTAAGGAATAGGAAAATACAAAAGTTTAAAGGACTGATCAAAATTTGACCATGTTCAAACTAACATCAGTGTGAACATCAGTAGAACATTTTTATTGTTTTCCTCTTCCAACTTCTTGATTTTATGTTCATTCACCACCGATGCCCTATTGAAGATTTATCTCGAGCACTTCGTATCATATTTCCATCAGGGTTGAAAAGAAAACATTTATTTTTTAATTTTATACAAAACAATATTTTTTGTTTTAAATTTTAAATGTTTTAAACAAATAAAACTTTGTCTAAATCATAATATTTTCTTAAACATAATATTAGGTAATTGAAAATGTTTGATCCATTATTCTACTAAATAATAGATACCTTATTTAAAGATCCACTCTGTAGTCTGTACTAAACTGTAAGCGATCAACTGTCGCTCCGCTGCCGCGCCGTGAGGCTGTGCCGGTGAATACCCGAAATAAGAAAACCAGTTGCAACGAGGAGCTATTGGCCTGGAGAACCCCAGACTATTTACTATTTATCAATTCGCATTGTTAGTTGGCTATTGCAATAACGTCTACTGTAATATTTTTTTTGGTGTATTCTGAGGTTTTCTGATGTTTGGTATTTTTTTTTAAATGTCGTCTACGGGAAGGAAGAAAAATTCCATTTGGTCATATTTTGATGTTAAAGATAAAAAAAATCAGTGGTGGCGATCACTGGTTCTAAAGTGGCAATTACAGGTTACACTAATATTTGGTATTATAAGTATTTTGTTCATTCCAGAAATGGCACCTAAAAATAATTATTCGAAAGAGCAATTGGCCAAAGCTCTAGAGGACCTGAAAAAGGGAATCCCAGCAGCTACTGCAGCAAAAAATCATGGAGTTCCTCGTAGTACTTTGAGGCATAAGAGGGATGGAAAATCACCCTTAGTTTGTTCTATAGACCCTTCTACAATTTTAATCAATGAAGAGGAATCAGTCTTATTAAAATGGATTTTACATTTATCTTTCCTGTTTCAAAAGTTCAGCTTTTGGATACAGTTCAGAAAATAATGAATTCTACAGAAAGGGAGAACCGTCCCAGTGACAAATGTTTTCACTTGTTTTTAAGAAGACATCCAGAAATATCTCAGAGTGTCACAGAATTTAACTCCCAGTCGGGGAAAACATTGGCATGGTGGCATTCTATGAAAAATATAAATACAGCAACTTGAACTTGCTCAACAACTTCACACAGCCATTGCATCGTCGGCCAACATAGAAAGACTATTCTCATCATATGGTTTAGTGCATTCCAAATTACGTAGTCGACTAGGCATTATCAAAGGTGCTAAGTTGGTTTTAATTTTTAAAAAACTTAATTCCATCACTGATGAGGTGACTGATCAGATATTAGATTGATGACTTAGATTACAAGATTACTATGAGACTGAAACAGACTTTGAGAAATTGAAAACTGTTTCAGTCAATTTTTTTCAACAGTTTATTCGCCACAATCAAATATTAATAACTTGGAAGTAAAGGAAAACAGCAATCTTTTTATACCTAATTTTTCAATATCAGTCAAAGATATTTTTAACAACATTTTATCCTTACCCAATAAGTTAAGCAGTAGTCCAGATGGTCTTCCTGATTATTTTCTAAAAATTTGTCATTTATTCACTAACTAATTCTTTACATCTTCTTTTTGAGTCATCATTAAAGACATCGGTTTTCCCAACTTTATGGAAGTATTCTTATATCTGCCCAATTTTTAAATCAGGTACTTAATAAACAAGACATAACAAATTATCGAAGCGTGTGTAAACAATCCTCTATACCAAAACTTTTATGCACGATCAATTAAAATTTTATTGTAAAGAGCGCCTAATACACAATCAACATGGATTTTTTCAGAATATAGCAACGGTAATAAATTTAGTACTCTTTGAACAAAAAATATTAAACGCCTTGGAAAATAACATTCAAATGGATACTATTTATACTGACTTCTCCATGACATTTGACAGAGTAGATCATAACATCCTATTAGAAAAATTAAATGCCTTTGGCTTTAGCAGCTTTTTAAGAGACCGCACACAACAAGTGGGAATAGGTTGTTTTAATTCAAATATAATTCATGTGACATCAGGAGTACCCCAAGGAGCTCACTGTTCACCCTTGTGATTTAATATCTTTGTGAACGAAACATCAGAATGTTTTAGAAACTGCGATTTCCTGATGTTTGCAGATTATTTAAAATTATTTATAAACCATGCTATATAAGTTTATATAGAGGTTTTAAAAAATATGATACTTCTTATACAATTAATGGTAATAAATTGTCTTATGTCAAAACAATAAAAGACTTAGTAGTCACATTTGATGAACAGTTGCATTTTGTACAACATATAAATGAGTAACAGTTAACTCATTCAGTTAGGCTTTATCATTCGCAACTGCCTGGGACTATCTGTTTGGGCTTTAAGAACAGTTTATTATGCTTTGGTCATATCTAAAGCGGAATATGCATCTATTGTATGGTCTCCACAATACTAAGTTCATTCTACTACATTGGAGAGATTGCAGAACAAATTGTTAAGACATTGTGCATTTAAATTAAATATATGCATTATAAATTATGATTATACAGATATTTTAAAAACGCCGAACATGAATTTATTAAAAACCCAACCAGAACACTCTGATTTAGTATTTGTGTTTAAATTAATAAATGGTTAAATTTGTTGTCCTGAACTTCACGAAACTATTAGTTTTTATGTTCCCTCTAGAAGTCTTAGATATGTTGATCTGTTTAATATACCATTTCACCATACAAATTATGGTATGCACTCACCCATTGAGCGAACACTGAAAATTATGAATAGGAACAATTTAGAAATATTTGGTGTCTCCTTAGCTTCATTGAAAAATCAGATAAAAAGAGATTGACAAGTTATAGGTACATTTTTGTTTATTTTAATTCATCTTGTTTCATATATCATTAATATTTTGTTTTATTTATAATTAGGATTTTAATTTCACCCACTTTATAAGCAATTACAGATATTGATTTTATACTGCATGTTATCATATATATATTTTCTGTAAATCCTGTATATTAATAAATAAATAAATAAATTTATTAAATCTTGTACTTATACCAAAAGTTTTTAATTTTTGTTGTGTTCCTATTATTAATAAATAAATCATATGTATGTTAAAAAGTTTGTATAATATATTTAAGATTTTTTCTTATGTTTATTTAATATGTTAATAAAGAAAATGAAAAAAACGCTTGTTTAATGTAAGTTTTAAAAAGTTTAAAGCATGTTTAAAACAGTTTATGAAAACAAAAAGAAACACTCCTGAGATTTATCTCGAGCAATTCTTCTGCTTCCAACTTCAATTTTGTTAATGTGTTCATTTCACTCTCTTTTCTTATTGTGGCCAATTATTAATTTCTTGCTGCATGTGTGTTATGTTTCCTTTATTATTCTGTCTAGAAGTCTTCATTATCCGTTTATTTACAAAATAACACAAAATAAAGTTTTATAAAATAAAACTGCATCAACTAAAACAAAGATTTACTTAAATGTTTGGTAATGTGTTTCTGACAATGACTCAATGTCGAGATATTCCCAAGCTGAGTGAACATATTCCCAAGGTATGTTGCAGTTTATACATTACCTGCTGGACACGCAATGTTATTTTAGATATAAACAATTGTAAAAGGAGGAAAATTCTTGGGCCAGATTAGCTTCCAATCCGAAAAATAAAAAAAAAAATAAAACAAGCTCACACATACCAGAAATATGTCTTGGCATTTATCTATGAGAACACAAGCAATAAAACAAGACTACAAGATAAAAAAAAATCTGTGTGTCACTAAGTACATGCAACAAAATGATTTAATAATAAAGATCAAGAAACACTACAAGAAGTATATGACAATATAATCCATACATGCACTCTACAAGAAACAACATAGAATAGAACACAGTAGTATAAACTGACTTAATAGATGAACCAGAAAATGACTTAAGTTGCAATAACAATACACATAAAGTGCAAAAAAACTGTACACAATAATGTACTTATACATATTCACAAATCTTATCCGTAAAAGTGATAAGAGAAGGGAAAAAAATAAATGTATGATTGATATATGCATCTGAAAACATTTTTACTATTACATATTAATAAACATGACCTAATTAGCTGGGTAAATCTAATACAACTTAGTCCTAATGATTACATTTACTCATTATATATATACCATTTTTAAGAGATAAAAGAAGTGTATAAATATTTATAATAATTAGTACTTCAATTTACAAGAATAATTTTACTTTTGACACAAAATATTATTATTAAATCAGAAAATAAGGTAAAAGTGTATGTTTATTGATAAAAGTTTATCTGTATTAAAGCACTATGGATCAAAAATTAGTGTGCCCATTATTAATTTCAATTTAGAAAATGGATTGGTAGAACTGAATTACTTGTTTGGCAGTTAACATATTTGATGTAAGATATTGCCAATGGCATGGCGCAGAGTCTGAGATGGCTGGGACACATACAGAGGATCCAAGACCAAGGGGAAGGCCTATAGAGCACTGAGAGGACCAGGTTATGAGATATATCAAAATCCTGAAAGTGGGAAAAAATATAAATACAGTAGACTCCCTCTATAACGAGAACTGAAATGACAGACTAATTACCTCGTTATAAGCCGATCTCGTTATATCAGACAATCATAATACTGTGCATACATATGAATCTGTAGTTTTCTAAACCATTAACTTCCTATAGTGAAGCCATTCGGAGCAATATAAGATGCTAATAAATATTGTTTGAATGGCGTTTTTGAAAAAAAGTTATTTACTTTTATTGTCAATGAAATATATTAAAACATAAAAGAGTTGTTTACTTTTATTATCAATGATATATGTTAAAACAAAAAAGCTGTACTTATATTTTTTTCCAACTACATAATGTATAAATCGTATTTTCAAGGATAACATAAACTATTGCTTCTGCAATTTTAAGAACTCTGTTATTTTTAACTGCTTTAAATGGTCCAGTATCATTCTATCATATATTTTCTAAAGATGTGAAACAGTTGTATTTATTAATTGTAAAGAAGTTTATTGCGGGCTGCAGTTAAGTTTATTGAGGGGCTGTTTGAAAAGGTATTTATTTATAGCCACGACCGGACTAAAAACGTAAAAAACACGTTTTTGGATCTTATTTTCTCTCGTTATAACCAAATTTGCCTCGCTATAGACGGTTATAGTTCAATAGAAATTTCACGGGACATCTAATGTATCTCGTTATAAGCGAAACCTCGTAATAACCGTGTTCGTTATAGAGAGAGTATACTGTAATTTGCTTATCAATGCCATGAAGATAAGCAAAAGGAAGTTGTTGTAAAAGACTTGTTTGGAAAAAGCTTTTTATAAAAACTAGAATTTTAGATGGCAAGTATAATATGCTTAATGTTATTCCTTGCAGACAAAAGTATGTGCAGGAAACATAAGATAATTTTGAAAAATATTAGAAAACAGAATAAGAAACTGTTGTGCAGTTTGTGGAAGATCAAAAATACACAAGCATTAGTGAGTCAATTCATTCATCTTTATTGGTATGGATACTTTATGGATAAGTGGATGAAGTTTTTTCACTTAGGAGTAATGGTTTAATCCCCAAGGTAATAGTTTAAAATCCAAATGGATCTGTCACTTAAGTTAGAATACTCCTGTGTATCATATTGACCTATGGATGCGCAGACCAGCAAGAAATGGGGGCTCACCATATCCCGCATTTGAAAAATTATTATGACGTGACATTTTCACAAAAAACTCTACCACAATAGAAGTAATCTTCCGCTTTTCAATTACAATTATTGGTTTGGCAATTGTAACACAAATAAATGACATCAGCCTACTTAATCTTAAATGAGCCCTACCGATTTTGTTGTTCCAAGAGTTGAAAAATATTATAACTGTTAAAGATTCATGAAAATTTATGATTAGAATTAACAAAATTTATCAGAAACTTGGTTAAAATATTAAATACACACATATTATGTATTTTAAACATTACATTTAAGTGCAAAGAATTTGAAAACTACTTACTCTATCACATTAAGACACAAGGATAAAATTTACATAAAACGTGGCGAAGAATCAAAAAAACATGCTTAAATGATTAAGATAGTGCCAAAGATTGTGAGTGGAAAAAGGGACGTATATATCCCTACAGCACACCTCTGGTAAAAGCGGAAAACTATCTTATAACACTAGTTAAAGTATCCTAACATGTGTAAACTGTTTGTAAAGATTGAACAAAAAATATTTTAAGGTGCTAAAACAGTGGGCTAACATCATTTTAGAATATTTGTAATAAAACACTCTTATCTCGGTAAGGAGGAATATTTTATTTAAGTGTTTATGTTAAATCTTCGAATTTTGTACTAAGATTTCTCCAGTTATTATAAGGACAATTCAAAATTGAACACCCTGTATAATAGACGCAGTGCATTTTAAATGATTTTATGCCATTATTATGACAAATTTTGTTTATTCAAAACGAAATACAAATACAAGACAAACAAAAAGAAAACATGAGATAATTCTGGAAAACCACTAAGTATGAAGAGAATTTTAGTAATTGCCTTTCATATTGAAATAAAAAATCGAAATTGGGTAATGTATAAACCTCTCTACACTGTCAAATTGGATTTACTACTATGTCACCCAATTTTACCCATGTTCATTGCACTTATGTCCTTATGACAGATTTTACTTATTCTATTGTTGATACAATCATTTTTAGAAAGAAATGTTTACTATAATTAGTGATGCAGTACTTTAACCTAGACTCTGTCTTAACATTTAATCCTCTGTATGAACAAACTGTTTGTGATAAAGTTTGGGTAATGTGAAATCTTGTCAACACAGCAAAATTAGTTTCCTACTATGCTATTCTACTTTATGTAGGTTTCATTGTACAAATTTTATTATATGACCAGTTTTTAAAATATATACCTCAACACATGTACCTGAGAAAATTAGTAGTGTACATTTAGATGACCTTTATAAATATTACAAAAATCTGTAGCTGAAGGAAGATAAAGATGTAATTTGTTAATACATAATACCTGACTAGCATAAGAGGAACTGGTAGATTAGATATGAAATACTTAGAATTAAGTTACGAAATACTTGTGAGCAAAAATCAACATTCAAAGTCATAATTGAGAAAATATGTTTTTGAGACCAAAATGCCTCAAATTCTTAAGAAAAGAGATGACAGTGTCAAATAAGTGACAAAATTAACACCATTCATGCTGGGATCAAACATGAACATGATATTATGTATGTATTTCTTTTCTGTAGACTAGACATTACAGTCAACCATTCAACCATTATGAGTTATCAAATGATTACAAATATATCAGAAAAGTAATATATTTAATTATATCTGCTAATTAATCCCACTTTTAAATCGGGAAGTAGGTATAGCTAGGAAACCAATATAACTTTACATGTTTTGTGTTTCAAAGATTAAGATTAACAAGAAAATAAAAAAGTCTTGAAAATGTGATCAAATTAAAAGTCCTGTTAATGTATGAAAGCCATATTCAGGCTATAAAGCCAGGCTTTAGACAATTTACGCTCAGAGTTAAGGATACAAAACATGACAAGAAGGTATTGAGGTAATGAATATATGAAAAATATAACCTTGAACTAAAAAATAATGTAATGATTGGTTTTGATTTCGTTATAATGAGATGCTATCTTGGGAAGACCATAAAATCACACACTACACAAATATTTTTTAATTAAGTACATTGTTTTTTTAATTTTGTGTGGTTAGTATTTTCACTTATCCCAAAATTGATAGAAGTTTGCTTTAGGGGGTGTTTTAAACCAGTGATTCTTATAACTCTCAAGTTAATGTATTAAAATGGTTAAAATTACTGTTTATTTATAGGCATTCTATAGCCTAAAATATTTTGTTTGGAATAGGCCATTATAGACAACCTCACATATTATGGGAAATGAACTGGACATTAAAACTTTGACACATAAATCAGCCCTTTCTGTTTGTAAAAAAGCAAATCATCAATATTAGATGATAGGGAAAAATTCACATTAGTCACAATTAAACATTTTGTAGCTACCTATTGAATAAGTATATAGTTATTAGTATGTATTTACATATTTATCTATTATACCTATTCAAAATCTGCATCTTATTGAGATACCCGTACCTGCCTAGATTTGTTGCACTTGGATACAATTGATAAGATAGGATTCCAGTAGATATGTTCACAACTATATATAAATCAGAAAACAATAAAATTAAAACACTTACTTGAGAAAGGTTTGGTCAGCCAACTGCTTTACACGAAAGAACTGTTTCTTCATATTAATAGTCAGTCTATTCAGATCATCCTCTATAAAATGTGTTATTATTTAAAATAAATTGCTGATATGTTCAAAGTAGAACCGATGGATATTCCTTCCTATTACAGCACCAATAATAAACGTAGTATTTACAAAACCACAGACATGCTTTACGAAAAATGCACAAATTTGTTCCTATTGCTCATCAATAACTTCTTATCGTAATCTCAAAAAATACTAAAGATAAGAATTGAAAAATAGAAACAAGTAAATATTGCAGTTCATGAAACTAACGCAAGATCACGCATACTACTCAAAATAGATAGACGTTGACACTGACAGAATTTACTGTTGACACTGACAACGGGTGGGATGGGCAGTTAAAGGGTTGTTCACATCTAACAATAATTGATTGGAATGATATTTATTTAAAGAAAAACTTTTTATCTGAAATAATTTTTTCTTTGTCAATTTTGAAAATCATATTTTCGTATAACAAAGTTTTTGAAGTAAACTCAAACCTATGAAGTCAATATTTTGATGTGTTGTATTTTATTAATTTAAATTTAAAAAAAATGAAAATACAATTTTAGATTTAAAAGTAAAAATATTTTTTTAGGATATTCTAATGAAACATTTCAAATATATATGGTTTACATAAAAACAACTTCCAAGTCAATACGAAATAAATTTCATAGAAAAATTAAATTACGTATCAAAAAAATTTAAAGACAAATTGATATCTTTATTAAAATATTTATGATATAAGGATTATTTACTAACAAACTCGTTGAAATAATCTAATATCCCTTATTTTTTTTTAACCATTAAAAACGAAGTGATTTTTTAACTCAAGCAAGTACTTTCTTAGTATTTGTTTTGACATTTTTAAATATTATTTATAAGAACAATACACGTTAAACCAAAGAAGATAGACGCTTATAGAAGACCAGTTCAAATGGGCGATTCGGTTACGGTTTAAGAGGGTGGCTGCATAAACTCACAGCGTGGTGCCGTGACCGTCGGCTTAAAACTATCTTGAAAATTTCATAATGAAATATGTAGTTAGGGGGAAGTGGGAAAGGAGTACGAACGGGTAACTTTGCATCTACGCCTAAACAAATTTCGATGCCATTGATTTGCAAACTGTCTTTTTTTTTGTTTTTTCACAATAAAATCTTTATTTTCAATATATTAAATTGTTAAATTTTTAATTTTAAAACTTAAAAATGTATGATATTTACAATATTCAAAGTATTTATTTTTTTAATTGTATAACTTTGAATTAAAAATTGGTTTGTTCCAACACAACGAAAAACCGTCACATAACTTTTTATTATACTGTTTTTCTGCCCAGAAATTAACGAAACAATTTTAAAAAATTTCAATTTAAAAAAAAAGTATTCAATGAAACTTTTTACTAAATTATGAAATTTTCCATTTCGCCAAAACTTCCATTTCATCCATAATTTTTCAATAACAACAAAAAGCATTCCTGATTTATTTTTGAAATAACAAAATAAACTTTAACAGTACATTTTAATGAATAGTACCTATATGTGAAAGTTTTTACGCTGTATGGGTACTATTTAATCTTGTTTCAAAATAACAACTAATAGTATCTAAAACATAATTTTCACAATGAATGAATATTGGTGAAATTATTACAATATAGTCTTAAACTGATTTATACTTAAGATTTGTACATATTTCAAGTAAAAATTTGAATTATAATAATTTTTCTAAAAAGATTAATTTATTAAAAATTAAAATAATATTATTTTCTTTAAACAATTTTATAAAACGCAAAAATTTAATCCTATTCTACGACCACGCGGCATCTACATATAAAAATATCTAAAGTTGCATTTATTGCCCCACTCTTTCATATTTTAGAAGCAAACCGCTCCTTAGTGGTACCACGTGCAACACGTGCGTTCCACTCGTCCCACTTTTCTTTATCTATGTCACATCTTTTGCTATGCTCAAAAATAACAGTGAAAAATTCTTCTATAAGCGTCTATATTCTTTGGTTAAACTTTGGAAAAAATGTAATAGGAGCTTTAAATTTACATAATAAGTATTTTTATAATTTTACAGCTTTTTATTTAACAGAATAATGCCTCTAAAATCCAAGCAGTTCATCTATTCCAACATAGATGGCGTGTAAAAACTTTCAATATTATACCTCATTGGCTTTCAACATTTTTCAGCGAATTGCAGGAACGGCCTAAGTCAAAATTGGAATTAGTTTAAAATATTAGTAGGATTGATATGTTAGTTTTTGTTAAACAAAAGGTAAGACTAACGTCCTAATAAAAGTAAAAAAATCGATATATAATTTCCGAAAGTTTCTTATCAAATATCACCATTTGTAAATAGTGGTCGATCTCTAGTTGTTTTATTTAGACTAGATACCTATATCTACTTTGTCTCGTTATGCTGCTTCTATCGTAGGTTTCTGATTTTCACGCTTCTTTACCTTATGTTGATCTTATTTATAGCTGATCTAAAGAATTCAGTTGTAGTTCGGGCAACACATTTTCTCTAATTTTGCATCTATGAAATTATACTTCGGAAATACTGCTTTTTCTAATTCTGAATGTATTGTGTGAATTAATATTAGGATTGTATTTTTCCTCTTAAAAGGTAACTCAAGTATTTGATTTTCCTTCTTTTGGTTTCGGTAAATCACAAAACGCGAACCACGATACTGAAAATGTAAACAACTTCAATATAACTAAATCAAACCAACGGTTAAAAAGATTTAAATATTACCTAAATATACCAAAAAGTTATAGAGGCATAAAAGTTTTAAATGTCGTCTACAATATATTATCAGGAATTATATACAGCCATACATGAAAAATGTGTTAAATATAACATACCTATTTACAACTTGTATATCGATTTCAAACAGACGTTTGATGGAGTAGATCGACAAAAGATGTTACAGCAACTATCTATAATGACTCTGGAGGGTTCCAAAGCTATGGTGAGAATAGATGGAGATATGACGCAAGCCTTAGATATTGAAAATGAAGTTAGACAAAGTGATGCCTTATCCACAATACTTTTTAATCTAACTTTAGAAACTGTTGTTAGAAAACTGATATAAACGGCTGTATTAATACAAGATCAATGCAAATATGCGCATATGCGGATGATGTTGCCATAATAAGCCGTAACAAAAAGGGTTAAGCGAAAAAGTTATAGAACTGAAACGAGAAGCTGCTACGTTTGGTCTATATATAAATGAAAGCAAAACAAAATATATAGAGTGCACAAAATCGAATCAACATGAGAATCTGAAGGTAGGCAACCATACCTACAAATACGCCTCTACTTCTCCCTACCTAGGCTCAATAATAAATGAAATCAACAACATCAGTCAAGAAATACAAGCACGGATTCTTAGCGGTAATAAGTGCTTTATGGATACAAAGACTTAATGAAAAGTAAGTTACTGAATCGTGAGTCTAAGCTTAGAATCTACAAAACGGTAATTAGACCAGTGGTCACATATGGATGTAAAACGTGGACCCTCTCAACTACTGATGAAAATCAACTGAGAATATTTGAGCGCAAAATACTAAGGAAGATATTTGGACCAACCCAATGCAGCGATGGTTCGTGGAGAATTAAAATGAACCACGAGCTGGATGAACTAATGCAGAGCGCAGATATTGTTAGATTTGTAAAGTCACAAGGACTAAACTGGCTTGGTCACCTAGAAAGAATACCAGATAATCGAGCTGTAAAAGTAGTCCAGAGATGGAAGCCCCAAGGAAACAGAACAAGAGGAAGGCCCCGTAAAAGATGGACAGACGGCGTAGAGAGGGATCTTAAAACCATGAACATCAGGCAGTGGCGAAGGAAAGTATTTGATAGGGCAGAATGGAAGAACATTGTTAAGCAGGCCAAAACTCACAAAGGGTTGTAGCGCCATTAAAAGAAGAAAAGGATACCAAAACTATTTTACGAAAAAACAAAAGGAGTTATTAGGAGTTATTTATTCCATAAAACAAACAGAAGGCAGAAAGGCTACAAGGAAGATACCAATGGAACTATTAAAATTATTTAAAGAAGATAAAATCGATATTTTGACAGATTTTTCACGATCTATGTAAGATTGATACATATACATATTCAAAAACTAGCTTCCCCAATTTTAGTGACGACCGAAAAGAAAAAATGCAAATATTATTCTGAAGCAATTTTTTTTATGGCATCTTAAAGTAATTACTATGGGAATAAGCCACAATTGAAGTTTAAAATAAGTTTATTGACGTTTCAATTTCCACTTCGGAAATCGTTATCAAAATACAAACATTAATAAATTAAATAAATTTTGTTTTTTGTTACTTGGTGAAAAATTCTTCTAATAATTTAATTTTATCTGAATCATTTATATTGACAATTCAGACATAATACATTATACATTTTAAAGTAGACGACTTTAAAATGATTTTGCCAATATTGTTGAGTGGCGTTCCTGGGACGAATTTATTGTAAGATAGTTCATTCGATTAAATGAAATCAACTTTAACTTGAGAATATATGTCAGAAGAAATCATAGCATGTGATTCGTCTTTAAAAAGATAGCCACATGCCATGATGACAGTAAAATTCTCCTGTTATTGCTTCCATAGTAAATTAAGAGGAAAAAACCAGGAACAAAACCTCATAATACTATCCCGACATGGTAAGTATTTCGTCTTACATTCAGTTTACTCTCAATAAACACTAAATTCATATTTTATATGTATGTTATTTAAAAAAAACGTAAATTATGTATTCTCGATATGTTATTGACTTAGTAATAGTGGTATTTTTCTTTTATTATCTTCCTCTTTTACTATGGTTAACCAGATCCTACTGCATTCTGCCGAGAAATTTGCGACACAGGAACGCAACCAGCAATACTGGCAATATCATTTTAAAATTGTCTACTTTAAAATGTATAATGTATTATGTCTGAATTATCAATATAAATGATTCAGATAAAATTAAATTACAAGAATTTTTCACCAAGTAACAAAAAACAAAATTTGTTTAATTTATTAATGTTTGTTGTCTTCCTTCCAAACTGTACATCTTAACCGGCGAAGTTAGTGTATAGTAATTTTTTGACTGTATCCTTCCATCGAATTTGTGATCGCCCTAAACTTCTTCTTGTCTCTGGTTTACCTTGAAATACTCATCATCATCATTAGCCGCTTCGAATTCACTGTTAAACATAGTTCTCCAGTAAATAATTCCATTTGATCTTTAGCACCTTGAATCCAATAGTGCTGGATACGCTTGATGTCGTCCGACCATCTGTCTAGGTCTAGATAAGCATCGTGTCTAGGTCTCCATTTTAAAATTTCCTTGGTCCATCTTTCATCTCTGATTCCGGCAACACTTCTATTTCAGCGTTGTAATTATTTCAACTGCGTCCGTAACAACAGTTTTTCTCCTAACAATTTGATTCCAAACTCTACTTCTGGGGGATATTTTCATCATTGACCTATTCATTGATTTCTGTGCTATTTATATTTCACTGAATATTTTCTGATAAGGGTCAATGTTTTGAACTGGAAGTACACACTAATCAAAGACCATCCTTTTTAAGCATATAAGAATATCAGATTTAAAGACTTTCCTCAGTTTTCCGTAATCTGCCCATGTTAGTCCTATTCTTCTGTTTAACTCTGTCGTTTGAATGTCTCCTCCTAATTTAATCTCGCGGAGGAATTGGACTACTGGTATCTAAATATTATCGCCATGTGCTGTATGTCCAAATGTTAATATTTTTGAAAATAACAAATTGGAGAGACGTTGTGATATTTAAACCTCCGCAAGATCAAATGTGTTTGTTTTTCTGGCTTTCTGGCCCTAAAAATGATTAATGATTGGTTATGGTGATTGTGTTAGAACAACATCCTGAACAGTATCATTGAACGTTTGGATGAAAATTGTCCAAAATAGGCTTATAGACCAATTTTTCATAGACAGAAACTTGACATTGTGACAAGTATTTAAATTTACTAAATAACCAAATTATTCCAAAAAGTGTAGGACTAATATTATTAGTCGTGTGCTTCAACAGAATGACCAGTTACCACAAAATTTTACATTTAACCAGGTAATTGGTCAAATGAAACTAAACTAATAGATTGACAACTTGTATGTATAACATTCCTCGGATCTTCTTTACCAAAGGAAGTCATAATCAATAGTTGTATTTTTTCGGTGGAACCGTACATACATCCTGCTATAACGTCTATTAGAATATTCTTTAGATTTTAAATAACCTCATAAGAAGTAATAGAGAGGAGTCAAATCTGGAATCTAGCCGGCCATTCGATCGTACCACGTCTTCCAATCCACCTATTGGGAAAAACCTCGTTTAAATAATGTTTAACTATACGTGCAAAATACGGAAGAGCTCTGTCTTGTTGGTAGTAAATAGATTGATCTATCTCATTTGTATGATTGACATCAGGAAAAAATCTTCGTAATGTAGGCACTAAAAAGTTAATCAAAAATGTAGATAAACCTCACCATCAACTGTGCCCTCAAAAAGATAAGGACCAATAATTTTATTGTTAATGATACCAGCCCAAATGTTAATTTTTTTAGGATATTGCGTGAGTCTCACACACCAAGTGAGGATTTTCTCTGAGTATGTTAACCGTTCCATTTAAATGAAACGTCGCTTCATCAGAAAAAAAAAACAATTTGGTTTATGAACTGCAAATGTGCGTTCATTCTGTCCATCATCATTTCACAGAATTCTTGCCTTCTATCGGGATCATCTTCATTTAACTCCTGAACCAACTGAACTTTGTAAGGGTGGTATTCTTCTTTATGCAAAACTTTCAAAATAGATGATTTACTTACATCATTGACGACTTCCAGTTTTCGAGTTGTCTTATGCGGATTTTCCTTAATCTCTAGAAGTACCTCTAACATTTTCATCAGTAAATTTAACATTTCTACCTGGTTTTTCAATATTTTTTACATGTCCAGTATAACGAAACTTCTTTTCAATTTTTCTAACTGTGACTGTGAAACTTGTTGACCAGGGTATTTATTATTAAATATTTCACAAATCTCCTTTTGAGTTCTTGTTTTATTACCAAAACCAATCATAATTAAAATGTCTATTCTTTGAGTCTCAGACGAATGAGCGATAATTAAATTTAATAAGCGCACAAATATAATAGAGACGCCTTTTAGTAACTTTAAATACCTAAATGACACCTACTAGATTCATATCAATTGTTTATTTGGCTTTTTGACTAATATTTTATTATATTCAAAGTTTTTTCCCTAATGTTGAGCAGAAGAGATACGAAAATACCTGATTATTTCTAAAGTATATTTTAATAGACCCCGAATATTGCTGATTTAAAAGTTAGGATAATGATAGAAACCAACAAAATAACCAATAAAATCGCCTCGGTTATTATCAAGAAGTGGATAATGGTAGTCAAGTTGAACATTTAATTTAATTGTAAAAATCAATTTTCTCAGTTATAATTACACAAACTCAAAAAACTTTATATTGCTGAACAGACGACTAAAATCCCTAACAAGGTGCCACACGACCACCTTTGCTATTTAAAATTTTCGAGGGGGTGCTAATAATTCAAAGGGGGTGCTTGAGGGGAATAATATTTTCATACTGTAAATTGTCAATTTAAGAATAAAAATCGACCAGTTTCAGGTTTTTTTTCAGATAGTACATAATAACGCTAAAAATGAATTTATTCCATACATATGGACCGCATGGTATATCTTGTGATTAGGTTAAATCTTGTTCGAAACAAAGGCATTATTTATTTTTCTATTTTCTATTTATTTGACTTTATTTATTTTGGTATACTTTATCTTACAATGTACATTACATAGATTTATATTCTATAATTATAAATAAGGTAGATTCGTAGTAATGTAAAAATCAATATTGTTCCAGGGTACATATAAAATAATTCTGCAGTATATTTTAACCGTTGTCGACCCTTTATCCTTGTTTAAAACTTAGCACGAACTTTGAAAGAAGGATTACTCCCATCTCCAAGGAGAAACTCTACGTCTCTGCGACCGTTTAGTTGTTCATTTTTTGTTACTTACGTACCTCCATAGTCGAGAAGTTGCCATTGCTTTGAAACTCACGTGCGCCCCACACTCTCTGGGGTGCACTAACACGCCAGAGAAAGCGCCGCAGCGGCAACATCCCGAACTACGAATAATAAAGTCGACTTATGGGGGCGCAATTACACAAAATATATTCACGGTTTTTTATGGCTCCTTGCGGCGGAAGAATTGCCCCATTCTTTTATTGTTCCGAGGAGAAACGGAATTGATATGTAATTGTTTTTCGGTCTGAGAGATAGCAGGAGTTTTCCCGCCTTTTTCCAGCGCCTTTCCAACGACTTCAAGTGCCCATTTTCTCGAAATAGCTGGAGTTTATTATTTCTAGCGAGAGTCGAGTGAAAATTAATGTTTAAGTTTTACAGCCTGTTTTGTTCGGTGAATTAAAATAATGGCGTCGTAAATCATTTAAATTTAAGGAGAATTATTTATTTTTCACACTACTGAAATCAACTTTTTAATAATTTCATTTAAGTATCCTTCGGTGCATCGTTCGCGTCTGCGAGAATACTGATTACATCAAGTATATAAAAAGGATTTTAAGATGGAACCCGTTGGTAATATGAACACCTCAACATACTGATCACAGGTTTTATTCCTATATAATGTTTAAAATACCTACTGAAGAAACCTACTAACAGCAAACTACAACTCGTCAGTAATATCAAAATAGCAAAAATTAAAATTATGTAAAAATACCAAAAGAAGTATTAATAACCCCACTATGTTATATTGAATTGGTGTAGGGGAAACTCAGAAAACACATAAGAAATGTTTTCCTACGTTCTTAAAGAAGAGAAGTCTCATGTTTTCCTACGTGCTTAAACAAATGAACCATTCTTAAAAAGAAAGAATATGAACATAAGTAAAAAGAGTAAACATGTTGAGTAACAGAAATCTCCAAGCAACTCTCAACGGAGAGATAAGCAAACCAAAACTCATCAATAATGGGCTTCCACAAAACTAAGTTCTGACTCCTCTCCTGTTTAACCTTTATATATCCGATCTCTTAGACACAGAGTCAAAAAAAAAATGCTACGTGGATGACATGGCGCTGGTAATCAGAGACAAGCATCTCTCAATACAGAAGAACAAAATAACAAATGAAAATATAAACATACAACTCTAGAAATAGAGTTGTATGTAAGAAGAAATACCAATCTTAGCCATAACAATTACTATTTAAATGGGAATAAACCACAATTAAAGGTTAAAATACGTTTATTGACGTTTCAATTTCCACTTCGGAAATCGTTCTCAAAATACAAACATTGAATTTAGAACGATTTCCGAAGTGGAAATTGAAACGTCAATAAACGTATTTTAACCTTTTATTGTGGCTTATTCCCATTTAAATAGTAATTAATTTAAAATGCCACATGAAAATAGCTTTAGACATAACAAGTATCCAAAATACTTAGGCAATACACTTAATCTTACCCTCACGTATCAAAAACACCTAGAAAATATTGCTGCCTAAATCAGACCTCGCCAAAATATAATTTATAAACCAAAAGCTTCTTAAGAAAAACCATGTCAATCTTATACTAGTCGACTTTAATGTAAAAATTTGCAAAGAAAAAGTAATCCATATTATTGGAAGATACAGATTTAGCAGGCATAAGTATACAGGCGATCTATTAATACCATTTTGCCGAAAAGAAGAATATGTAATATGACACACTGGATTTAAACCGCCTCCCAGAAGAATCTATACCTGGAACACACCCCAAGATCACTAGAAAATAGTTGTAAGATTGTTTTGATTAATAAGTCAAGTATTAAGAGTGCAAAAATTTATCCAGATATGGATATAGGGTTAAACCAACAATGGGAGAATAATTCCAGAAAAACTCGAACAGATGAAACTATGGGAGGAATGTAAAGAAAAATCATAAGGTGGATTCTAATCCTGGATATAGAAGTTTAACATGCTATGTTTAAACAAAGCTTAAAGAACAGAAAAGCCTGTGACTTGGAACAAATAGAAATAGATTTTCTAAAACTGCTGGACGATAGCAATATAAAACTACTGACACATTTTTTTAATAACGTGTAATATCAAAGGATTTGTCTAAATTGGAATTCACAAATATACCAAATAAAACTTAATCCCACAAATGCGATGTATTTAGACTCAATGGCTTAACGACTTACCTAAAATATTCTTGAAGAGCATACTCGTATCGATTTAAATTCGTTTCTATAGAAAGTGTAAATAAATTGACTTTAAATTTATATTTTAAAAGGAATTCAAAACAAAAGTTACTCTTTTGACAACTCACACCCTAATTCAGAAATGAATCACCAGCCAAAAGTATATCTGATGTATAAAATATTCCGATAATACCACTAACAATTTCCGCATTTAAAGAGGTGTCCGACAAAGCTGCGTCATTTCTACATTGCCCTTTAACAGTAATTATATTAATAATGTTAGAAAGGATAGAATTTTTGATTTAGTGGTCGCAAACCTCCAGTAGTAGAGTGGATCAAAAAAAGAATCTTTGTCTGGGTCGTCCTTTACTTCTTTTCGTGATTAGGCTACATTTTAGAATCATCTCTGGCATCCTCTTCCTTTCCATTCTCATCACATACCCCATCCATCTGACTCTCTTTGCCTTTATGAAGCGACTGATGCTTGCTTCGTTATACAATTTCTCTAGCTCCCTGTTTGTATCGAACCCCGTCTTCCACCATGTTTTTGATTTTTCTTTCCAATTTATCCGTATTAGTGACCATAAAAAAAGGAAAGCTCCAGGACCAGACGGAGAACAGTCTGAATTTCTTAAACTTCTTGATGATGAATCTTTAAGAATACTGTGTAAAATCTACACTTATATCTATGACACAGACAATATTTTAAAAGATAATTTTAGATAAGGCTAATTTCAGAATTTATTACGTTACCAAAGAAACAGGGAGCGAAAAAGTGCGGAGAATATAGACTAATAAGTCTAATGAGCCATACACTAAAACTTTTTCTTAAAATTATACATCGCAGAATATACAAGCTATGCGAAGAGAGAATACAAGACACACAGTTTGGATTCATGAAAGGCTTAAGTACGAGAGATGCATTGTTTAGTCTACAGGTATTATTCCAAAGATGCAGAGATATGACTTGCGATATCTATACCTGCTTTGTGGACTACCAAAAAGCATTTGACACAGTTCAACACCGAAAATTGATGGATGTTCTAACAAAAGACCAAATAGATGATAAAGACCGGCGTATAATACAAAATTTATACCGGAACCAGGCTAGGAGTGCATTCAACAACATGGTCAAATTGTTTAAAAGCCACAACCTTAATCTGAAGATAAAAGTAAGGCTCCTACGATGTTATATCTTCTCGATATTGTACTAATGAGTTGAATCCTGGACACTCACTGAAGCGATTGAGAAAAAACCTGAAGCTCTCGAGATGTGACTATACAGAAGAATCCTAAGGATATCATGGACGGACAAGATAACCAACTAGACTGTACGAAGAATGAAGAAAGAAAGAGAAGTGATGTATAGGATTAAAAAGAGAATTATTACCTATTTTTCTCATATATATTTGGGTTTTCTCAGTGGTCATATGCTTTCCATCTATTTATTTCCCTTTGTCAATCTGGCATTCAGTTCCCATTCTTCCCGACCTTTCTCTTCTATAATAACATCCAGATACGTAAAGTGAATTATTCTCTCGAAATTATATTCCCTTGATTCATCAGAATATAAAAGTAAATTTTCCCTCTACTTTTTGCTCTGTATTTCCGAGTATCATGTACTTTGACTTTTCCTGGTTTATTTCTAGGTCAAAATATTTTTAACCCTTCTTTTTTAATATTTTTATAACATTTTTTAATTCTTTTCACCGCATTGAGGTTCATTGTTGAAGCTGGTTCTGGTCGTTTTAACCCGGCTATTTCTGATTATTGTTTCCAATATCAAATTAAAAAGCACCGTGGATAACGGACCTCCATGCCTAAGATCCCTGTTTACGTCAAATTCATCCGATGAGAATCCTTTCTATACTACATGATTTCGTGTGTTAATCAAAGTCATTCTTACTAACCTAACCAGTTTTGCGGGTATGCCCAAGGAGCTCAGTGATTTATACATTTTATTATTTCGTCTTATCCTATCATACGATTGTTTAAAATCTATAAACAACGCACGAAGGGTTACCCTATATTTATAAAGGTAGTCTGGATTTCTTTTATTGTAAAAAACTGATCTGTCACTGATCTTATCCAAAACCGGACTGATAATCACCTAGTTTATCTTCAGAAAATCTGTTGAGTCTCTCTCTTAGCATCCTGCCACTACCTTGTTACAAGTTTTCAAGAGGAACACCTCTAAAATTTTCACATGTCAATAAATCTACCTTTTTATATATGGGCCATAATAAAGCTTTGGTCCAATATTCTGGTATATTTTCCTTTTCCCATATCCTCTTAATAAGCCTATACATCCTTTTTTGTAGTTCTTTCCTCAATTCTCTAACATTTCTGCAGCTATTTCGGTTTTCCCGTTTTTTTGTTATTTTTGAGCCCATTGATTATAATCTTAATTTCTTCTTCACTAGACAGTCCTATTAATATGCCATCATGATCTATAAGAAAATTTTCATTTTCATCTGTATTTTGCCCATCCACTAAAATGTATCTTACATATACCAACACTGATCCGTTTTCACTCGTGAATGTTTCATCTTCTTTTTTCATGCACAAATTGTAATGCTGGTATCCCCTTTCAGTTTTTAACTTCTAGGTAAAACGACCGTTTTTTTTTCTGAAATCTTTCCTCTATTTTCTGTATTATTTTTTCGTTATATTCTCTTTTCTTTCGTCTACATATCCTCCTCAATATTAACTCTGGTTCATACCATCATTATTATTTATTAATGCAAATAATTGTTTCAGTCTTTCCTTTTCCTCGGCTATTTTAAGAAATTCTTAATCAAATAAATTATTCCCTGCTTTTATTTGGCTATTTTGCGGAATAATTTTATCATTTGCCATAGTTATAGCCTCTCTTCTAGTTTGCCACACTTGCTCTATTTCTAGTTTTTTCGTCTTTCTGGGATATTAGGAATTATTTATTTCGTTAATAACTTTCTTTTTATTTTCACTTCGCTTAGATTTTCTATATCATATCGATTTTTTCTCTTTGAATTTGTTTTTTTCATTTTTTTACCTTTTTGCACCATTCCAATATAGCTCTAAGCTATATGTAGAATAGTGCAGTTACCAAGTATACATATGTGAGGCCACTAAATATGTGGGTAAAAACACTATAAATGATGGTAACTTTATTAATTAATATATATTTGTTAATAAATTAAAATGTAATTTTAAACAGATTTACATCGTGGCAACGCGACTCCCAACTTTGGGTTGCCAACCCAAAAGAAGGTGTCACCTACAGTCATATCTTGGTGTCATCTTAAGGTGTCATCTTCTCTTGGGTAGCAACCCCTGGAGTCATGCGTTGTCATGATGTAAATTTGTTTAAAAATACATCATTTAAATTTATCAACAAATATATATTACTCACGTAAACCTGGTAACTGTACTGATAATGGACTTATTAGTCTAGAAACGTTCTGTGATGTAAACCGAAAGGGCATTTTTAGAATATATATACCTTTTATAAAGGATTTATTTAAATAAAAGTTGTTACTTTATATGTGTTTTTTTATAGGATACAGTTTGACACTGTAGTAAACGAATACGATTTAGAAGGAAACGCTCTCTGGCAAATAACAAATGTGCCAGTGGATAAACCACCTAAACAAGCCCATTATTATTATTAGGGCGCTAGAAAGAGACGAATGCCGTTCTGCGGGTGTCGTAATGACCAAATCTATCTTGTTAATAAGATCTGGTTTCCAACTAACGGGATCAGACGTTAGGAAGTGTAAGTAAACTGTTAGTCGGTAACCTCATTGCGACCTATTTGTTAACTGTCACCCTTAGTTGAGATAAATAAGGTAGTTACAGCTTTTCTGTGCTTTTCTTACTTCTCTTGCATTTGCTCCTCGATAATGTGCTCTCCGGTCAAATTAAGAGTATTCTAGAGGGTGATATAAATTATAAAAATTATAATAAACTTAATTAAATGTATCTACAGAATATTCCCTATCATCATTGATGCATTGATATTATTATGAGGGCCGGTTGTTCGAACGCTAATCAATCTTAAGTAATCAAATATTTAATTAAAATCAAATACGTCACATTTTGAGGTTATGTTGACTGATTTATTTTATTAAATTTTATTATTTTGCCTTTTTATTTAAAATAAAACATAATTAAACTCTTTCTGATACTAATTTCATGTTTTTATTTACAAATCAATAATAATAAGCAATTTTTAATAATTTTGACAGCTGCTGTGACGTATTTACTTGTAATTAAATATTTGATTACAATCAAGTTTTGATTAGCGCTCGAACAACGAAAATCTACTTATTTAGGATATTTCACTTTTTAATTAATTTAATTGCAAACTTGGAAATAATTCATTTGAAATTTTGACGTCTAGATCAGTTTTTTAAAAACTTCCACATTCAAATCTGTGCTATGATTTATTTCAATATATTTTGTCTTTATTACTTGGATTTATTTAAGGATATGCAGTATTACATTGTCACACAGACAGACAAGGGTGGAGGCAAAAAATAAAGGAGGCCAAGGCTCATTTTGGGCTGTAGTGCCGTAGAAGAAGAAGAAGTATTACATTGTTAATGAGAAGGTAAGGGTAAAATAATAGTTTCTTATAAATTTCGCAAGAGAAAAGTATTACTAAAATGAGCATATACTTCAAAAGGAAAGAAACACACTAGGTAACATGGAAATCGCCAGATAGAAAGAATAAAAATCATATAGAACATGTTTTAATTAAAAAACAACAGCAAACTCGTATAAAGAATATAAGAACATACAGAGAACCAGATGCCGACTCCGACAATTACATCGTGAGCATAAAAATGAAGCATCTGAGACGCTGATCTTCTTCACGTGCCATATTAGAATTGTCGGACGTAGGAGCTCACTATTGCGAAGGATTCTCGGAATAATTGTGCCACAATAATTCTCATGCCACATCGAATAATGGTGCTGCATTTGGTATCTGAGTCCGTTCACGTATGTTTTTTTTCCAAAAAAACTGTATTCTTCCTATACTTATTCGACCTTCTATTCTCCGTTTAATAATTTGTTGGAGTATTTTATATCGATTTCCCCTCAATATATATCCCACATAAGATATTTTATGATGTTTAACAGTCTTTAGTAAATCTCTATCTTTGTTGACCCTTCTTAGTCTCGTTAGTTTTCTTTGCCATACAAGGTATCTTCAACATCCGTCTATGAATCCACACTTCTGATTTTCTTTTTCAGCAAAGTGGTTTTAGTCATTGCTACACTGAGTTATATTGTTATATTTCTATATCTGGATCTAGTTGGTCCGTTATGACGTTTTCTAAATATGTAATGTTGTAAACTTTTCCAACTTGGACTTCATTTAATTGAAGCTCTGCATCTGGATGTAATTTAAGAAAAGTTTTGTTTGAGTTTATTTTAATTCTCTCTCCTACTACGTGAATAAGATCAAGCACAATTTGTAGACCTTCAATGATTTCTGACAGAATTATTGTATTGTCCGCATATATAATTACATGAAGTAATTCCCCATTGATTTTTATTCCATATAGGTGTGTCTCAACTACCTTTTTTTTATATAAATGATCCGAGTAAATATTGAACAATGTTGGGGACTAAATGCAACTTTTTCTGGCTGCTCGTTCTATGAAGATTTCGTCGGTGCAGCTATCTTAATTTTTACAGTTTACAGTTCCACAAAGGTAAAAATGCTGTTTGGTACAGATAATTCTAATACCTTCAAAAATTTTTAATAGGATGGAGTTCATAAATCCTGAAATAAATGTAGCCAAGTAAATATAATTAAAAAGAGTATTCTTTAAAACTATTTTTCGAATACTTTTGTGATCTTTTATATTGGTGCATATAGTTATAATCATCGAATTTCCAAGATGGCGTCCGATAGTCAAGGCGCTGTTTTAACAGCGGAACTAAATAAGCTACAAAAGCAGGAACTAATTGACACAATAGTGAATTTTAAGTTACCACCGTCCGGTTATAATCCTCAGTTATCAGAGTACGTTAATAGATCAACACTAACAGTGCAAAAAGATCTTAAATCATTTAATGTTGAACATAACCTAGACGATACTGCGTGTGATCAGTGAAGACAAACAAGGAACTAAGTAAAATGAAAGGTGAACTGAAGTAAGTAAATCATCATTCTATTTAGAAAAACGCACGGAGGAGCAACAAGATTTAATTTCTTTATTAAAAGATCAATATACTAAAAATTTAGCCATACTTATACTAACGTCATCTTCCCAAAAATATAAATATAAAATATAAATATCCCTATAAATAAAGCACTCCCGAGTAAACTCAGAACAAATACAAACCCATTATTGGAAGCAACGAATTAAAAACTTAATAATCTTAAAACTTAATATTCTCGTTACTTTTATACATACAAGTTATTATGTACTAGAATATTCTGGAGTAGTCCACCTCTATCCTTCACGTGGAAAGCTCATCGAGAATGCCAACGATCGAATATTCTAGATCCATACTTCTAAGAACTGTAAAACGTACCAATGTACTGTAAAACGTAAATCGGAGATGGGCTATTTCGTTACAATAAGTTGGAGCCCAAAAAGCCTGCTCTAATGAAAATGCATTTCATGAAGAAAAAATTTGTTAATAAATGTTTTAACAAAAAAATTATTATCCATTGTCATCTATAAATAAGGAATTTCCCGAGATTGAAGAAGGAACAACAAAACACCACAAGCAATCCAAAACAACCAATACACTGAGATATATTCTATCCAAAACCAAACCTAACAACACAAAAGAGGGATGACAACAATTTTTATGTGGGACAAACCACAAGACCACTAAGTGTTAAGATAAATGAGCATAATATACATCAAAAACAGGTACTTCGACAAATCACAGATATGCAAACATGCTTAGGACAATGAGCACAGAGTATAATGGAAAGATGCATCAATAATCATGAAAGAAACATACATGAAAAAGAGAAAAATTAAAGAAGCAGCTCTCATCCTACTTAATTAAGAAAAATGTGTAGCAAACCATTAGCAGGATATAACAGGCTTTGATTACCCATGCTTAAAGAAGTCAGCAACAAGAATATACTAACATTAACGAATTAATAGAAACTCGGAGACAAACAATCCAAAATTATACATAATACAAATACAGAACAAAATAGATTAACATAAATATAATACATAAACAAATATAATACACAATATTTATAATAATATTTTATAATAATATACACAAATATATTACATATAATACAATACATCAAGTTTGACGGGTGACTTACATAACCTCTAAACAACTTTCGGTATAATGATACCTCACTATTTTTTGAAATAATCTTTTTTGAAAACGATTTCCGAAGTGGAAATCGAAACATCAAAAAGCACTGAAAAATGTAATCTTTATTACAACCAATTACGGCGTAATCCCGTATAAAAGTATTATTTAAATTTTCTCATATTTGATCACAAGCAGCATTTTTTTATTCTTTAAAATTAGTAGTAGCATTTAAAACTTTATGCGGTATTGTTGGTATTAAAAATGATTATTATTAAATGGAATGTTACATGAAAATTCTTTGATTACTATACCGTGTTTCGAGTGAAACATATAGTTATAAGTGTTTAATAAATTTAAAAACTAGGTAATAGTAATTTCATATCCTTCGAAAATCCAAATTGGTAACGTCAATGCCTAGAAATTATTCTGTTCATAAACTTTTTTAATGAGATTTTTTTAATAAACCGCTAACGTAACGGCAGCGTATCAATGTAGCCCAAGGCAAGCGCTCAGAGAGCGAGAGCAAGAGAGAACCATAGAGCAATAGAGACGGCGAGAGAGTACACACTTTGATTAAGAGTGCGCCCCCTACGGCGATATTTGTCATTAGGCGAGTTAGCTCACTGTTTCTGTTTGCTAATCACAGATGTGGCTGATTTAAAGCTGAAACCGATGCGATATGCTACTATAGATGTATGTATAGGTTCTGTAATATGTTTGTTTTAGTTAAATGAAATTAGTGTTGCGTATATAACTAGGATGGAATTACTCAATGAACAATTATTGGACCTACTTGGAATCTGTAACTATTCAAATGTTGTCATAAGGCCTGTAGATTTACTCTAAAATGATTTAACACTATTTTAGTAGAGTTAGTTATAGACTGCATATAGGAGTTATAGACTAGATATATTCAGGAGTCCCCTGTGAGTAAATGAACATGAACATTGTAAGTGAGGGGAACTGCAGGAGAAGGTGATCAAGTTAATGATTGTGTTATTCCTTATTTATTATTATTATTGCTACATCAAATAGTAGGATTAATTACAAGAGAATGAATATATGTTTTGGAAATAAGAAATTTAGATAGATGAGTGAGGAGTGTAACACAATTAAACTAAAAATATGCATGTGAAGTCTAGATCTATCAGCAATTAATGTCTAAAGACGAAAACTTAAATAAAGATAATTGTGGAAGGTTTATCTCCAAAGGATATTCAACTATTATAAAGAATCATATAATTTTCAGCTTCTATGTTCGCAATAGAAACTAAACCGCATTAGGGATCATACCAGGTTCTATCTTACTACTTTACGTATACGAATGCTTCTGGTTGTTTGTCCATAAATCTATCTAATCATAGTAGTTTTTCTCCCATATAAATAATATAAATAAAGACCAGGGAAATGAGAAGTTATCAAGATAGTCGCTGTAACTGCTGTCGAACAAGTTTAAGTAAAAAATGTAAGTTTAAACCAGAGTTTCCCAAACTTATCCCCTTTTTGCTAAAAAATTTGTTCGCGACCCTCCAATTTCCCCCCCACTCATTTATTCAATATTATTTGACAGAAATAGCGTGCCTAATTTACAATTATCTGATGGTTTCTCAAATTTAATTTTACTTTACTGTTTAAGTTTAAATCAAAAACAATTATTTAATTTTAATACAATTATTTTAATGATTGCGATCTGTCCCACTAGTAATTAGTAGTAGGTACTTCTGCCAGAATAGCATTTACAATAAAAATAAATAATAAGAAGTCGACTGCACATTGTACGCCGCGACATATTAGCCTGTGTCTACATCGCAAAACTCTTCCATGATAATCGCGAAAGCGCTCGCTACTAGATGGCACTCTGGAACGTTCTCGTAACCTCGTTTTGGCTTTATATAAGTGGCGATGCGCAACGAAACCTCAGTTCGAATCCAAACAGCCTATGGTGGCGAACGCGGTGTTGAGTAATGAGTAAATATTTTACGACTTACGTATTCCCGTTTACGTATTTACGTCTACGATAAATTATAAATTATGGATAAGTTTTTAAAAAGAAGTGCAGAACCATCTACGTCTGAAAGTGGCAGTAGCAGCAATAAATAGAAAAACAGATTCTACATTGATGAATATCTTAAATATGGTTTTACCGTTATTTCCAATAAACCACAATGTGTTATTTGTGGACAAGTCTTGCCAAAAGAAAGCATGAAGCCATCAAAGTTACTTCGACATTTAAATAGCAAACAACCAGATAAAAAAGACAAGCCCGTAGAATTCTTTGAAAGAAAGCTGAACGTCCTTCACAAACAGCAAGACAGTTTTCCCTTGGCAACCACTACTAATGAAAAAGCATTATTAGCGAGTTATAAAGTTGCTTATCGTGTTGCCAAAACTAGTAATCCGCACACAATTGCTGAAAATCTGATTTTTCCAGCAGCTGTTGAAATGGTACATATAATGTGTGGGGAAAGAGAGGCTGCAAAATTAAATACAATACCTCTGTCAAATAATACTATCCAAAGAAGAATTAATGATATGGCAGAAGATATTCAAGCGCAAGTTGTGGAAAATCTTAATAAATGCACGGACTTCTCTCTTCAAATGGACCAATCCACAGATATATCTAACTGTGCCCAATTCATTAGGTTTGTAAGATATGATACAAATAATGGCATTCAAGAAGATATTTTATTTTGTTCCCCATTGGAGACCAATACCACTGGAAAATGTTTACTCGACACTTTTGTGAACCGTACAAGTAAATATGATATTGACTGGGGTAAATGTATTGCTATATGCACAGATGGCGTTAAAGCTATGACAGGACATAAATCTGCTCTTGTCGTCAAATTACAAGAAATAATGCCAAATGGAGACATTGTTTTTTACATCGAGAAGCTCTTGCGTCCAAAGCTTTACCTCCTGAAATGCACTGTGTTATGAAAACCATCATTAAAGTTGTAAATTCCATTAAAGGAAAAGCTTTGTAGACCCGTATTTTTAGAAAAATTTGCGAAGACATGGGTGCTTTATTTGAAAATCTTCTCTATCACACCGAAGTAAGGTGGCTTTCAAGGGGCAACGTCTTAAAAAGAGTATTTCACTTAAGAGCAGAGCTTTTAATGTATTTGAAAGATAAGAAGTCCCCATATAAAAATCAATTTTCCGATCCTATTTGGCTTTTGAAACTAGGTTTCCTTGCTGATATTTTCGAGCAATTAAATATTTTAAACAGTAATTTACAAGGTCGCGACATTAATATAATTACAGCCACAGATAAAATTAAGGCGTTTCTAAGAAAAATCGATTTATGGTCGACCTCACTTGGCAAAAAACAACTCGATTCATTCCAGTGCCTTCAGGAAATTATGGAAAATGTATCAAATTACAGTGCTACAAATTTTGAACAAGTTTTTGCTGACATGCATGTTATTTTGCTCAATTTAAAACAACAGCTCTGTGATTATTTCCCCAAAGAAATTCAAAACAGTTACAACAGTTGCAGATGGATACTAAATCCGTTTTTAGCCGCTTCCTTTCAGCATGTTGAAATACCAATAAACATGAAAGAAAAACTTATTGAAATATCAAGTGATGGAATGTTGAAGCTCCAATTTTTTTCCCAGAACTCGGACCAATTTTGGACCGAAAAGATGCAGGAATACCCCCAGTTGGCGAGTGAAGCTGTAAAATGTTTGGTTCCATTTGTAACATCATATTTGTGTGAGTTAAGTTTCTCGTCTATGACTGCCATTAAAACAAGAGTTATAAATCGTCTCCTACTTGAAAATGAAATAATTGTGTGTGTCTCAAATACACAGCCTAGATTTGAAAGATTAGTTTCACAGAAACAGGCGCATAGCTCTCATTAAGATTATAATATTTGACTTTGTTTTACTCTTTTATTTTTAAGGACTTTAATATTTAGTTTTATATTTCGTCTGATAATTAATTGTTAATTTCTATTTACGGCGTTGTTAAAATAAAAATACATGATCTAACAAAGTGGTGCTTTTGTCTTATTTTGGAAATGTTCGGCGACCCCCTAGTACCTCATGGCGACACCCCAGGGGGTCGCGACCCCCACTTTGGGAAACACTGGTTTAAACCATTATATTTTATCAAAAAATTAAAAAAAGAATTGGTTGCTAATAGTTGCAAAGCTTTCAACGGAAAAGGTTATTGAGCGAGCCTATGGAAGATGGGGGAGTTAATAGTGTGAAAAGTGTGAACTAAAGCAATGAAAAACGAAATAATAACTTATTGTTAAATTTAAGAAGGTTAAAATATGTAGATATTATCTTAAAAACTATTCAATATAAGCGGTTTTTTCATTTTTTAATTTATGGAACCAATCTATCGAAGGAAATATTATAAAGCAAATAAGGTAAACCGACCTAAAACGGCCCAGTTAAGGAATATTTCACTTTAGACGTAATTTTTATATAAAAGAGCCATAGAAAAACTAAATAAAATAAAAAGATATACATATACAAAAATACTTTTATAAGTTACTTAGTAACAGTATTTTTTTTACATTTATTGCATGAGAGCATAGAGCTATGAAAGATCTACAAATTATTTATCTCAGGTACAGTAAAAGGCCCCTTTTATTAAAGTACTAAGGCGGTGCTGCAATTAAACAAACAATTTCCTCTCGATCATACCAAATACTAATCTGTCTCTGGCCATCGCCAATGATATCCAATTTTTTTCATAGCTTTAATTTTGAATTTATCTTCTGGTATTTCTTTTACTACTCCTGGAAAATGTTTCCCCTCATAAACTACAATGACGTAGTGACCTAGCTCGTAATCGCCCACCTCTAAAGCCCTAGAATTGTTAGTTTTCGGCTTTCTAGTTCTTTCACCTGTTTTTCTGCCAGAACCAACATTTTTGTTAAAAATTTCATTTTCTTTTTCATTTGCTCCATCCATCTTACCTTTTTGTTTTTCCTCATTCTCAAGGTTTAGGTTTAGTTTGACAGCTTTCGAAATTTTAATTTTTTCTGTTTTCTTGCCATTAGATTGTACATTTTTCTTCGTGATGTTAGGTGCTTTCTTTCTTTTTCTTCAAGCTTTTATTTTTTCCTTGCTTCCTTTTTATTTTTTTCAACTTCCAACCTCTTCTCGTACTACATTAAATCATCAACAATCGTTACTACAGGTGTTAATTTTTTGTAGCCTTTCTTTTGGACGTTTGAGCTATTTTTTTGGGGAAATAAAATGCATTTTTAAGTGACGTTGAAAATTTTGGAGAAGTGACAAAATAGGGTTCAGCAGCATTTATAGGAGATTGATTTTCAAAATAGGTTCAGAAATCATGACGTAGTTTATATTCACGTCTTTCAATGTACTTTTTGGTATATCATTTTGGATGCTTTATAGGCAGACATGCCACTTTTCATATGTGAATATTTTCTTGCATAGGCTTAGGCTTTTAAGTTCTGACCATGATTCTAGAAAAAATATCAAATGTGAATAATTGAGTCTTTTTTGTAGATACCGTGTCAGGCTAAATTTGGGTTAGGCCTAAATTAGATCACATGCGAAATATAATAAAATCTAATATCGCCTAGAATAAAATAAAATTATTTTAATTTTTTTTTTGTAATTAATAAATTGTCAGACTATATATTTTAACTTAAGTAAGTTACAAAAAAAAAATTTTCTTGGGAACAAATTCGGGATTTTTTTTCAATATTCTTCCACTAGAAATAACTACCTGACTTTCATAGTTGTAAACTTCCTCTTTTGCTTTTACAGAAGAAAAAGTATGGAACGGAATTTGATAGTACGTTTTTGGAAATATTTTTTTAAAAGAATATATTACTTTTATTAATAAATTTTGATATTAAAGAACTAAAAGTTGAATTGAAAAAAAAAACAAGCTTAAATTCGTAATTACGGCCCATTGGGCCGTAATAAGATTAGCTACTTAAATTGTGCCCTAATACCGACCTAAACTATTTTTGTAAATTCTACTTTGTTTTGGCCCAAAAACTAAAGTGTTTTATATAAAATACAAATATTAACCATTTCTAATGAACAAAATAGTGCATGTAGGTGAAAAAATATTTTCTGTAATAATTTGAAAGCAAATATTGTAACCAATGAATTTCTCAATGCTTACCTGAAACACTAAGGATTGACGACCGCCCTCCAACTGATTGCGTAGCTTGATTACATCGAATTGATTAAAACAACAGCTAGAAAATGTCACTTCACCATATACATAAAAAAATGGCCTAATAAATTTCTCGCTAGGATACACAAGCGCCGCAATATTATGTTTAACCAACTTAAGCATATTTACAAAAGAATTTAAATTTTTTTAATAAGACCGATTTACATCACGAATTTGTATAGGCCGTTAGTAGGTAGTTTTACCTTAAGGCAAAGAAAATGGAGATGGCTGGATCACATACTTCATAGACCCCCAGATGACATTGCCAGGACAGTGCTGGATTGGAATCCTCGATGCCGACGGAAGGAAGGCAGACCTAAGGAAACTTGGAAAATAATAATACTGAACAAAGGGAAATAAATGGGAAAATCCTGTCTTGAAATCAAAGCACTAGCGAGAAATGATAATAATAATAGACGAAAAATTATATGCCTAAAGACAGATGGAAATTGTGTAATAACGGAATGCCCTATTATTATTCAATATTTTCTTTAAGGATGCTCCAATTAAGGTACATTCAAAAATTCCCAGTCATTACATAGTAATTTAAGGAACCGGCTTTATAATGAACATGAATTTTTTTTACAATTATACCCTTATACTCCCAATGATCTGAGGAATTATTGATAGAAGAATTGAAATTTTCAAAATCGTGTTGGTTTCATGAAATACCTCAATTTTTGTTAAAAAGAGTAATTCCATTCATAACATCAATAAATTTATCTTTTTGCAGTGGTATTTTCATGGATTAGCTAAAGATGGGAAAAGTGGTTACTGTGCATAAGACAGGTAATCCAAAGGATATTAGAAATTATTGCCCAATAACTATTCCTTCAGTGTTTACGAAAATATTTGAATACTGTTATCTCAACAGATTAAACTCTTATTTATTGGAACACTTTATTGATGAGGATGAATACCCTGTTAGAATTTTTTGTGATCTCAGTAAGGAATTTGACTTTTTTGTCGTTCATAACTTACTCATTCATAAATTAGAAAACATTGGAATACAATATCTTCTTCTTCTAGTGCCTAGCGTTTCGGATGTAGGCGACATCATAGTAATCTGTATTGTACATACTGCTGCTCTAAAAAGATTTGTAGTTATCGTGTTAAACCACGTACGTAGATTTTTTAGCCGGTAAGTCATTCGTCTTTCTAGTCATCGATTTCCTTCCCCTTTTCCCTGTAAAATTAATTGCAGCAACCCAATTGCAAATATATTTCGCTGTTCCTCACGATGTGACCGAGGTATTTGATTTTCGTTATTTTATTGTGGTTAACAGCTCTTTTTCTTTTTGTATTTTTGATAAATCGTCCTCATTAGTAAGGTGGTCTGTATAAGGTATCTTCAAGATTCTACGACTGAGTCCACGACTCAACTCCAGACAACAGTACAGGAAAGATATAACATTATAGTAATCTAATTTTTTGGGTACTGATAAATCATGAGATTTGAATAGCTTAGCCATTTTTTCAGCCATCATCAGCCACTAAAATGGATAGGGTCCTACATATTAGAACATCATCAGTGTGTCTTCTTAACAAATGTATCACAGTAAATACTTACAAATCTGATTACATTTACATTTCTATGTGTGTACCTCAAGGTTCTCTGACTGGACCAATATTATTTCTTATTAACTTAAATCACATTATTTCGATAAATTCCGCTGTACAGTTAACACTTTATGCAGATTACACTTCAATACTTATATCATATATTCAGTTACTGAATCGTGAATTTAAGCTTAGAATCTACAAAACAGTAATTAGACCAGTGGTCACATATGGATGTGAAACGTGGACCCTCTCAACCACTGATAAAAATCAACTGAGAATATTTGAGCGCAAAATACTAAGGAAGATATTTGGACCAACCCAATGCAGCGATGGTTCGTGGAGAATTAAAATGAACCACGAGCTGGATGAACTAATGCAGAGCGCAGATATTGTTAGATTTGTAAAGTCACAAAGACTAAACTGGCTTGGTCACCTAGAAAGAATGCCAGATAATCACGCTGTAAAAGTAGTCCAGAGATGGAAGCCCCAAGGAAACAGAACAAGAGGAAGGCTCCGTAAAAGATGGATAGACGACGTAGAGAGGGATCTTAAAACCATGAACATCAGGCAGTGGCGAAGAAAAGTATCCGACAGGCCAGAATGGAAGAACATTGTTAAGCAGGCCAAGACTCACAAAGGGTTATAGCGCCATTAGAAGAAGAAGAAGACATATCAGATAAATCATTTATATCACTTGAAAATAAGTGTAACGAACTCTTGTGTGATCTTAGTTATTGACCAAACTAGACAAAAACGTGTGTTAGATGTCGAATCATCAACATATTCTAATTCTTCCAAGTTTTTGGGTTTGTACATTAATGAATGTCTCAATTGTCAAAGGCAATGCGATGATAGTTTATCAAAAATAAACTCAGCATGACTTGGACCTTAGATTGGACCTAATTGTAACATTCAGTGGCCTTCAAGATCGGGAGATCTAGCTCCAAACGAATATTTTAGCTGGGGGCATCTAAAATCCAAAATTTATTCTGCCTAATATCGCCACGTGTTTCGATAATTGTTAGATGGGAATTTTACAATCGATTGGGATACTGCTTAGTATATAATGGGGGGATTGTTTGAACATTTGTTAACGTTTTATGTTTAGAAATTATCATAAATTATTTTTTATTTGTTCTTTAAATAATAAAAATATACAGTTACAATTAGTAATCACGATTCCAGTATTTTCATTTTTTTTTACAATTCATTGAATTGTTGTATAACCTGGAATTGGTTTATAAGAATATCTTACGCTAAATAAAGATTTTGCAGTGCTATAACTATTGCCCGAATAAAATTTTCAAACAATAAATCACATTATAAAAATATTGATGATTCAAATATAGTTAATATGTCACTTTATTGTGACTGAACGCAACCTGTTATACACATCCTACATTACGTGTGGCCTAACTTTGACAACAATTGTGTGGCAAATGTATTATATTTTTGCAAAATTTTGCAATATGTTTAATTCGTAGAACAGTTTTAACATTTGTTTTGTAACCTGAAAGAGGTAACTTGAAAAATAAACAGTTCGTTCCAGTTTATTAACAAATTTTAATAATTATTATCATAATTAACAATTGTTTTATTTGTAAAACAATTGTTTGCTTGAGTCTAGTATATGCCCTCAAATATATCCGAAAATAAAGTTTTTTAAAAGATGTTCTATTTTTTCTTCTTTGACAGTACTTACTTTGAACAAAAAAGAAAAAATTCGACAAATTTAAATAATTCACAATGATTCTAACCTCATTCCCATGGCAAAAGCACAGCCGAGACACAAAAATATATCCACAAATCGACACGTATATATATGTATATATACGGGGTGCCAAAAGATTTGCTCCCGTTTGGGACTGAGAGCTACCGGCGGGGCGGCCATACATATACATGTCTTTGAATATTTGATGGGCGATCTTTGGCAAGTCGTCGTACGGGCCACGAGAGGCCCATAACTCATATCGAAAAGCAGTATATCAGAGGCAATCGCCTGATATATCATTCATTACCGAAGAGACGTCGAATAAAAATGCATATTCGTTTGTTTGTGTAAAAGTGTGAGTATGAATAATAATGTTTCTAGGTTAAAATGAAATGAAAAAACAAACGCAAGGAAACACTTATACTATATATATATATATATATATATATATATATATTTCTTTATATATAAAAATCTCGTGTCACGATGTTTTTCCAAGCTAATATTCAAAAACCACTGAACCGATTGCAATAAAGTTTTGTGAATGTGTATTCACATATAAAACTACATATAAAATATCCTGAAATGACGTTTAACAAAGGTCATTTTATGTTTTTATAACTTTTTTATGATAAATCGAGGACGACTGAATCGATTTGGCTTATTTTGGTTTTGACATACCTATTTGAAGTCCTATGAAGGTCTAATAGGTGAGAAAATATAATGAAATTATAAGGAGAGTAGATAGAATAGAAACAATGGTTTTATTTTCCCGTACAAAAAGTTACATTATACCTTTATACAAAATGTTTTATTAAGACTCTACCTCTACTACAGTGGTAGTTAATTTAAACATAAAGTGACGTTTAACAAACGTCATGTCTATTACTTTTTTCGTTTCGCATATATTCGAGAAAATATGATGAAATTGTAAGAAACATAGTAAAAGCAGTTCTATTTTCCCTTACAAACAGTTGTAATATACTGATCTATACCATATACCACCAGATAAGTATCAACTTTTATTAGTTGTATATGAAGTGTTTTAAAAAATGTTATTTTTACTCGAAAGAAAAATATTTTTATTTTTAACAGAATTATGTATGATTAAAATTAAAAATAATTTTAAAATGTTCAACATTGTTTATTTACAAGTTTGTGCAATAATCCAATACATTTTAATAAGCATAAGTTGAATGAAAGAATTCTAAATAAACTTAAATTTTAAAATCTACTGAGAATGTTAAAAAATGTTAAAATCTAATTGAGTATACTAATTTCATAAAATTTTTCGTATTAATTTTTACCTTAATATTATATTTATTTATATTTTATAATATAATCGTAATTTGAATGTAGCTTAGTTTGCCAAATGCCGCCCATGCCAGTCTAACTCGTCTTTTTATCTTTGCTGTTTGGTTTTCTTTGTTAAGTTTTATAGTCTGACCCAGATATATATATATATATATATATATATATATATATATATATATATATATATATATATAATCCTGAACTTTTTCTATTTCATCTTGTCTGATCCTCATTGCGATGTCTTCTAAGCTACATTCTTAAAAACAAAAGATATCCACAGCATCTTAAGACCAAAGTATACAATCAATGCGTACTCCCTGTTCTCACTTATTGTTCCCAAACGTGGACATTTACAAACATGGACAAAATCAAATCATAAAAACCCAAAGACCAATGGAAAGAAAAAGGTTGCACATAAGATTAATGGATAAAAAAAGAAACGAGTGGATAAGAGAGAAAACAAAAGTGAGGGATGTTAGACAAGAAGTTGCAAAATTGAAATGGAGATTTGCAGGACACAATATAAGACAAAAAGAAGACCAATGGAACAAAATTCTTATAAGTTGGAGACCGTGGGAATATAAACGAAGCAGATAAAGGCCCCAAATGAGATGGGCAGATGATATCAAGAAGCACGTGGGCTCTAGGTGGATGACTATCACAGACAGAGAAGAATGGAAAAGGATTGGGGAGGCCTATTTTCAAAGATGGACCGAAGAAGGCTAATTAGAGAGATAGAATCGTAATTTATGATAATTTACAATTGTTGAGTTACGCCAAATGTAGGCAACTTACAGTTGTTGATTCAGAAAATTGATTCAGATGGTGGGCGAATAGCACTTGAGCAGTACTCAAGCTGCCGTTAGACGTTCATAGCAAACCAAATTCAGTTCAGTTATTATCTGGGATAAATGTACTTTGGCTCCTAAAGATTCACTCGAAGCATTACATAGAAGTATGCAAGATTTAAACGGCAACGACAAACTATTCAGTGATGCTGTATTACTACTGTCTGGTGACTTCCGACAGTCATTACCGGTTATTCCTCTCTTTACATATCCGGATGAGATTAATGAATCTTTAACAAAATCCCTTTTATGGCGAAATGTCGAAACAGTTCGATTGACATTAAGATAAGACTGCAAGTGCAAAATGATCTATTGGCGCAAATATTTTCCAAACATTTGTTAAATATTCGAAACGGTAGAATAAAACTGCATCCAAATACACAATGCATCAAACTTCTAGATAATTTCTGCAGTTCTGTTGAGACCAAACATGAATTAATTGTGTCTTGCTCTATCTTGTGGGGCTTGCATCCAGTTATTACGCTTCAGGTCGTCACTCTCTCTAGTTGGTGGGCGTCCTCTGCTCCGTATTGTTTCTTGCCTTGGTCTTCACTCTATAATACGTTTTGTCCATCGGTTATCTGATAATCTGGTGACGTGTCCTGTCCAATTCCATTTTAATGACGCGATTTTTTCGATAGCGTCGGTTGTTTTTGTTCTACGACGTTCTCAGAGAGACACCTAACATCTTGCGTTCCATAGCCATCTGAGTCACGTGAATCTTATTAACTACTTTTTTTGTGAGTGGTAATGTTTCCGCTCCATAAGTGAGTACAGGTAACACACATTGGTCAAAGATTGTGTGGGAGCTCACATGTCTGGTTATCTTTGCCCAACCGAATGTAATAGGTACTTATACGATGTCATCATCATCATCTTTGGCTCGACAATCCTCTGTGGATCTTGGCCTGCTCTAAGATTCGTCGCCGTTCTGTTCGGTTTCTGGCAACATGTTGCCATCTTCTGATTTTTAATATCCGTAAGTCGGTTTCAACTCCATCTAACCACCTAATTCGCGGTCGGCCTTTGCTTCTTCTTCCTACAGGTGTTCCTGTGGTTAGTTTTTTAGCAATCGTATTTTTTGGCATTCGTATTATGTGTCCAGCCCATCTAAGTCGCTGTGTTTTAATGAACGTTATGACATCTGGCTCATCAAAGAGCTGACACAATTCAAAATTATATCTTCTGCGCCACTGCCCTTGGTTGTTTATAGGTCCAAATATTTTGCGGAGTATTTTACGCTCAAATATATCCAAAAGTCTTTCATCTTTCTGCGTCAGAGTCCATGTTTCTGCTCCATATGTGAGGACCGGCTTCAGCAATGTTTTGTATATAATAATTTTAGTTCTTCTTTGAATGTTTCTTGAGTGGAAATGCTCTTGGAGTCCATAGTATGCCCTATTTGTAAGATTTATTCGTCTTTTGATTTCTTCGCTTGTTTTATTGGTAGCAGTCAATAGCGACCCAAGGTATGTGAAGTTTTCAACACGTCCAAAGGTATGACTTCCAAAGACTGTTTCTCGTTCCTCATTTGCTATCGGATCCTTTGTAACTAACATGTACTTGGTTTTGTCTTCGTTGATGACTAGACCGACCTGTCTCGCCGCTGTTTCCAATTCTAGGAGATATTGCTCAACATCTCGCTTGCTACGCCCTATTATGTCAATGTCATCAGCATATGCTAAGACTTGTATCGATCTATTGTAAATAGTACCGCCATCCTTAATTCGTGTATCTCGGACTGCCTTTTCTAAGGCAATATTAAATAGGAGGCAAGCCCGAGCATCCCCTTGTCTGAGTCCATCCTTTATCTCAAAGAATCTAGAATTCTCTCCCTGTATTCTAACAGTGGCTTCTAAGTTGGACATTGTCATTCTCGTTAGTCGGATAAGTTTCTCTGGTATACCAAACTCATGCATTGATTGGTATAGCACTGTTCTCTTGACACTGTCGTTGACACTTATACGACACTTATACGATGTACTCTGCACAATATCCCTTCCATCAACAGCAATATGAATGATATTATTTGGATTTCTTATTATGAAAGGTCAAATGATTTTAATGCATGCATATTCACTATTCCTTAATGGTTTAGATTTAGGTATAATTTTGTTTTTGCATATACAATACTTACCTATTCTTAATCTTTGTAAGGTTTATTTAATAAAATATCTACTTTATCATCTGAAACTGTCTACTTGATTTTTTACAGGTTGACAATACATAAATTCTCTATTGTTAAAATAGCGACAGTTTATGTAATTTTAATAACTGCATTCCATTGTCATGAATAATGAATAGATTGGAGTATGCTGATATTATCTATTTTTGTACCAAATACTAAATATTCAATAACTAATTATAAGTTCGCATATCAATGAAAAGGAAACCTAATAATAACCCATATATACGTCTTAGATATGTATTCTACGATCTATCGATCACATTCAGGGCAGGATTTTAATGTCGTTTACGTATCATAAACAACTATGCTAAATCAGACTCTAAAATTAAATAAGAAATACGCAAAGATAGAGACAAAGAAATGGGGAAATGTGCTGGACTCAGAATTCCATACAATGCATGGAAGCAGTTTGAGCAAAGATAAAAATATTTTCACAAAATTAGCTAAAAGCACCCTTTTTCAATTACAAAATAACATTATACCATTTGAGGTAATTGAATGTCTTAGCAGAACTCGAACATATATTCGGCTACGAGATTTGAATCGTACTATAAGTTTAAAAAAATAGTCAAAGAAAAGCAGATAGAAAACTAGCAAAATTTACTAATGTTAGAAAATAAACTAATTTAATTTTAATTTTTTTATTTTCGATTTGTTTTCATATTATTTTGTAGTTTTAGGCAAAAGAAATTATTGTAAAATCACATAAAAACAATCTTTAATTTAATAGTCAACAATAAAATTTTTATTATATTTGTGTTTTTATTTTTGACTTTTATTCAAATTTCTATTTGTTAAAATTTTATATTATAACTAACTGTTTATTGAAATTTTAATAAATATATTACTGTTTTTTTATTAAGGTTTATGTCCGATTGCCTCTTATCTATATTTCTTTATCAGATTATTCATTTTAGACTAGGCGGGATCTGTAGAAATTCAGACCATGATGGACATTTTCTATAGGAAGCTATTTTTTTGCTGGAATCCCTTCAGGATGTGCTCAATATCGATAATCACGATATGCGCCAGTCGCAAACCCTGTGCTAAATTTTTTATTTAACAAAATCTGAAAACAATTGAAAATTTCTCATTTTTTGCTCCTATATTCGTTTATAATTCGGAAAATATTGATCCTAGAGAAAAAATTATAAGAAGTTTAAAGTTTTGTTATTCAATTTTACACAATATTTCGTTAGCTAGAAATTGAAAATTTTTTGTTTAATGTTGAAAAAATAGCAATAATTGAAAAAAAAAAAATTACAAAAAAAGAGGTTAATCCTTTAAATGTTTTTGAGTTTTTAAACTTGACTTACAAGCTCCATATTCCGCCTAGAAAAACTTTTTAATATGTTTAAAACGTGTGCTAAATTTTGTTAAGGTCGGTCGGATAGGTTTTGCATAATAATTTTGTAATCCAGCCTACTGGAAAAAAATCGCAAATTTTCAAATTTATAGTACGCCCTAAATAAGGCTCTCAGATAGTTGTAATTTTTTTTACATATAAAGGAAGGCTCAAGCTTTCAAACGCTTTTTATAAAATTCAAATCGGTTCACTAGGAGAGCCTAGAACATTTTTTAAAGTTTTAAACATTTTTTAGGCTTATAAACAAATTGAATAACTTTACGAGCTTTAAACATATCAATTTCAAAATTTATACACTTAAAGAACATTAAAAGACGCTACTTAAAAAAAAAGATACATTCGGCTTACTGGTTGCCGAGATATTGAAGGTCAAAGTTGGCATACATTTGCCGTGTAACCATAAGTGATAGAGGGCTCGTTTTTAAACAAATACCCTCAAGTACTTTTTATATAAAAAGTTTTAGGTAATGCGCTTCACAGCAACATCTATAAAAAAGACAAATAAAAAACCGTTTTCGCGTAAAATGTCGCTCGGAATGCATGAGAGGTGGTGGTGGGGGACATTCACTCGAAATGTGAATCGGCGATTTCAAAAACATATCGCGCGCTAAAAATTGCCATATCTCGGCTTCTTGTTAACCAATTTTGTTCTTTTTTATGAATCAATGTCTCGGACGACAAGGATTTCAAATATCATATTTTAAAATACCATTTTTAATTGCAAATTGGGAAATTTGCAATAAACAATTGTATGTTAAACAAGTACATAATTGCATTTTTTCTTCATGCATATTTTTTGAGCTTGCAATTTATACATTGAAGTAAATTGTTACTTTTAGTAAACAAATATGTATTTATAAATTGTTAATAAATAATTTAAATTGTTAAAATAAAGGCGAACGAAAAAAAAATTTTTTTTTCATAAATAAACTTTATTTTGACTATATTTTTTTTTTGGAAGGACAAGAATCTTCAGGTCTTATTTTTTCCTCAAAACCTTCATTTCTATTTCAATATCTTCATCCTCGATCTGTAAATTTAATGTTCCTTCTCCTTCATCTGTAGCTTTATTTTGTGCCTCTAGAAAATCTAAGGAATCCATCGACTCCATAGCCATATCTCGTTCAGCTGCAGATTGTGTTGGTGGCAGCATGGACAATTAAAATTTTTTATTTTTGCAACCTTTTTTAAAGCACAAGTAGCGAGTTTTATTCAATGTAAAATCGCACTTTGAGTGGCCCGAATATATCTTTTTTTTTAAAGAAGCGTCTTTTAATGTTCTTTAAGTGTATAAATTTTGAAATTGATATGTTTAAAGGTCGTAAAGTTATTCAATTTGTTTATAATTATTGTCTAATATATATAAAAAATGTTTAAAACTTTAAAAAAATTTCTAGGCTCTCCTAGTAAACCGATTTGAATTTTACAAAAAGCGTTTGAAAGTTTGAGCCTTCCTTTATGTGTAAAAAAATTTGCAACTATCTCAGGGCCTTATTTAGGGCCTACTATAAATTTGAAAATTTGCGATTTTTTTCGAGTAGGCTGGGTTGCAAAATTATTATGCAAAACCTATCCGACAGATCTTAACAAAATTTAGCACACGTTTTAAACATATTAAAAGGTTTTTCTAGGCAGAATATGGAGCTTGTAAGTCAAGTTTAGAAAGTCAAAAACATTTAAAGGATTAACTTCATTTTTTTGTACTTTTTTTTCCAATTATTGCTATTTTTTCAACAATAAACATTAAATTTTCAATTTCTAGCTAACAAAATATTGTGTGAAATTGAATAACGAAACTTTTAACTTGTTGTAATGTTTTCTCTAGCACAGGGTTTGCGACTAGCGCATATCGTGATTATCGATATTGGGCACATCCTGAAGGGATTCCAGCAAAAAATAGTTTCCTATGGAAAATTTCCAATCCAAAACAGATCTAGACTATTTCAGTATATCCTCTTAATGCATTATATTTTATGTTTTTCTTGTAAATTCATAGCATACAAGAAATATTTAACAAATTCATTACTTTCAGTAAACACAAATACCATTTTTATACATTAGACATGAGTTTAAACTCGTATTATTAACTTATATTCACAATAATTAATATCTACGTTAGTCAGTTTAAAATTCTGCTTCGCAAGTGACGTCACACTCTGTGAGTGCGATGCGCCTGCACAATGCACATACCCACAGTTCCTAGACTTGAAACGGTTGCCTACTTCGACTAACCAATCAACATTAAGCCCGACATTACGTCACGAGAGTACAGTAATTTGAATCGTAACATTGTTAATCGGCGTTTTTCTGTCTTTAATGTATGGAAAATACTAAAGATAGTTATGAAATAAAGATGTTTAGTGGATTATAATACCTAATTATGGAAAACTGTTGATATGTAGGTAGTTTGATACTTTTAAATTAATCAGAATAAAGTTCTAGATTTATGTAAATCTAGGACTTCAATCTCCCTTTTACGCTGAAAATTTGTCGCATATACTGTATCAATACTGGATTAACTGTTGAATGAATTACCGGCCCTTAGAGGTCAGCTAGGATTATCCGAGTTAGAATTACTTGTATAATTTAATGTAAGAATTTAAATAATAGGTAACAAATTTTACTTGGTAAAAAACGTAACTATATAGTTTATCGTATTTCCAATAGATATAAATATACACTACAAAATTATTTTTTTCATTTTTTTAATATTGATAATATTGTTCATTAATGTCTTCATCTTGTTTGCTTTTGGCACTAATAACCTGGCTATTAAAGCATTTATTAAAATACTTAATCCGCATGAATACCCTTTGTCTGCAGTATGTTTTTACGAGACAAAGGAGTGTATTTGAACAATGACTGGAAAGGAAACATACTCTGCAGTTCGATGTATAATTTTCCTACTCTGATTTAGGTTTTCACCATGAAAATTTTGGAAATATTTTTCCATCGTCATTACTTGGTCTACCCATTCCGATGATACATTTATGAGTCCACCAAATGATAAATCTTGTATTAATAAGCTCTATAAACTCTCCAAGTTTTTGTGCTGCGATTTTTTATCTCTGTCTGCATCTTGAAAATAATGTTTTAAGGATGTTGCAGTTGTATGGGATAGTAATTCTGTAGCAAGTGCAACGTTTTGTCTCCGTATTTTTTGTACCTCTAAATGATCTGAAGTCAGCTTATATATGGAACTTATTTCTGTTGTTGCAACTTCAATTAGTTCTTTTAACAAATCTTTTTTCAATACACTTCCATCTTTAAGTTCAAATCCTGTGTCGATTAACCAGTTTCTTGTTAATTTTAGGAGATGGGGAGCATCAGCAAACATGTAGAAATTTGCTTCTGTGACTGGATATCGATACCCTAATGCTGATAGGTCGTAACCCAATTTTAGAAAATTTTACAAGAGGCACAAAAAACTGTATAGCATAATTATAAAAGATTGCTTGTGTAATGTTTTCTTAAATAAATAATTATGTAATGGCTACTAAGTGAGTTTATTGTAAAAATATAAATTTGTTTAATTTTGATCAGGGTACTAAGGGATACGACATATTGTAACCAAGGTCATGACGGCTTACGAATATATCGAACTCTTAGAAAATGTAGTAAGTTATTATAACTCAAGGTGTTCTCATAAAAGTGTGGTTTACGTCATTTTAAATCATAAACCTTATTTTTTATTTTTATTAATTTCAAATAAAAACAGATACAAATGTGTGTTTACTTTAAATAAAATGTAGCAAACTAAGCGAATACCATTTAAACAACGTTACAGTTAACATTTTTAGGAATAATTAAAATAAAATAACTAAATAATAAATTTAAATCTTGGCTTTCTTTTTTTGATTTTTGTTATTGTCTTTGGTGATTAAGTCTTCGTGAGGCAGCGTATCATAGAAGTACTGTACATCTACAGGTATTACAGACTTTAGATCTTGAATTTCCTTCCATTTCTTTATGGTTATTTTTAATCTATTCGAATAAAGTTGATCGTAAACCAAATCGTGATTGACGGTGTTCTTTCTCTGAGGAAGGAGTTCATATTTTTGATCATGGGCCATTTTGTATAATATATCCCCATTTGGTAGGTATTTTAAGCCTCTAAGATCTGTTACCTTCAAATCTCCTTTTGATTTACCTGGACGAATTGAGCTGTAGCGAAAGTTTTTAAAGTCATTGTAGTTTAGAAAAAAAGTGTGGGTGAGATAGGATACTTCCAAAGGTGCAGGATTCTTCCTGGCTTCTGATATTACCGAAATATAGTCTGAGGGTAGGAATATTTGCCGATTTTTTAGTCTTCGTTCAATTAGACTGTGGGTATAGTCACACTCCATCTGAGTGTGGCCTCTTTCTAGAAATTTTTGCTCAATCTCGACTTCATACGTGGAAGCTAAAACCGATAAACCATTCGCAAGGACGACATTTCTATTCTGATAACCACAGCCGTCCGAGAATATTATAACATTTTTCTTTTCAAAGGTCAAATATTGTTCTAGATGTTTTATTAAACACGTAGTGAATACAGATGAATCAAAGTCTGCCTCAGTCTCATTCCAAACGAAATATATGCTGCGATGGTTTTCCAAGTTATATACTGTAAAGTTATGTACTTGTAGCTTTGTTTTATAGTACAAAGAACTAGCCTGTAACACTGGACACAATTTGACTGCCTGCACATCAACGACAAAACAGTAAATTTCTTTATGGATGGCTCTGGTTTTATCGGATTCTTTTTCGACGCGTGCTAGGTCTTTTGCTCTAATGTGGGATGCGTATTGTTCATCTGTAACCTGTTTCATCTTGTAAGATAAACATATATCACATTGGTCCTTGCGTGGTTTAAACAAGGCTAAATTCATTTCGTCAAATTCTGTAGAGAATTTTTAATTTGATAATGGTACCTCCCTGTCTTTACATTGTTCTTTATAAACATTATATACTTCAGTTTTTGATTTGAAATTATGTTCCAGGTATAACTTTCCAGTAGACTTGCGGCAATAGTGGCTCTCTATTTTAGGCAGCCTATTAAGAAACTCTCGTAAATTCTGTACTCGCAAAATGTCCTGTTTTGCTTTTGGTGTAGACTCTCTTGTTTCTTTGATCCTTGTTTGCATCATGTCACAACTTTCTAGAAATCCATCTTTTCGTGCCGCACTTACCCAGTTCTGTACCATCTTTTCTCCTACTCCTAGTGTGTTAAGAAACATCAATTTGCAGACTTGTAATTTATCGCCTTTTACTGTCAGAAAGTATTCGTAGGTACCACTTCGCCTGGAAGGTCCATCTACATACCATCTTTTTTTCTCCTTGTATGTAACCATATGAGCGAAGAACATCCTTTTTTGTTCCCAGGACATTTCCCAAAATTTTAAAAATATTTCTTTTCTTAAGTTTTCTGATATTGTTTGGCAAAAGCGAGTCGGCGCGGTAGCGCAAAACTTCGAGACACAGGCTGGCTTCATTTTACGTTCAGGGCGTAGAATATCATGTTTCACAATATTTTGTAGCCTTCTATAACCAGTATATTCCCTTCCTATCATTCTTGACTGTTTTGTCTTATTTTATCCCAAAACGTCAAACGAATTACTACCAACACGCTTTGCCATTCAAGCTACACTGTGGGATAAGATGAGTTGGAAGTAAACAAACAACGCGAGCGGGTTAGGACTTAGAAATCGCGGGAATGGCCACCTTACTATTTTATTTAGGTTACGAGAATTTAACAGCATATAGGGATGCACGGTTGGTTGCCTTTGACACAAAAATATGAATTTTCAATTTTTTGTGGGTTACGATCTGTCAGCATTAGGCTATCGATATGTAAACTGTGTCCTTGATTGCCTCACCCGCAATCAGGCATCCATGCAACTACATTAAATTTTACATTGTGCAACTCAGTAATTATGGTAGACAAAATATTGTCAGTCATACTTGTATCAAAGCCAATGTAGACTGGTTGCTTCCATTTATCGCTACTTGCATGTACTTATGAGGGCCAACCACTTCATCTTCTTTTTGGTTATTCATACTGGGCTCAGACTTTTATTTTATCATATGACAAGACAAAAGTACTCTTTGTAGTTCAGTTTTTGATTTTCCAGCAATATACATTACCTGAAGTACATCTTGTAGGAGACCAAATCTAAGATTAATGTGTGCAGCCCATTTTTGTAAAATTCATATTCCAGGTAATGGATATTTAAGAGTATTTCTTAGATATCTATTTACTAAAATATCTTATTGTGAAAGCTTTTTTTTCACAATAATTTCAATTTCGTTTTTACTAAACATGTGTACCAAAGTGTTTCAAAATCTTTTGCTCACTATCAATGCCTTTTTAATTAATTCTACAATCCTCGTTCTGGTAGTACACAAATCTTGTTCATTTTCTTCTAATTTCTCTTTTCGTTTTTTGTTTTCTTCAAGCAAGTCCTCGTATTTTCGTTTTAAAATATCTACCTCCGATTCTTTACTTGTAAAGGATACATAAGACAAATCAATGGTTACAAGATTAGTTTTTTCCCTTTTATGTGAATGCACCTCTAATAAGTCTTTAATGAGAGCTGTTTGTGTTTTCATTGCTACTCTTTTATCTCTTCTTGCTGCAGGTCCACATTCTGTTTGTTTTTAAATGAAATGATTACTACATACTCTAGCAGTTTTTATATTTATTTTATCTTTTCTGCAATAACGCATAACCCATATTTTTTCTAATTTTGTATTTTTGGGAAACGTGAAAAATGCTATTTGTGGATCAGAATCGGCGGACTACAACCTGCCACATGCCACACTACAACCTGTGCCTGGCATTCTAAAATTTCATCAATATTATTATTACGTTAATAGTCAATGAAATTTTAGCAAATAATAAACTGAAAGATAATTACCACGAACAAACTGTGATAATAAATCATGGTACAATGAATACACAAGGTATGATATTGCGCATGACATTTGACAGCTGGCCCAGGAGTGTGACGTATTCAAGACCGCTCGAACCCATTATTACAGCTTAACGTACACATTATTTTGAAACTATGGTCAAAAAATGATCTAATTTTTTTTTTAATGTTTTGTTTTTATTATAATTGGATAAAAAATATATTTTCAGTAGCATAAAACCTTTACTTTTCCTAGGGATTCAGGCGAAATATTTATTTTTGTTTTCATACATATACTAATAATATAAGCACTCTTTTTGTATGCAAATCCTTTGAAATTTAAAAATTTTCTGCAGAGGAAATACTGTGAATAGGTAAATAGTAGTAGATGTGCGTATTCTGTTTCACTGTCACTCATTTCCCAGCAGTTTTACTGAAATAAAAACAAAATAGATTACAATAAAGAAAAATCTGTTTTGCAATTCAATATGGTATTTTAGATGAGTTATAATGAAATTTAGTAAAATAAAAAATATACACATTACTATAACCTACCGATTATTATATGCAAAATTTACTTATCAAACAATATAATAATATGAAAATAAGGCACAAATAAGTTCAAACGCAAAACACAATAAATATCTACTTCAGACGACTTTACACCGGCAAGACAGAAGGCTTGTATAAAAACAAAAGTTTAACAATAATATCGGTTATCAATGCTGACGATTGAAAATTGCAAGTTATGAGATAATAAATATATTTTAAAGTAACTCAATACTGACTGAGTCATCTATTTTATAATAGAAAAATAATTTAGATATATGCAAACTTTATACAAATATACACTTCGCAAGGGCTTAAAAAAATTGATGGGTAAAATGTTGAATACCATGTTGAATACTTTGCTTCACCACCTTTTATTGGGCCTACCTCTTGTCCTATTTGCTTGTTGTTTAATCTCTAGATTACTTGTACAGCTCGATTATCTGGCATTCTTTTTAAGTGGCCAAGCCAGTTTAGTCTTTGTGAGTTTACAAATCTAACGATATCTGCGCTCTGCAGTAATGCATCCAGCTCTGCATTAAATCATTTTTATTCTTTATGAACCATCGCTATTTTTGAATGTTTGTTATGTGTTAAAAATAGTTGCTTTTAAAAACATTTGGATAAACTGAGTGATGTGCTAGTTATGCAACTAGAAAAAACTCCATTATAATATCTTTCATTTTGTAGATTAACGAAGACCCAGAATTCAGATGAATATATCAGTTTGAATCTTTTTAACATGTTACTGTAAAATTGTTGTTATTTTTTTAGCCAGCAACCTTAAATGGTTCTTTCATATCGATTTGTTAAGTAAGAAACTAGCCTCAGCCTGCTATGCAATTTGCAATAAGAACTGTTTCGGAAGAAATCAATTTAGCATCTTCCAAAATAATATATTTTTCTTTGTTAAATCATGTTATCATTATTAAAATATATAATGTTATCATTATTATAAACAATACCAAGATAATTTTATGTTTGAATATTATAAAAGATGTCATTTAAAATGTTGTGCAATATTGTGTGACCTTACTACACTAATATTCGATGGCCAGCTAGCTCATCCGATCTAAATAAAGTTGACTTTATCATTATTTATTTTGATTTTGTGTTTTGTTCAGTAGGTCTATACGTACAAATTTTGTGTACCTCTATTACCAGATTTTTGTATCTTTTTAAACATCTGAAATATCGAATTCTGGAGTATAAGTTAATTAACCTGTGCCTACGTGTAATAAAAGATAATTAAAACTTGTTTTATAAAGGATATCTATGTTAACAAAATAACTGTACCAACAATCAATAAATTTAAATTAACTTCAACATTTTATTTATGATTAAAATATTATAATAACATAATTTTATCTTCTCTTTATAATTACTATAATTAAATTACCCAAATTATATATAAAAAACTTAAAATCAAAAGTCTTTCCTGTACTACATTCAAAAGTTGCGGGAATTAGCGTTCTTGACTACGTCATGCGCGAAAGCGAACAGATTTTGGAACATTATGTATCATACCTTGTGTATTCATTGTACCATGATAATAAATGAGCTTTGTATTCTTGTGTACTCTGGTGACGTAACTCAAACATTTAACTCTCCCCACCCCAGTAGGAAGAGGCAAACGTAGTAAGTCTGTAAACTGTGGCAAATACCGGTGTAAGTGTATCGTGGGTTGGATGATATTAACAATTAAAGGTAGGCAATCATCAATTCATCTTTCAAATTAAGAATAATTTTAAATAATTAAACGATCCGAAGAATGAGTAATAATAGTTTACCCAAAAAATGCATTAAATATGTATATATTTTAAGAAAATATTTTAGGAATATACTAATTATTATATATTAATTAATTTTTGGTGGATTATGTGTTGAGAGGTGAAAGATATGAATTACTCCAAATCATATTCGAAGGTAAAGTGCAATGCAAAAGGTCAGTTGGAAGACGCCGGAACTAGTGGCTGAACGACCTGAGGAGATGGTTTGACCGCTCATCCGCAGAAATCTTTCATGCAGCAGTTTCCAAAGCTACAATTGCCATTTGGATCGCCAACCTTCGAAAGGAGACAGCGCAATGAGAAGAAGAAGAATGCATTTTTTTAGAAAATATGCATACTGTATACTGTATACAAATAGAAACATAATGGTATTGTTACGATAAATAACGACGCATAATATCTAAACTGTAAACATTATATTTCTAATTCTATTCTATTCAAGTCTTTTTTAGATCATACACCAGCTGGCAGAAACTCCAGGTAATACCTGACGAGTCTCCTACGATTCAAAGTTTCCAGAAGAAAGTCGAATGAAAACCAGTCCGGATGACCTTCTCGTGTGTTCGAAGGGAATCGCCGGAATTCTAGTCTAACGGTTGTTTAGTATAAATATAGAGGAACCTTTTATTTAAGGAACAGTTAGTTTTGAATATGAAGTCGAGTTTTTAGTCCGAAATAAATATTGTAAATAAATGATATAAATTAAAGTAGTTGTGTTCTAGTTCTTAGTGATTAGTGTAAAACTGTAATAAATATATAAAGATTCTAATAAACTTTATATGTTTATATAAATGTAGAACCTTTGATAATAAATAAAGACAATAAATTAGATTAATAAAAATTCTACAGTATATTAATTAATGTTTATCTTAATAATTAGAAAACAATATAAATAAATTTAAAACCTAAGTGGGTACTATTGTAATATACTAATTAATTGTAATGAAAATAGTATAAAAGTAAAATACAATTCGTTAGAATTATAGAATCAATAAATGACCAAATTGTTTTCAAAAATTTTCAATAAAACCTTATGACTGAAACACACTTTTATTTCGGGATTATAATCGGTTACCTGCTACAACAATACCAAGAAACTTGGTAGAGGATGTTTCCTTAATTGGGAAAGAATGGAAACTGGGGACGGAGAGATATGTTTATATAAATGTAGAACCTTTGATAATAAATAAAGACAATAAATTAGATTAATAAAAATTCTACAGTATATTAATTAATGTTTATCTTAATAATTAGAAAACAATATAAATAAATTTAAAACCTAAGTGGGTACTATTGTAATATACTAATTAATTGTAATGAAAATAGTATAAAAGTAAAATACAATTCGTTAGAATTATAGAATCAATAAATGACCAAATTGTTTTCAAAAATTTTCAATAAAACCTTATGACTGAAACACACTTTTATTTCGGGATTATAATCGGTTACCTGCTACAACAATACCAAGAAACTTGGTAGAGGATGTTTCCTTAATTGGGAAAGAATGGAAACTGGGGACGGAGAGACGGCGGCAGCTGTAAAAATCCATTATATAATATCCTGTTATTTAAGTAATAATTTTAGAGATACACTTGTATTCATTTTCTAGCATGAAAGGTAAGTGGTGCTATGTAGCGTACCCGCTCCGTAAATTTGTTTGAGAGTTCGATCTTTTCCTTTTCGATTGTCAATTGCAGTATATTGTACTTTTTCTTCCTTAGTTGTTCAGTTTCAGTTAGGTATAGTAAAAAAACATGATGTCAGGTCAGACGTGCACCAGATCATACTTTATATTTACTTGATTTATATGCAAAAGGTTTATTACTTGAAAAATTCTAATGACCGACTGCAGATGATAATTGATTGGATCCCCGTCGCATGTGATGGGCAAAGTCACTAGTCTTAAGTATCAGTAGTAAAAACCTCATCACTGAGCCTCAATAGTTTAAAATTCTCCTTTAACGTAAATTCCTTCATTATTTTAGCTTAGACATTTTTAGCGACAGAGCAAATAGTTTGGATTAGGTTGTCTCCTCCTGTATTAATTCTTTTCCCATTTTAATTATTTTCCTTGTAAAGATCGGTTTAGCTGAATTTCATATCAATATTGCAGAATTAATCTTCTGCTCCTATATATCTTTCTATTCTGTAACAGCAGTTAAGTGGCAAATATTAGATTTTTTTAAATCCATCCCTGATAACTCTAATAACATAGAGTTTTCCTTGCATGGTAGCGATGAAGTACGTGTCTCATTGTTTTTATTCTTCTTGCTTAAAGAGCAAGGAACAATATCCTTTCAAGTTTTACCATTGATTATTGATTAAGTCGATTATCTATGCAAAAACTTCAGGAAAACCACTTACGGGTATCAAGAATCAGTCACGAATACTCTAGTTTTAATTCAGAGAGGGTAATCCTATTACATAACCGCCTTGTAATATGCATTTTTTTCTTATAATTTATATATTGTAGGCAAAGATAAACATATAAGCTCACAGTCATGTCTTGTAATCAATTTGTTAGTTTTTAATTTTCAATTTTAGCTTTTAATGGGTATAAACCCATTTTAATGTATGTATAAACTCATAAAAATTTTATTTAAACAAATAAATTGCTAAGGGTTATTAGAGGGGAGATGTACACAACAGTATATACGGTTTACGGTTTACAAACGGGTATACAATTTTTTATATAGAATAAAAAAATTGCAATTTGTTATACAATTTTGTTGTACAAAAAATATAGAGTTTACAATACAGTTAGGTTTACAAGTTATACTCATTTATATATTTTTTATTTTTAAAGGTCGCGTAAAGCTAGTTCACGTCAGGAGTGAAATACTTCACGTGCACCATGGATAATCTAAATGAACTAGCACAAGTGCCACCAGACAATCTTTTACAAGATCTCCTGGCAAAAAAAATCATAGTTTTTAAAGTTACTAAAGATGGCACTACCAACAAATGGACCTTCTATTGACCAATTGACAAAAGAACTCGAATCCAGTGTATGAATTTGCCAAATTAATGTAGAAGGCATAAGTAGATCAAAATGCCAAATTCTGTCATATCATTAATAGAAAACGATATTGCCTGATCACAATACAAGAAACACATACAGAAAACGAAGTCTAATTAAGCTTAAAAGTAAAAATCCCAGGCTATAATCTACTTGGTGCTACCACAAACATAGAAAATGAAGGCTTAATTTCCACTTCTACCAAGAACAACATCCATTAGACAACTGTGAAAATCAGCGACATTACAACACCTAATATTTATAAGCCTCCTGCTGTCACCTGGCTTACACATATTCTTAATGCCTACAAACACCCAACCATATATGTATGGGATTTTAACAGTCACCATGAGATGTTGAAGTTCTCTGACAATCACAAAATTGCTCGTTTCTTTTGGAGTGGTCAAAAGAACATGATATCCACTTCCTTTTCGACTCCAAAGATAGAAGCACTTTCAGATCTGCAGCTTGGAAGAGAGAGGATAACCCCGATATTTGTATCAAAAAAGGTCATGTCCGATTTTCCTCATAGCCAGAACCATTATATTCTGATCAAAATCGGCATTCGCATTCCAGTTATAAGATCGTTCCCAAACCCTAGATGGAACTTCAAAAAAGGTAACTGGTCTGCTTTCTCTAGTAGTCTTGATACATACTTAGGTTGGATCCGACTTAAAAGCATAAACTAGGAGAGATTGATAGGAGCAATAATAACATTAGCAAAAGCAGCAGTTTCCAGAGGGTACCGCAAAGAGTATATTCCTGAATGGTATGAGGAGAGCAAAAAACTGTATAAATAAGTATATAAGATTATGAGTTTTAATCCCATATCTAAGAGGATGTGTTATATAATGTTGTATAAAAGGCGTCCTAGAGGGGAAGAGTGGGAAACGAATGCAGCATTGTATAGCTGGAAGTATCTATCTACTCTTTCAGTACGAAAACACGTTTTTGTCACTGTAGTAGTATTTTTTCTGTAGAGGTTAGAAATAAACGTGTTTTTTTCTCGTGCCGATTACAATGTGTGACGAAAAACATGAGCAACGGATTAATGTGAAATTTCTCGTTAAATAAAAAAAAAACTCCTACTGAGTGCTATAATTTGTTGAAAAAAGCCTATGGTGAGAATTCTCTATCTCGTGCGCGTGTTTTTAAATGGTATAAATGGTTTTCTGAATGCCGAGAGAGCGCCGAAGATGACCAACAACCAGGTCGACCTGTCTCTGTTTCAACTCCGCAAACAGTGACCAAAATAAATGAAATTGTTCGCGGAGATGGTCGTATGAGCATTCGGATGATTGCTGAGACTATAAATGCCGATAAAGAAACTGTCAGAAAAACTTTACATGACAAATTGAACAGGAAGAAAGTATGTGCGAAGGTGGTCCCAACAAGTTTGACCCCTGACCAAAAGCTCGTCCGTCAACTGATCTGCACAGATTTTCTTGAGAGGTTACATGAAGAGCCTAATTAATGGAAAACATCATCACTTGCAATGAAACCTTGATATTAAAATACGTTGTTGAAACTAAGCGACAATCCATGCTCTGGAAAACTCCTGCATCGCCAAGAATGAAAAAAGCACGGATGTCGAAATCAAAATTGAAAGCCATGCTAACCGTTTTTTTTTTCGACATTAACGGCATCGTAATGACTAAATGGGTTCCAGAGGGTCAAACTGTAAACCAAACTTACTATTTGAAAGTTTTGGCAACGCTGCGAGAGCGAGTTCGTAAGAAACGGCCGGAGTTGTGGAAAAACAAGCAGTGGATCTTGCACCAGGACAACGCACCAGCCCATAACGCACTGTCTGTGAAGCGTTATTTAGCAGCTAGAGGCATTCCAGTGCTCGAACACCCGCCGTACTCGCCTGATTTAACGCCCTGTGACTTTTTCTGTTTTCAAAGATCAAGTCTGCCTTAAAAGGAATCCGGTTCGAGTCCATAGAAGAGGTGAAGCGAAAAATGGCGGAGCTCCTAAAAGATCTATCAAAAGAAGACTTCCAGCATTGCTTTGACCAATGGAAAAAACGAATTGAACGGTGTGTGGCGAGGGAAGGCGAATATATTAAAGAAGAGCATTCCATCATCATCAGAAACGAAGATCTACTACACCTGACTGAACAAAAAAGAGTAGAACATCAAATAAAGTCCAGCAAGTGCGGTTGGATTGGTCACATACTCAGAAAAAATAATTTCAGTATTGCAAAGAATGCAAAGAGTGGAATCCCCAAGGAAGAAGAAAAAAAAATCGCCCAGTATAAACTTGGAGAAAATACATCATGGACGAGATAAGGGGTCAAGGAAAGTCTTGGAATAAGATGAAGGCCTTAGCGCAAAATATAACCCGATGGCGCATTTTCAGTGAAGCTCTATGCTCCACTTAGGAGTTCAAGAACCTGCAGGAAATAAAAATGACTGCAGGAAATATAACAAAAATTTAATTACAGTGAAATCAGATCAATATACCAGGAGGTTGAAAACTAGAAAAAAAGTTAGTAGAAAGTAGAGAATTATATATTCTTGATAGATTTCAGAAATAATTAGTTCCAGGCTTATAAACTTTAAAAAAATAATTATAATAACTTAATAACTTGTTAAAAAAATTGTAATTCTATTTATTTAATTACTTTTATTTTTTAGGTGAATCTTTCAACTCTCGAAATCTTCAATTTTACATTTGAAACCGCATTAAAATTACTAAAGACATGCAAGTCTCAAAGGAACTGAATAAGTAGTGGCTAGAGCGATCAACGCAGATTTGGTCAATTACATGCTTTCCGTCACTTCTAGCAGATACGTATCACTTTGTGTTTTACCCGACACAGTGCATGCTATAGACCTTATCTCAGCACTTATTCGAATTTCCCTGTAGAGTATAAACGAACAATACTGATGTAACTCTTTGAAGGGGTGTTTGTTGGAACTGATATAGTAATATTTGCATACGGATAAATGATTAAATGCATGGGAATAAAAAACTTCAAATTTGATATATTTGTAACTGTTAAAACTGTATAAAAAAATTGATTCCCTTTTGATATATATCCATTTTATATTATTCTCGTGTGGTAGATATGTTTCATAAACTGTTTTTTTTTGGCATTCTTTAGTAAGTCTTTAATTTATCTGATTAATGTAATACATTTTTAATAATATTAATAAGTTTATTAATAAAGATATATTAGATCCATCTGTCTTCGTTAACCATTTTACACCTGTCCTGAATGTAGGTCTCTCCCAATTGCTGCTATTTTTCTCTATGTTGCGCCAATCTAGTCCACTGCTTGTCTGACACTGCTCTTATGTCATCTCATCTACCCATCTCTTTTTAGGCCTTTCCATGGTTCTTGTCGTGCTCCTTGGTCTCTATTCTATTATTCTCTGTGTCCACCTGTTATCATCATATCTGGCTACGTGACCGGCGCAGCGCCAATTTATTTTTTAAATTTCTTTCACTATAAATCCGGAAACTAATTGTCGAAACCAAATTCAAATTTCTGCTCTAATCTGTGCCTTCTAAGGATTGCAAGGCAAAACCGACGTTGATAAAGATGTAATTAGAGACATGGGGAATCTAAAATTGCATTCCACAACATATCTCCTCAACTAAGCAAAAATTCTTAGCGAATTGGTTTCTAGTACTCATAAAGAGTATACCGAAATAAAAGGAAAGACAGTTAAGATTGATTTCATGTATATCCGCTTATACGTATTTCATCCTAAAAGGAATCCTCGAAGCGGCTATTTGCTTCGTAGAAGCAACACTAAAATGGCTTCGATATGGATGCAATAGCGACATCTGATAATAAATCCGGAAACTAATTGTCGAAACCAAATCAAATCTTAACTGTCTTTCCTTTTATTTCGGTATACATTCTATGAGTACTAGAAACCAATTCGCTAAGGATTTTTGCTTAGTTGAGAAGATATGTTGTGGAAAGCAATTTTAGATTCCTCATGTCTCTAATCACATCTTTATCAATGTCTGTTTTGCCTTGTAATCCTTAGAAGGAACATATTAAATCAGAAATCTGAATTTGGTTTCGACAATTAGTTTCCGGATTTATTATCAGATGGCGCTATTGCATCCATATCGAGCAATTTTAGTGTTGCTTCTTCTACGACAGGAAAGATTGTTTTCACGTTAGCCGCTCCGAAGATTCCTTTTAGGATGAAATACATATAAGCGGATATACAGACGCACGATACTTGAAACCAAATCTTAACTGTCCTTCCTATTTTTTTACTATATTCCTGATCTTTGTTCTACGTCTGATCTCTGTGTTTCTAATCTTATCCCTCAGTGATATTCCAAGCATGTTTTCTTGCATTGTTCTTTGCGTCATTTCTAATTTTTTAGCAGATTTCTTGGTAAGATTGGTAAGAAATTACATATGCCAGTTGTGTTCTTCTTTTAATTTTAGTATCTTGATTTGGTTTTCCCAGTTTAATGATATGGTCCAGGTAATGTTCAAAATTTTCTACGGAATGGTTTTGTATTGTTATATTCTGGTTGCGGTTCATTATTTTTGTTTTACTGTAGTTCATGTTTAGATATATCTGAAGTGTTTAATTGTTCATCTAATCAGCTTTTTAGAGCAGCAGTAGAAGAGTTCCAAATATTCAAGATGATTGCCAACGTTCGAAAAAAGACATCACCTTAAGAACAAGATCTATCGAAGAAAGAAAAATGCGCATCTGTCCAGGAAAATCTCTGCATGGTCTTCATTTCAATGCAGTCAGCCAAGACTATATCGACAATATATAGTAGAATAATTGGGTGGTATCAGGAAAGATGTTTCTCGAGACAGATGGTTTCCTACCTGCTATTTAGGATCAGGTTATTTTAACTAAAAAAATTACATTAAACATATTGTCAATTATATTGTTAAATAGAGTAGTGTAACATTTTTTTTTTAATTTTTTAAATTTTTTTCCCAACATATGGCACTACATAACTTTCTGAAGGAACACCAGTCACTTCTGGTCCTTCACCGTCCTTCTAGGAAATAAACGTGTCTTTCTCTCGCAATTTTTTGATTTCACTAACTGAAGAAATCTCACTACAGCAAGTATTTCTATTTAGATGATACGAAGTGACTGGTCTGCCTACTCGAAGACGAAACTTTAAGAAATCGAACGGTCACCACAGTTTCCATTTAAAATCATCTATAAGAAGTGAAATTTAATTGTTAGTTAGAATTTTGCACGAGAACACTTGGAAAATACAGGATTGGAGTCGTGTGTTGTTTTCCAATAAATCGAGATTCTGTCTTACTGGCTCATGCAAACGTGAAATAGTGTGGCGACATCTAGGCAAGAGATATACTCAAGCATGTGTTGCCGAGAGACTTCCATTTGGTGGAGGATCAGTTATGGCATGGTGAGGCATATATTTTAACTATCACGGATAGTTGCTGAGTATATTGATGAGGTTCATCAAGAACCTCAGTTTCGCAGTCCAGATATAAATCCCATAGAACATGTTTGGGATGAGGTGAAGAGACATTTAAGAAGTCATGTGCCAACATCTAGAAATTCAAGAGCGCCTCGCGACATACTATTGCAGGAATGGAACAATCTTCCGCAGAATGTGATCCAAAATCTGATACAAAGCATGCCTCGTCGTTTGCAAGCTGTTATCACTAAGAGAGGAGGGAATACTCGCTACTAAAGTTCTTAACATTTCTTTAATTTTAACAAAAAGCACTTCAAATTAAAATTGTTTGTTTTGTATATTTAGTATATCAAAGAAAAATTGTTCATATTCATTACTTTCAATAAACGTTGAAGAAAAAAAATCGTTGTTTTCTTTAAGCAATCCATTAGTAAACTATGTTACAACTGGAAATAGTTAAAAAGGAATATTAATTTCTAAAATAAATTTAAATTACGGGGTGACCCTAATTTTATGCTCGGCAGTGTATATATAGATATAATAATATCATATCAATCGCTAAAACAAATACAAATTTATTATTAGTAATACAATAAATCAAGAATATACCATACTTCATCTATCGTGATCTTCTGTCTCTCTAAAGGATTTAGTTCCTAATATCACTTTCCGAAAAATCATTAACAAAATACAGATATGGATGACTGTTGTTAACTTTCATCAACTAAAACATATCAGGAGAAAAATCGATGATGAAATTGTTATTAAAAAATATTTCCTCTGTATAAAATATAAACTTTGTAAACATCCTTTCGTGTATTTTCAAAACAGCTTTGGGGCAAAGCTTGTCTGATAATAAATGTTCTATTATTATACTAATCAAAATATTCACTTAAATTTCACTATCCACATCCAATTTGTATTACAACCCTCCGTCACTTAAAACACACACATATTCCAGTGGCGGCTGGTGTGGTAAAATTTTGGGTAGGCCAAGCCAGTAAATTACATATAGCTATGTGTAATCAGTGACGGATCCAGAGCGAGAGGTCACGGGGTCATGACCCCCCCCCCCAACTAATTTTTTAATGATTTCTTGTTCATTTTAACTTGTATCTAATTTTTGCGATTTCTGATTTTTCATCTAGCAAATCGCGAACAGAAAACGCCTCCTTCTGTACATCCTTAAAGGACACGAAATTACTTTAATATTCCTTGCAACTGGAATGTTTTTTTAAGGAGGCAGACATATTTTTTAAATCAAAGTATCCTTCACAATTTCATACACATTTCTTATTAGAAAATAACAAACTCGGCCAACAATATAGTCTGTTTTTCGTAATACTTCCAGACAACCATTTGTAGACATCATACCAAGAGCAATTAAAAGTACGCACCTTTTTCCCATCTTTTTGGTCAATACGCAATGTTGGAGTAGGCCTTTTATTCATAATAATTTTTTTCCTATCAATTTCAGTTCTTTCAGATAATGGCGATTCCAATAGTGAAACAACAATGTCCAAACACTCACTATCAACATTACTATTACTGCAACCTGGTAAAGCGTCATAAAAACTCATTTTTATGTATCAGTTATAAAACAATCAAACATATATAAGTTGGCTACAATCAGGCGATATAGAAATCACGCAATTGTAATTTTTTTTCTTCGAATTTTACGAATTTTTTTAAATTTATTTGGGCAACCGTGCACTTGTTTGCAATTGTGTTGTTTGTTTAAAAATATGTTACAATTATAGATTATGTTACATATTTTTTTATCATAATTTAAAAGAAAATTTATATTACAATTCGATAATTACGTTACAAGTGACAACGATGGTCGGCATAGGCCCGATCGTCTGGTGCCTAAACAGCAAGCATAAACACGACAATATAAATCTTTGTCCGGCAAGCTGCTAACTTCAAACGCTTTTTGTACAGGGATCTTATGTGAGCTGGGTCGGCCAGTTCCGTTCGGTCCTATAAATGATATTTAAAATGCCTGAATACGATTCGATGCTTTCTGTGATAATATAATAACATAATTGTTATTATATCGTATAACGTATTATTGTTTATTTATTTAAACGGTATTTACATGCATTAACATAATTTTTGAATATATGTTTTTCAATTTTAAAGCTCTTAAAATTATTAGGTAGGCCCGGCCTATCCTGCCTACCCCCAAAAGCCGCCACTGACATATTCCAGGCGAGCGCATCCCCACGAGTGCGTCACGTGTCGTTCAAGTAGCGCATTAATTTTATCACGTGATTACATTGGATACAATTAGAAGCGTATGGGATGATGCGGCGGGTGGCACGTGGCACAAGACGCCCTTTCCGACGCACACAAATATTCGCACGACGATCAACGCTGAGGCGATCGTCGGACTTTCCCTCAGGTGTCTTATCAATTTCACATTTATAAGAGATAATTGGTGTATACGAAATAAAAGAGAATAGAGAAAAAACGATCGAAAAGAGATGTATATGGACAATTGATTAGTATAAAAATCTAAGAAGGCTATAAAAACTAAGTAATAAAAAAAGAAGGAAAAAGGCAACAGAAGAAAAATAAATAATAAAATAAAATAATGAAACATAGAACAGATTTGCTTGAATTAAGAAAAGTATTTACAAGTGATAGGAACTTACGAATGATGGAAACATTGAAAGGATTTGATACAACGCAAAAGAAAAAATAAACGAAGGAATTGTAACGTTATGAACGTTACGTGTTTGTTATTTTTCTTTAAATAATTATTTTATTTCAATTTCTTTCGATTTTATTCATTCATAAACTTTCTCTTTTATTTTACTATTTTTATTCTAAAAATAATTGGCGCTCAACTCTTCTATTCTGTCTAATATTCTGTCATAATGTAAATTACAATTTTAATATTCACGTAATATTCTAATTCCTTTTATTCAGACCCCATTTTGTTCCATGCCTTAGAACATTTCTGTGCTCCACTACAGTCGACAAAGTATATTTGTCAGTTGTCAACTCTTGACTTCTGTCATGTCAGTCTTTACTTCTACACATTCTAATTGATGGTGGTGGCAATATATTTTTTATTGCATATTTTATCTCCTTAAGATGTTTCCGTTAGTAAATTCATTTATATATTTAAATCTTTTATTGGGATAAGTACATTTCATCTGTCTTTTTATGATTTCCTGTATTTGACTTGTTCTTTTACATAAACTCCAACCCCCGTATACCTTTTTAAACCGTATGCATGTATGATCTTTATTTAAATCATTTTAACTAATTTATTTTAATAATAAATACATACATTTGAGTATCCTTGCCTTAAGTTATGTTCTTTAAACAAAGATCGTACAGTAGACGGTACAGTAGATTAGCGCGAAGCCTCATATTATATTTTCTATATTTCTAAAATTTAAATAATATTTTAAAATTGAGTAAAGTAATTTTAATATTTAGTTATTATTATTTACAATAAAGTATAGCCTAATATCCCACTGCATGATCGCTACGTTCATAACGTAGTTAATCAAATATGTTATTGCAAAAAACAGCTTTCTGGGATAAACAAATAGAATGACATTTAAACAATTCAACGAATCGCTTTAAAATTGTTATCACGTATTAAGAATTACAAGACCCAATTAATTTTTTTGAAATTTTGCCTTTTTTTGCATTTATCTCAGATAAAATAGATATTAATTTTTTCAAACCGTCATTTTGAAGCTTTTTGTATACTCTAAAAGTTGGTTTTGCCAATTACCCTTTAAAATGTTTTTTAATGATGAAATAAAAACACCAAAGGGAATTTTTTCACACTAACTTGTTTGTAATGGTTAGAATATGTTTGTATAAGTATTTATTACCCTGGATTTTAAGTAAAGTTGGTTCTTTATGCATAAGAAATGCATATAATATATATTATGTGTTATCTGTCATGAGACCATCGAGTTAGAATCTATGGAGAGATCTATGGTTCTCCATACATCTCCTCTAATTCCATGTTTGGTCTTTTCATCCATATACCATTCCATAATTTACCTCCAAATATTTTCCTGAGGACTTTTCTTTCCCAGACTTGCAGCAAGACCTGCTCGGATTTGTTCATTGTCCATGTTTCACTGGCATATAATACAATAGGTCTTATTACTGTCTTATATATTCTTATCTTAGCCCTTCTAGATATGTTTTGCTTCTTAATAAATTGTTTAGTCCAAAAATACAACGGTTACCGGCCATAATTCTCGCTTGGATTTCTTCCTTCATAGTTGGTCTTCTCGTGAATGTCGCTCCTGAATACTGGAATATTTCTACTTCTTCGAATTTATACGTTTTTTCATCTGTTATTACTGTCAGATATTGTTCTTGTAGGTAATCTCTTTCTGTTCATTCCATATATTTGGTCTTTTCTTCATTTATGTACATCCCTTTCTTTCTCGCTTTCATTTCTAATCTTTTTATTATTTCTTTTAATTCTTGCTTACTTCTGGCTATCAGTACAATGTCGTCAGCAAATGCTAAGCATTGGTGTTTTCTTTGATATATAAGTCCTGACCTGTTGATTCCAGCTTCTCTGATGGTAACTTCGAGGACGATACTGAACAACAGCGATGACAGTGGGTCTCCTTGTCGCACCCCCTCACTGACCTCAAACTTATCTGTTTCTTCGCCGTTTATTTTAACCCTATTCTCTGTTTTTCGGAGTGTCACTTTTACCATTCTTATCAGTTTTTCGCTAATTCCCATTTCACGTAGTGCTTTGTATATTTCTTTGCGTTTTATCCTATCGAACGCTTGTTTAAAGCCGATGAATAGGGCCATTGTAGGTTTCCCATATTCGTAGCTTTCTGCTTGTATTTCGCGCAGTAGGAAAATTTGATCCACTGTGCTGCGCCCTCTTCTGAATCAACATTGATATTCCCCTATGTCATTATCTATATTTTGAGATAGCTTATCTTTTATATATACTGCAAGTATTTTATATGCAACATTTAGTAGGGCTATTCTCCTGTAATTTTGGCATAAACTTTTGTCGCCTTTTTTGTGAAAAGGGCACAGTGTCGCTTCGATCCATTCCTTCGGTAATTTTTCTCGCTCCCTCCCATATGTCTTTTAGCAACTTTTCCAAATGCTTAATTAGTACTGGTCCTCCATATTTAAACATTTCAGCTGTTACTTCATCTCTTCCTGGGCTCTTATTATTCTTTAGTTTCTCTATTATTTCTTTTATTTCTTTTTCGTTAGGCGATCTTTCCTCTATTCGTTCTTGATCGACATTTTCCTTCGCTTCTTCTTCCTCTTCATATTCTGTTGTGGGAATTTCATTTAAAAGTTCTTCAAAGTATTCTTTCTATCTGCTCAATATTTCTTCGTCACTTACTAAATTTCTTCTACTTTTGTTTTTGTAGTGTACAGGTTTTCCTTGGTACCCCTTTTTCTCATTTTTCCCTTGATATAAGTTTCTAATTTCTCTATTTTTATAGCTCTGTTCTATACATTTTAATTTATCTTCATTGAATAAATAAATCATAGTTTATTAAAAATGTATTGCACTTTGTAGATTATGATTAAATCTTCTGAATAACTAGTCATATTTTTATAGTAGTTTTAATATTATTGAGTCCGGCCATGATCCCACCGCCATATTGGTATCACCGTTAGCCACGCCTACCTACGCCGTTTTTAATACACACGTTAATATGCTCATAGCTTCTCCATAGATTCTAACTCGATGCATGAGACTCAATAGCTCATGAATGTAAAGTCCTGACAGAACTATGACATGGGACAGGCGGCACTAGGTCTCATGGCATAGATAGAGGTTAAGAACTTTAGATTAGGTTATGATGACACTGTATTACTGAAAGTAATAATAATAGAGATGTACAATAGTCCATATTAAACATTATTACATGGCGCAGTCTTGTAGTTAATGAAGCCTGCTGCTTCCAAAATAAATGAAAACAAGAAGTTGTTAGAATTAGAACAATAGGGAATTTAGAATACCTCAACCATTATCATTTGAAGGTAAAGTGACTGAAAACTTTCGGCGATTCAAACAGTCATTTGAAATTTACCTCTTGGTCAGTGACAAGGCCAAAAGGGAAGACACACTAAAAATTGATCTACTGTTAAATTTTTTGGAAGATGAAGGAATTGATGTGTTTAACACCTTAAAGTTAACGGATGCACAGAGAAAATCGTATGATACAGTGTTGGGTGAATTAGAGAATTACTTCACCCCTAAAAAGAATGTGATCTACGAAAGATTTTTATTCTACAATAGAAAATAAGAGGAAGGAGAGCTATTTGATCCTTACCTAACTGACTTGTGTAAATTGGCAAAAAATTGTGAATTTGGAGATGTTCTAGACTCAATGAGCAGATATAGACTAGTTTTAGGAACAATCAATAAATATCACAAGGTCTCATGGCATAGATAGAGGTTAAGCACTTTAGATTAGGTTATGATGATACTGTATTACTAAAAGTAATATTAATAAATATGGACAACAGTCTGAATGAAACATTATTACATACTTAAACTAGTTTACACTTATCTACACCTTTTAGTGTATTCTTCAAGAGTTGCTATTATGCAAAAAACTGTATAATCGTTGCACAACTGATTATTTCAGCAGTCTTCATATTTCCTTCATATAATTTGTTTATAATTTATTAGAATGGACTAGAATATAAATAATTTATAATTTACTTTTGTTCAATTTTTCCAACGAAAGAAAATAAATTTTGTTCAGTTTGTGTAATACCTTTGACAAGTTTACTGTATCCAAGAATAGAAAATAAACTTTCAGGTACAGTTTAAAACTATGACATAAATCACAGCGTTGATTGCCCGAAAGCTTCAGAGGGAAACTGCAAACCGCGTTAGTACTCAGCAATAATTCACTTGTCCGTCGGATCAGAAACAAGTAATAGCAATCGAACCCAGTTGTCGCTGACATCGAAATGGAGAGACTCGTTGTCGTTGTCGTCTAGATGATATATCCGATGAGTGGTGGGCAATAGTAGAGATTCCCCGGTGGTTTTATAATCAATCTAACGGCCAGGTGTCAAGTCCCCGTTTACAGAAGCTGAGCTCCTGAATAAAAGAAGAGGAGTTCGCTGTGTTAAAAGCCACGCGGTTCAATTATTAAGTGCTTGCTTGACCCGAGAGCTGCAACATCTACTCAAATATTTAATTGTCCCGCCACTCAACGGCCTGTGATTTGTTATGTCAAACGCTTATTTACTCTCAAAGCCAACTTTTATTCGAACATTAAGCATTTAAGTCAATGCTTCGAGCAATGCCGTGGTTTAAAAAACTACGAGGGTAAATCGTGAAATACAAATTTTATTTGCTATAAACAATTGCTGCAATTATTATTTCTTTTTTAAAAATACGCATTTAATTTGAATTTACGATTATAGTTTCATTTTTTTTAAGTTTAATTTTAAATGCGTATGTTTATAATGTTTTTTGGAATGAAATTAATACGAACTTCTTCTTTTCATTATTAATTATACTAAATTGATTATGCAGGGTGTCATTAAGTGTCGATAATCTCGAATAAATAAAAATATATTAATACATGTTATAGAAGTGGGGTTAAGACTTTTAATAGCAAATAGTATGCGATGGAAGAGTATGCGATCTTTTCTGATTAATTCTTTGAAAAATCCCATCCAGTTTCTAATGTTACGTAACTGCTTTTAATATTACCTTTCTTCTTCTTCTTAATAATAACTTCTTATTTTTCTCGTGCCGTAGGCTATGCAGCGTGCATTCTGGTTGGATGATGCCTAAGGATAATTCTTCTACTCTTCTTATTGTACTAATATCAGGTTTGTTGTACTAGTTTCTTACATCTTTGAACCATGAGCGTCGATTGCGGCCTGGTTAACTTCTACTTTTAATTTTGCTCATTAAAATGGATTTTTAAAGATGATCTTTGTTTTCTCTTAAATAATGGCTTGAATATGAGACTTTTCGCTGTTTAACAATGTTTAGAAACTCTCTTTGGGTATTAGCTGTCCTTAAGACCTCTTCATTTATAGAATGGTCGACCCCTTGAATGTTAAGCAACCTTCTGAGATACCAAAATTTCAAACGATTTAACACGGTTTAGCTATCCCACTTTAAGTAACCAGGTCTCGCTACCATACAAAATGATTGGACATGTATAGCATTTCAGGACGCGAATACAGAGATCCAAAGGATTTTCGCGCTGACAAAGGTGGTTATTGAATTTAGTTAAAGTATTAGATATATTTAATAAGGTGGGATTTGGCCTATTACACTGCGACCTTTTCAGATCTATTGTGGTCCTCTAATCCTAGATTACATTCTCTACGCTAACCCTTAAAAAGCTCCACTAGCTTTGGGACTAAACCTTCCATGTAGTTCTTTGCCAAAGGCTTGTCTTCACCTAAGGTAAAGAACCACACATTTGCCAGGCTATCGCCTTGATACAAAATGTGCTCTGCTGTTTCTTCCTCTAGATGATACAATCTGTATAGATCATCATCTGCCATCAGGAGCCATTCCAGATCTATGGAATACAATTAATCCACCACCAGTCTTTATTCCACATTAAATGGAATGTAAAACTAATGGCATGATGCTGGCACCAGGCTACTTCATGCACTAAAATAACTGGAAGACCTGACGTCAACATCGTTAACTTTTCATCAGCAGCCCTATATGGAAAACAACACGGCAAGTTAAGTGTTCCATAAGCAAATTCTTGAAGTGAAGCTTCTATACTGTTGTTGTATTCCTTTTTTTCTCTAGAGTAAAATGCTGAGGCGAGCGTTACGGAACTACCACTACAATAAGGCGTCGTCATTAGTAGCGTCATAGAATAGCGGTTCTTGACATCGATTCACTACTCTCGATCAATTCGTTTCTAGTGATCATATATTTACTCTTCTTCTTCTTGCAGTACCGTCTCCTATCGGAGGTTGGCTACCATCACAGCAATCCTTACTTTGTTGGCTGCAGCTCTAAACAACTGTATTGAACTGCACCCATACCACTCCCTTAAATTTCGCAACCAGGAAATCCTCCTATCTCCCACATTTCTCTTTCCCGAGATTTTTCCTTGGATTATGAGTCTAAGCAGAGAGTACTTTTCTCCTCTCATTATGTGGCACAGATATTCCAGTTTTTTCGTTTGTATGGTTTTTATGACTTCGCAGGTTTCATAGATTTTGAGAAGGCATTCGATAAAGTCAGACACCCATGAAATCCTAAGAAGGCAAAAACATCGACAGTAGCGACATCAACATCATATCCAGGTTGTACTGGGGACAAACAGCAAAAATCAAAGTTGATAATGAGTTAACCGAAGAAATTGAGATTCGTCGAGGTGTGCGTCAGGGTTGTATGCTTTCTCCACTATTATTCAATATATATATAGAGAAAAAATATGTCAGGAAGCGCTCCTAGAGCAAAAAATTGGTATGAACATTAACGGAGAGTTAATTAACAATATACGATACGCTGATGACACGCTTATAGTAACAGATAACCTAGCAAATTTACAGTTTTTGATGGAAAACATAAACACCCATACCAAAAAGTATGGTCTAAAACTGAACATCAAAAACACTAAATTCATGATTGTAACAAAGAAGCTATACACCAATGTGGAAGAGTTAAGAGTTACAAATACTTAGGGGTTTGCTTCACTGATACTAATGACCAGACAAGAGAAATCAAGAGGCGAATAGAGATAGCGAGACAATCGTTTGTCAAAATGAACAAGTTCCTATGCAGCCGGGACATAAATATAAACTTATGTTTTCTCCGTTCTGCTGTACGGCATGTAAGTCTGGACACTGAAAAAGATAAACATCAAAAACATTGAGGCATTCGAGATGTGGTGTTACAGGAGAATGTGGAAAATACCATGGACAGAAAGAGTAACAAATCAAGATGTTCTGCTGAAGATGGGGAAGGAATATTTACTCTAAGTAGGTTTAAATTAAAAACTGCATAAAAAATAACAAACAAATTAGCCGAATGACCTCTGAGAAAATCTAGTCAGGGTAGGGATCTCCATGATTGTATTTGTGGTGATGAAGAGGAAATACTTTAGCTAAGGTTGACCTTCTCACGATCCTAAGTCAATTGTGGATTTCAAAATGGTACAACCCATGTGTTTTTTTATAGCCCTTTTTCTATCCGAATTGTCGAATAAAGGCCTCTCCCATTTCTCGCCATTCTCGCCAGTTTTCGACTTCTTTGTTCCATCTACCATCTTCGAGACGTTCGTTGTGTCCAGCCCATTTCCATTTTAATTTAGCTGCTTGTTTCGCGGCGTCCTTTATTTTTGTTTTGTTCCGGATTGCTTCGTTCGTTTGCCGATCTATTAGTGAGATACCAAGCATCTGTCGTTCCATGGCTCGCTGAGTTTTTCGAATCTTGTCCATGTTCTTTTTTGTGAATGTGAACAACCCATGTGTTTACAACCTTACAACATAATTTATTTGATTTCTAATTTGGTGTTGGTTGTATAGTGCCTTGTGAAGATTTCCTTGTATATAACAATCTGGGTGGGAGATCATAGTATAAATTTTTAATTACTAGTTGTTTCTTCTGACAGAATTGTACTATCATATCACCACGTTCATTCCTTTCTCCCAAGTCTTCTTTCACTGCTGCTTTTTCTATCATTGCGTTAAAGTCACAAATAATCATTTTTATTTTATTAGATTTTATTGATTTTATATTACTCCGTAATTGTTCAGAGAGCTGTTCAGCTTTTATGTCTAGTTTGTCTGCAGTAGGAGCGTATACTTAATATGTTGAGGATCTTGTGTGTCAGTTCCGGGATAATAAACATTCAATCCATCGTATCGACATATTCTGGTAGTAGGCCATCTAGTTTACATCAGTGTATAATAACATTAACCATATATAACATTTTGTTAGCTTTGGTATAAGATTTATATCAAGATGTGGATCGCATGCTCAATTTTGAAAAGCTATTCCTGGGTTAGGCAATTCTGTAAGATATTTGTGTTGGGATTCAGTTGTATATCTATCAAACAATCCAAGTATTTTATTGATTGACCTGTTTAGGGACGTTGTTATTGACTATGACTGAAAGAGATAATAAATAAACAAACATTCCTGTGGTAGTCATTTAGTTGATTGACCTTGAGGGACTCCAACTGAGAGTGTTGTTATTTGGCCAACAATTGAGTTAGAAGCTTTTCAAAAAATAAACAATTTCAGGATTCTTACTTAGACAGTTTAGGAGTTTTACAAGCTCGATACAAGCTCGTTAGGTTCGGGAGACTAAAATCATGGACACTGAAAATCATTCCAGAGGAACCGAAATAAGAAATCGTATTTGGCCCTTTGCCAAAAAATGTTTAAATGGGAGGCCGTTGGTTTTTTCAAAATTCGTTAATTGGATATATTGGCGTTAATTTAAGTCCGACAGTCAAACTGTTGCACTTTTCTTACATCAAATTTGCCGCTCGTTTTTCCCATACTCAGGATTTTTCTACAGCTCACGATTCGTGAGAAAAAATTCTGTCTGAATACTGAAATATCTTAAAATTTGGTCAAATTAAAATGTTAATAGTTTGTTCCAAGATTAGCAGTCAGAAATTCGTTAATCGGATGTATTGTCGTCAATTTTAGTCTGAGAGTCAAAGGTTAAACTTTTTTTTTATATAAAATTTGCCTCTCTTCTTCTACCATACTCAGAATTTTCCATCAGCTAACAATTCGTGAGAAAAACATTCCGTTTGAATACTGAAATGTCTTGAGATTTGGTCAAATTAAAATTTTAATATTTTGTTCCAAGATTAGCAGTCATCTATTAAGTTGAGTATATGTAGTGTTTCTATATATTTTCTAATGACGATCAGGACAATTTATGGCAAAACCGTTAGAAAGGTGTCATCCATCGATCATGCAATTTATATACAGTAGCCACTGGATCTTTGCACATTATTATCATTGTGAAATGGAATAAACTGGATGAAGTGTATCTACGTTAACTTCAAAAAGGATCGGAAAGAACGAAAATAAAAAAAAAATTGGCTTTTGCCAAAAAATGTTCAATATTCCCATATAAATTTCCTTTTTCATGGCTTTAACATTGGATCTAAGAATATCTTAAACAGCGTCAAAGATGTAGAGCATGCCTGTAGTAAGGCGTTTTTAATTTTGATTATGTTGTTGTTTATGTTTTTTGTCTATCTCTATAAAATCTTAGCAGTTTTCTGTGAGTAGGTATTTATAGTGATCTTTCCATTCTCGTTCTGATATAAAACGTGACATAATATGGAATATTTGACATAAAACATGACATAATAAGTGTCATTTGTTATAAAACGTGATATAATACGCGACATTGGACATAAAACGTGATATAATACGTGACGTAAAATGTGACATAAAACGTGACATAATACATGACATTCTGGCTCAACACGTGACATAATAGGTAACATTTGACACAAATCGTGACGTAAAAACGTATTGCGACCTAAAACGTTACATAAAACGTAACACAATACGTGACATTTTACATAAAACGTGACATAATACGTGACATTTGGCTCAAAACGTGGCCTAATAGATGACATTTGATATAAAACGTAACAAAATATGTGACATTTGACACAAATCGTGACGTAAAAACGTATCGCGACCTAAAACGTTATATAAAACGTAACACAATACGTCACATTTGACATAAAACGTGACTCAATACATGACATTTGACATAAAACGTAACATAATACTTGACATTTGACATAAAGCGTGACATAATACGTTATATTTGACATAAAGCGTGACATATTACGTGATATTTGACATAAAACGTGATATAATACGTGACGTAAAATGTGACATAAAACGTGACATAATACGTGACATTTTAACTTTTTGTATCTATAAACTAGTGATATCAATAAATCCAATTATGTTATTCTTTTCTCTGTAAGCAAATCTTGTCATATGTTTTCTTATAAGTGCCTCTTAATACTTTATGTTCTCGTCTTTTATGTCGTTTTTATATTAAACTCTATCATAAGCTTTTTTATCGTTACAAACTACATTGCAAAGTTTAATAAGGAAAGCCCAAAATAGGAAAGACTTTGCAGAGGTTATCGCCAACGTTCGCTAAGAAGACGGCATCTAAAGAAGAAGAGAAACTACATTGTATTAACGTTTATATATACTCTCCAACTGTATATATTCTAAAACTGTATTTGATTTTTCTTTCTCAATAGTTACTTTTTATATAATGTTCATATGTGATCTTATATGTAAGGTGTCTCTCATACTTGTTTACAAACCGGACTTTCACCTATTGAGTTAAGTACGTAAGGTGTTCTCTGTATGTTTTTTCAACATGATTCGGACCGCTGTTAACTGATGGCTATCGAAGAACCTTCTCTGACGAGCATATATTTCAATACTTTCATTTTTACTGGAGACCCATGTTTGAGTACAGTATCAACTTTAAAACAATAAGCTACTTATTGGTCGTAGATAAAATATAGTATGCAACTCGATATACATTTTAAAAAAGTACAATTTCAACTTTAAAACAAAATATTACTTGTTGGCCGTAAATAAAATGTAGTATGCAGCTCGAAATTTTACTTAGCCCT